>NC_091830.1:82762237-83074380 GCF_038994185.2 Dermacentor albipictus | reverse complement strand
AAGTTTTGAAGGAAGAACTGCACCCATCAACAGGACGGAAATTCTTCCAGCGCGCCCATTCAATATGCTTTGCGTCTTTGCCCCAGACGGACACATCGATGCTTTGGTGGACACATGGACTTCGGTGGAGTTATGTTGCAGCCTGAGGAAGGACTTGTCGTGGAAGCTGGGGCTTGCTGGCGTGCCATTGGAAAAGAAGCAACGCAGTAAAGACAAGGATAGGAGAGAGCGACAGGCACAAAAGCCTGACTTACAACAGTTTATTCATGAAGCCACGAAGAAATAAATATATAGGGTGCTCCCACGCGCAATATTTCATTGATCGGCAAAAAAACTTGAAACATCATATGCAATGCCAATAATGATAGCCACATACTTGCAGAGAAAACGGAATACTTGCCATTGAAACCATGTAAAGATACGCCATTTTCCCAGAAGAAAGTGCAATTGAAACAGAATTGAGGCACGCGCTACCCCACTTCATCATGAAATCTGTCTCAATGATTTACCGTGTGCATTGTAAACTATGTTTAACCAGCAATTCGTCCTTTTTTTTCAAAGGAGGACTTATGTCAGTGGTCGCGGCAATGTATACCCAAATGGCCATGGACCGTGTTGTTGACATTTTATCGTACTCCCTGAGACGAGCATTTAAGCACATTCATGTCTGTCCCAGGTAGCTTATTTCACAAGAGGGAGGAATCACATACACCACGCCAGACATACATCAAACTAAACCCTTCCTGTGTTACACAGTACAATGGCCACACCTGACTTATGAAGCAAACTTTGCTAGTTTTTCTGAAGCGGAAAAAAAAAACCAACGCAACGCCAGCGCGTTGCCCTACCCTCTTTAATTGTTTGGTCACATCATGTATATAACGAAGTGGTGCAAGCTTTTTGTTGTTTTCAACTGGCATACGTGGTTCTCGATCAGCTTCGCCAGGCTTTATTTGCTTAAAAAGGTTTTCCACCACAGCTGATACTAAAGCCTTTATGTATCCGGCAGACAACAAATGGTCAACCTGAGCACCAAACATTTTTGACATGGAATACGGACGTCTACTTTTGAGGGCACTGACAAGGCAGAATTTAACGATTCTTCTTTTGACTAATATGGAATGTGCTGACTGGAAAGAGAGAAGCAATTTTCCGCTCTTTGGTTGGAGCGACCAGCACAAATCTCTGCTGGACATGGGAAACCTGGCGTCTTAAAACCTGCAATAGTAATTTTTGGTTAGCTCATGCGTCAGCTCTAACGGATTCAGGTTTTTGATGAATATATCTAACACTTTTCCGGCAAGCTGCTCAAACACCAGCTCTGGGCAGTCAATGAGAACTAAAGAAATGTCTACATATCTACACACTTTCGCTACCTTGGTCGCATCAAGAAACGTTTGAATGATGTGATCTTTATGTGCGAGGTAAATCTCGCTGTGGAGAAGGCAAGATATAAAGCTATGCAAATTTAACTTTCTTGAATGCACTGGCTTTTCTCCTAAGAGACAAAGGTGGATTTAGGATAAAACGACAACAATTCTAAAAAGCCTACTAGCTACATTTCCTGCCTCGTTCTGAAATGCTATCGATCCAAAGTTCGCTAAGCATCCTTGTACACGTCTTACGGTCTCATCATGGGGGAGGGAAGAATGTAGGTTTTTTACTTCGATCGAAAAAAAGGCCTCACACCCTAGTCCGAGTTTCTTACTAGATAGGGGTCGTTAACGGTTCGTACAATGAGCTTTTTCTGTACAAATATGGCGGCAAATATCTGCCAGGTCTCTCTTTCCATTACAATTACTCGTACAGGGCTGTCATTCCTGGGAGTTTTAGCGGTAAAAAGGAATCGCAAACTAAGCCTTTCTGATTTTTCCACTGACTTTGCCAGTTTGTCAAGGCCAAGTGTGCACCTCCGGTGGCAAGATCTTGACATGGACGCAGCATGCTAATCACCGAGCTCTGCCTACACAGCTCGGTTTTTGGAAAAGAAACTCCAATAATGCCATCGTCGTATTTATATAGCCATTTTTAATTGAAAGGGCTTTCGTTGGCTATGTCGCCATATTGTTGGTGTTCAGACTTTCTTCGCGGATGCAAAAAACCCATGCATTCACTCAACTAAGTTGTGAGGCGAATTTCGTCGCCGAACGCAAACTTTCGTGCTCTCTTTCATATGTGCTGTTGGGCGGGAGCTTTCGGGTGACTGAATGTTAAAGTAATGTGGTGTGAGATTGCTCTTCGTGGACTGGCGCTCTTACCCCTCTGCCAGCACAGCTCAAAAAGGTTGTGGCAGCGTGATATGAAGACCGCAATCTCCTTGCATGTCGGCGTTAGTGCTGCTCGAGACAGCACATGCATTAGGTATCGGCGTATATGTACAGCCACCTAAACTAACACCACACAATTGCTAGTTGAAGACTACCGGTTCATTTCCCTGGTTTTTCATATCCAATTCTCTCTCTCTCTCTCTCTCTCGCTCATTTTGCGTTCTATAGTTAAGGGCCCCGTTTTCGGGAGCCTTGTCTAATGGAACAACTAACCGTACCTAATATACGCCTTCTAATGCATCATTTTATAAAAATAAAGCTAATAACTATCCGGGAGCATTCTACCATTAGTTTACTAAGGTAGACGTCGTCGATGATTCCTGCATTTTTATAAAAGAGAACCCTATCTCCCAAAAGGTGAAACATCGATAGCAATGAAAAAGTATTGGAAGATCGTAGCAGCAAGGTCGTAGCTATATAGCCCGTGGTGAACATTTTATAACTAATAATGTTGCCGATCATAGTGTCACTCGACCACAGCCAGGCGTCAACAAATCTCCCTTGATGACCGCGGACACTCGTTATCGGTACACCGGCTTCTTCTCTCTTCAGAGACGCTAGGTATCTTCAGAAGATAACATGACCTCCAACACTACTCTGGAGCACACAGCCCGCACGAAGCGAGCAACCATATCGACTCGTCTAGTTTTTGCTTCGACCTTCGACCACCGATTACCTACAAGATAGGGCTCGCGTAGCCATGCTCCACCACTCCATGCGCTGTAACGGCCGCTGAACAGGAGACACGCACTCGCCCACCTTCCTTCCCCGCTCGCTGCCTACCGAGCTCTTAATAACGTTACGTTACCGCGCGAAGACCTGCCTCACCCCCAACATTGAGGCAGAGGGAAATAGAGAGAGTGTAGCAAGAAACACGCAAGGCAGCGCGCATGATGTCACCATTCTCTCGGCTCACCCTCGCGGGGTATCTCTCACAGCTACAGCATTCGGAGCATAGGGCGCCATGTGGCGCTGCTGCTTTTGAACTGTATACGGAACCTCAGGGTGATGCCGACAGCGGCGGTGAAGACAGAAACTGGCTTCAGTGCTCATGTTACTGCTAGGGCAATAATAGCTTTGTCAGCGTTGGGTAGTAGACGCTTCTCTGCCGCGCAGTCTAGTTGTACAGAGAAATAAACATTCTCACGTGCAAGCTGAGCTCGGTATGAAGATCCAGAATCCATCATAATGTGTATCGTAGCAAAGGCGAGTGTTATATATTGGAAGATGACGTACCAATCTTGTCTGTTTCAGCAGCTAGGTAAATACTATTGCATTCTAGGGAATTAGCACGTAGCAAGGTAACTAGGTTGCAAGGTAGGTAGCGCATGGACCCGCCAGAAATCTGCGTGGAAAACCAAAATAAGGAAGACTGCTTTCATATAAATGAAATGATCCTTTTATGTGGTATAAACACTTTAGTGTATAAAAGTATTTGTCTTTGCAGATAGTGGTCGGAAGCGTTATCTTGTATTTTGGTAATCCACTGACCATGCCTGCTAAGCATGCCATAAGACAGATTCCTTTACCTCATACAGTATCGGAGAGCTTCTGTGTAGTTAAATTGATCAGAATTTTCCAGAAATCGAATATTTGATATTTTGGCATATTAATTGCGAAGGTGACATAACCTTTTCTGACATTCATGTTTTACACAGTACAAATAAATTATGCAGCGCACTTAGAATATTCTTTTTATTGAAAGATTATGGCCCATGTGTTAGATGACATTATTTTGTGCCGATGACTTCTGTGTCAGAAAAAGCTACAATACATACGGACCATTTTTAGCTAGGATAAAACTTTCTGTACGCTGCCTAGTTATTCAGAAATACGGTGCATTGAATAACGTTCCTAGCGTCCTCACGTGGTAAAGCAAACCCACATAGGACAAGTTTGTCAGAGTCATTTGATTATAGTGCTGCCCTGAAGTAACTAGCAACACTTATCCGTTGAGCCCGCCTACAATGCCCTATGAATAATTTGAAGGAAGGGTAGAATAAAAAAACATCTACGTGAAACACAAATGCATGAGTCAAAGGAATAAAAACCGCGGATACAACATACCCGTAAAGCCAGACTTCCTGTTCTAGCACGCAATGCATCACCTATAGTTCTGGGCTTCCATTCACACCCATTTTATTTCACCACCCAGTGCTATGATGCGACTCAGCCCTCCGTGAGTTCTCCGCATTCACAAAGCAAAGACACACCATCATGATCAGAGATAGCTTCACCTGCTACAGAGAAAAAAAAGCCAAGTGATCCCAGTGGTAATGGTGCTGCGTGAACATAACGCATTCTCTGTATGAAAAGGCTCCCGTTCCGTGCGATTTTCGAGCACGTCACGTTGAGCTCTGAAGCAGGATGCACCTGAACAAACTGAGTTATTGCCTTGCACACTGCGGAGCCATTAGATTTCTCAGGAATAAAGACTTGATATATTGTGCTCCAAATCGTTCCTCTATAAATGAAGTACTGAGATCGCAGCGCACATTGCGAATACCATTAGACGAACAAAGTAATAGCTTTTTGTTGAAACTTACCAACAGAAAGTGGATCTCAAAAAGCCGTAATGGTAAAACAAGAAATAAAATTTTTTACACGCTTTTTGCCAATTCCAGCATAGCGCAGGATGTAGAAGTGATAGGTATGATAAATTGCAGTGATGGTAAGTTAGTGAGGGCTAGGATTCACCTCAATTTGAACAAAGAAATAGCAAAGTTGGCCAAGAAAAAAAGAGGTCAACTTAGAAGCAGTAAGGGTAAAAGCAGAAAAATGTAGGCTGGTACTTGCAAACAAATATGCAGCCTTAGAACAAAGAGATGATGATTATTAGGATGATGATGATTACATAGAGGTACCGAATGGAATCGTAACGAGGCTGGCTTCAGAGACAGCAAATGAAGTAGGAGGCGAGGCACAAAGGCCACAAGTACGCAAGCTCTCCCAAGTAAGAAAGGACCCAGTGAAGAAACAGCAAGAAATGAAAGTCTCCAACTCAAGAGATAAGATAGAATTCGTAGAACTGTCAAAACTAATCAACAAAGCGAAAATTGGTGATGTTAGCAATTATAACATGAGAAAGAGCGAAGAGGTCGTAAAAAAAGACGCAGCCTGATATCACTGACGAAAAAACTTGGTATAAGACAAACCAAGATGTATGCACTGAAATATAAGCAGGCTAATATCATCAGCAACATTGAAGGCATAATAAAAGCACCGGAAGAATTCCATACTGACCTGTACAGTGTCCAGAGGACTCAGCAGTACTCTGTTCGAAACAATAATGAGCAATATACAGAAACTCCTCCTATAATTAGAGATGAGGTCAGAAGGGCCTTGCAAAGCATGAAATGTGGAAAAGTGGCAGGAAAGGATGGAATGACAGTCGATTTATTCAAATATGGAGGAGACATAATCCTAGGAAAACTGGCCGCTCTCTATACGACGTGTCTATGGACTGCAAGGGTCACAGGAAACTGGAAGAATGCAAATATTATACTAATCCACAAAAAGGACGATGTTAAAGAAATGAAAAATTATAGGCCCATTTGCTTGCTCCCAGTCTTATTTAAAATATTTACCAAAATAAACTGCAATGGAATAAGGGCGACACTGGACATAAGTCAACCAAGGGCTGGCTTCAGGCAGGGTTACTGTATAATCGATCACATCCATGTCATCAATCTGGTTTACAAGAAATCTGCAGAGTACAACGAGCCTCTCCATATGGCTTTCATATATTAAGAAAAAAAGATGTGATTCAGTAGAGATACTAGCAGTCATAGTGGCATTGCGCAATTAAGAAGGACGGACCACTTACGTAAATACCCTGGAAAATATATACAGACCTTCCAGAGCAACCTTATTTCTACACAAGAAAAGTAGGAAGATACCTATAAAGAAAAGGGTCAGACAAGGAGACACAATCTATACAATGCTAGTCACTGTGTGCTAGGAAGAACTTTTCAAGCTATTAAACTGGGTAGGCTTATGCGTAAGGATCGAAGACTAATACCTCAGCGACCTTTGGTTTGCCGATGACATTGTTCTATTCAGCAACACTGCGGACGAGTTAGAACAAATGAACGAGGACCTTAACAGGCAGAGCGTAAGAGTGGGACT
This sequence comes from Dermacentor albipictus, assembly GCF_038994185.2. Lineage (NCBI taxonomy): Eukaryota > Metazoa > Arthropoda > Arachnida > Ixodida > Ixodidae > Dermacentor > Dermacentor albipictus. The sequence goes on along the minus strand of NC_091830.1, from coordinate 83,067,925 downwards.
GAAGATTAATATGCAGAAGACAAAGATAATGACAAATAGGGGGCAAAAAAGAAGCAAAGAAGTAGACGAAGAAGAACCCGGCAAGGGAACAAAAGTTCAAGACCGCAAGTCAGCCTCTAGAGTCTGTGAAGGTGTATGTTTACTTAAGTCAACTAATTAAAGGAAAGCCTGACCATGAGAAGGACATTCACCGAACAATAAACATGGGTCGGATCGCATACGGCAGACATCCTGAGGTCCTGACTGGGAGCTTATCGTTATCATTGAAAAGGAAAGTATACAGTCAGTGCATTTACCCGTGCTCACATATGGCGCAGAGACTTGGAGTCTGACGAAGAAGCTTGGGAACAAGTTAAGGACCGCTCAGAGAGCGATGGAATGAAAAATGCGAGGCATAACTTTAAAACACATAAAGAGAGCGGTTTGATCAGAGAGCAAACGGGCAAAGACGATATTCTAATAGACATAAAGAGCAAAAAAACGGTGCTGTTCAGGTCATGTAATGCGCAGATTAGACAACTGTTGGACCATTAGGGTGACAAAATGGGTACCAAGAGAAGGGAGCCGCAGAAGAGGACGGCAGAAGGATAGGTGGTGCGACGAAATTAGGAAATTTGGGGCTGCTAGTTGGAATTGGTTGGCGTAGGAGAGGGGTAATTGGAGATGACAGGGAGACGTCTTCGTACTGTAGCGGACATAAATAGGCTGATGATGATGATGTTAATGATGATGCCTGGCCATCCGAACCGTCGAGTGGCAGCGTGCATGACACACGCAGGAGCACGTTGTCCCCGCATGTGACCGAAGCGAGCGCTCTTGCCGCCGTTTGTGGGTCCTCCTAGCTTCATTACGATCAACGTTTCGCAGGAGTTTCCCTGCTGCCGTTCTCACAATTAAAAAGCGCAGGCAGGTTTGCATGGTGTCATGGGCGTGGAGCCTCGCCGAAAAACCCCGCACCGACATGCGCTGCCACGACTGCTATGTTGGGGGGAAAGCAGGCAAAAGATGGCAGAGTCTTCGCAGCTATGTTACAAGTGGTTCCAGCAAACAAATTGGTCTAATCGGTAGTTTTAGAATACAGTTGTTGCTGTGCGCTAGTCTGTGCGACGGGAACACAAACGCGACTGGACACATTTCGCCACTTGACGTTGAAAGCCTAACCAAAACGAAAAGGGTCAGCTTATGCGCATGTTTATCGGATGTCATTTTATAATGTGAAAAATCTGCCTTTATATTTGTATTTATCGGCGACCACGAAAAATCGCATGGTAAGTACATAAAAATGAATACTCCTATAAAACACGTCATGCACCTCAACGCACTGGCTTGCACAAGGAAATTTCTTTTGGATACTCATTCAACCTGCTCGCATTTATTCCCGTAGGCTAAGCTTTAGAGCATCAGGCTACGGATGATGTGTTAGAATCCTTTTTCACTTATATACATGGCGCTTCAGTGAACGCTTTCAAAAATCTTTTCAATTGCCTGTGGCAGATATCACAATTATAGTTCATGAGCTGGTCTGCTCCAAGCGGAGGACAATACTTGCAAATTGGACTTACAAAATTTACTAACCAACAATGATTCACTAAATGAGTTTCTATATAATTACGTTATGACTCATATTCGATTGGAATCTGCATCATATTGGATATTGGATCATATTGGGTACTGTGGCTCAAGGCGGATCCACTTGGAAAACATTTTCAAGATGACACAAGTTTCTAGATGTAAATTCGGCAACATTGTAGAGAAATGCATTGCCATTCCAGTTAATTTGTTTAAAAAAACGTCGTTTTATACACTGAAGCGCAGAAGTAACTGAAAGGCCAATGCTTTTCTCCGCGAAGTTCCAAAATATGTATTTCGAAACTTTTGTCGTCCTGTGAATTCGTTCCAACTGTATCGACCTTGCGAAGTCCACTGCTAGAATTTGTAAATTGCAATGTGGGTCATAAGATACTTAGGTAAAAATTTAATTAGTGAATTCTTCATAATTACTCGTTGTGCAAGTTGTGTTTGGCGTTTCGAGTAGACCACCTCATAAACTAGAATTGAGCTATCTGCCAAAGGCAACATTTCAAAAAATGTGACAGTGTTCGCTGAAACACCCTGTATATCTGGGGCCAGCCCGAAATGAGAGGCTAGTGACAGCATGTACGCAAAAGAGGTGGGAAGTCGCTAAGGAATGGTGTGTCTCTCCCAATTCACGCATACAGGTGACAGCTGCTGTACCCCGTGTGTGTGCATTTCCTTTGTGGTCGTATATTTGGCGCGAGATGCGTGGTTTTTAGAGACGATGCACAACATACGTATAGGCTGCTTGTCTTTTTCATTCCCTAAAGGTCCCCGCAGGGGTGTCTGCGTCTGCAGGCCTTTGGTGTGTTGCGACACCACGTACCCGAGCACACGAGGGTTGGACCCTCCCGCGTTTTAACCGTGCGTGGATTAGCCGTGTCCGGGGAAAAGGGGATCCTGGGGGTTGAGCCGATGCAGGTTGTTCGGACCTTTAAGGCCCCCCGGTGGAGGCAACACACCCCTTTGACCTCGGCTTCACGTAGACGGCACCCCCGGACTGACCCACCCGGGGGAAATCGGTAGTTGCCTTTTCCTGTCTCTCTCTCTCCCTCCAGCCTTCGTCTTCCTCTCCCTTTTTCATCTTTCCTGTCTTCTCCTAGCTTCCGTTTACTTCCAATATTTCCAAACCGCAAGGGTTCACCTTGTGTGAATAACCAACCTAGGTTATCTCATAGTTGGTTATAGTAATAACAACCAGCAGGCGTATGCAGGACCTGTTTTTACAGTCCCTGTAACGTCCCCTTGTTGGGCTCCATGGTGGGTGGCTTGCGGTATTGCCGAAAATTAAGTTCTCCTATGGCAAATTCCTTCCCACCCCTCCTTGATCGCCCTCAGAAAAGAGGGCGCACCGAAGATGTATTCAAGTTCTTTGGTCGTGAAATACCCACCTTCCCACGATTTCATGTTATTCACTCGGAAACTCAGACACACAAGTACGCACAATCTCCCCATTTCTAGTTTCAAAGTCCTTAACTGAGGCTCTTGGTCAAGGTTACAAGGCAACAAGGATGGCAAGTGGAGATCTCCTCTTGGAGCTCCAGAATCTGAAACAATTTGAAAAGCTACCCAGTCTCGTGTCATTTGGGGACGTTCAAGTGACAGTGACTCCGCACCGAACTATGAACACTACCCGCGGTGTTGTCTCAGACGATGACTTGCTTCACCTGACAGACGCAGAGCTCCTGGAGGGCTTTAGTGAGCAGAATGTTGTGAATGTGAGAAGAATAAAGATGAGGCGCGATGGTAAAGAGATTGCAACCAAACACCTAATACTCACCTTCAATTCAAGTGTCCTACCCGAGTCAATCGAAGCCGGGTACATAAAGCTCCGTGTTAGGCCATACGTACCAAATCCACTGCGATGTTTCAAGTGCCACCGCTTCGGCCACAGTTCGCAGAGCTGCCGCGGCCGCCAAACATCTGCGAAATGCAGTACCCACGAACACACCACTGAAGCTTGCGCGAACGCTCTACACTGTGTAAACTGTGATGGGGAGCACGCCGCGTACTCGCGGTCGTGCCCTTCCTGGAAAAAAGAAAAGGAAATTGTTACAATCAAAGTAAAGGAGAATATAACTTTCAAGGAGGCACGCAGGCGGGTATCATACCTGCCCAAGAAAACTTTTGCCGATGTGGCGCGTCAGGGGGCAGCGTCACAACGGCCGCCGGCGGCTGTCCGACCCCCAAGCAGTGAGTCGGCAGTTACGCCATCTGCTCCCGCGGCGGTTGCAGCTAGCGCTGCTCCGTCAAGCGAGGAGAAGGGATCATCGACTCCGAAGGTGAGCGCAGCCGAGGCTGCCTCAACCTCCCAGGTCCCTTCCAGTGCTGGCAACGGCCGGCGCAGCCAAATCCCCCAGGGAGCCCCATTGACCTCCGGGCTGGTGGGCGCTGGGGTCGTGCCCTCCAAGGCGGGACCCTCTCGGGAAACTTCTCGATCGCAAGAGGAGGTGTCCGGTCCTCACAAGAGGCAATGGACACTACACCTATCCTCAAGGCGCACCAGGCGCCTAAGGAGCGGCGAGGTTCCCTCGAACGCTTCAAGAAGAGCAAACCCCGGTTACAGGGCCTCGAAAGGGCTCTGTAATCTAAGACATCCCTTCCGTTTCCGTAAACACAGCACGAATTAATTTAAAATATGGATACACAAATCATTCAATGGAATGTCAGATGTCTACTTAGGAATCTTGATGATGTTCAAGAACTCATCCATAAACACAATCCAAAAGTGCTGTGTTTACAGGAAACACACTTGAAATCAAAATACACAAACTTTATTCGACAGTATGTTACTTTTGGCAAAGATCACTATGATGCTGTCGCATCATCGGGCGGTGTTGCAATTATAATTCGAAAAACCATAGCCTGTCGACGTGTACAGCTACGAACGGCCCTTGAGGCAGTGGCAGTTCGAGTTGTTCTGCTAAACAATCTGATCACTATTTGCTCGCTTTATATTCCCCCACATTATAAACTAAGCAAACATGAATTTCAGAACTTTATAGATGAATTGCCAGAACACTATGTTGTTCTTGGCGACTTCAATGCACATAACTTCCTGTGGGGCGACCCTCGTATAGATGCGTGAGGACGTCTTGCCGAACAGTGCCTTTTTTCTTCTGGTGCAGAAGAAATAAGAAGAATAAGAAGAATAAGAAGCAACACACATATTACTCTCTTGCAAACAAAACTTACTCTTCCATAGATCTTAGCGTAGTCTCCCCGTCTGTACTGCCTGAACTTGAATGGGAAGTTACCGACAGCCCTTACGGCAGCGACCACTTCCCTATACTGCTAAGATCAGCTAAAGAAAACGAATATCCACCACATGCTCCTAGGTGGAAGACTGAGACAGCTGACTGGGAGAAATTTCGATCTCTTACTAGTATCTCATGGGCTGACCTGTCTTCGTTAGGAATATATGTGCAGTCGAGTTCTTTACAGCCTCCATAATAGATGCCGCATATAAATGCATATCACAAGTAAATGGCTTGGCATGTAAACGGCGTGTCCCGTGCTGGAACGACAATTGTAGGATCGCTTGAAAGAAACAAAACAAAGCGTGGGGGTTGCTACGCGCCTCCCCCAGTGCGGAGAATCGCATAAATTTAAAAAAAGTAAAATCCCAAGGCAGGCGAACCCGCCGACAGGCCAGGCGAGAGAGTTGGCAGAAGTTTCTATCGCGTATCAATTCGTTTACTGATGAGGCCAAAGCCTGTAACAGGGTCAATAGTATGGGTGACCAGCATATTCACTCCCTTTGGTAAACACACAAGGCGATACCCTACAAGACCAGGCGGACTCACTTGGGGAGCACTTTGAAAGCGTGTCAAGTACCAACCATTACTCGCAATCCTTTCTGAAATATAAACAAATAGAAGAATGTAAGCCACTCATGAGAAAATGTCAACAGAATGAGCCTTACAACCGTCCTTTCAGCATTGCCGAATTGAGAGCTGCCTTGAGAGCATGCAAGAGCTCCGCACCAGGATCTGATAGAATCATGTACGAAATGCTGAAAAACTTACACAATGACACACAAGTAACACTACTTACACTTTTCAACACTATCTGGGACGCAGGGTACCTTCCGACCACATGGAAAGAAGCCATTGTGGTCCCTGTTTTAAAACAAGGCAAAGATCCTTCCTCAGTGGCAAGCTACCGCCCGATAGCCCTCACAAGTTGCATGTGTAAGGTATTTGAAAAAATGATAAATCGGGGACTGATCCATTTCCTAGAACAGAACAAAATGCTTGATCCCTATCAGTGTGGCTTCCGAGAAGGGCGCTCCACAACCGACCAACTTGTACGTTTTGAAGGAAATATCCGGGACGCATTTATACATAAACAGTTCATCCTCTCGATATTTCTCGATATGGAAAAGGCGTATGACACAACGTGGCGATACGGCATCTTGCGAGACTTATCGGAAATGGGCATTCATGGTAATATCTTCAACGTAATAAAAAGCTACTTGTCCGATCGTACCTTCCGGGTGAAAGTCGGCAATGTTCTGTCACGTCCTTTTACACAAGAAACTGGTGTACCCCAGGGAGGCGTGCTCAGCTGCACACTTTTTATTGTTAAGATGACAACGCTTCGTGCTTCCTTGCCACCGGCCATTTTGTATTCCGTCTATGTGGACGACATTCAAATAGGCTTCAAATCCTGTAACCTCGCAGTACGCGAGAGACAGGTACAGCATGGATTGAACAAGGTGTCAGGGTGGGCAGAGAAAAATGGTTTTAAAATCAATCCTCAAAAGAGTTCTTGCGCGCTGTTTACAAGGAAGAGAGGCCTGGTTCCGGATCCTTGCTTGGAAATGTGTGGACCTCAGATACCTGTAAACAAAGAGCACAAATTTCTAGGTGTTATACTCGACAATAAACTTACTTTCGTCCCACACATTAAACATCTTAAAGAAAAGTGTCTGAAAACAATGGACCTAATGAAACTTCTATCCCAGACTACGGGGGGTAGTGACAGGAAGTGCCTAATGAATCTCTATGAGAGCCTCATCCGGTCACGATTAGATTATGGTGCCGTGGTATATAACTCTGCCACCCCGGGTGCACTAAAGATCCTAGACCCTGTTCACCATCTAGGTATCCGCTTAGCCACGGGCGCTTTCTGAACAAGCCCGATTGAAAGTTTATATGCCGATTCCAATGAATGGTCTCTCCATCTACAGAGATCATACATTAGCTTTACATATTTCCTTAAAGTACGCTCCAATCCTGAACATCCATGTTTTCATAACGTTACCGATATGACGTGCGCTACATTTTCAACAATCGTCCCTCGATAAGACAGCCTTTCTTGTTGCGTGTGAAGCAGCTTAGCGATGAAATGCATGTCCCGCTCCTCGAGCATCGCTTCATGCACCTAACCAAGCTCTTACCTCCTTGGGAGTGGCAGGTGATACAATGTGACATATCCTTGATAAAAGTTACAAAGCACGCTCCTGAGGCCGAAATCCGAATGCATTTCCTAGAACTCCAGCACAAGCACTCCTGCGCAGAGTTCTAAACAGACGCTTCGAAGTCAAATGCCGGGGTATCATAGGCAGCCGTCGGCCCATCGTTTTCGGAATCCGATGTACTGCATTCGGAAACAAGTATCTTTACGGCCGAGGCCTACGCACTACTCTCTGCTGTAAAGCACATAAGAAAATCGAAACTTCCAAAAGCAGCGATCTATACAGACTCTCTCAGCGTCGTGAAGGCCTTAATGTCACTCAGCAAACATAAAAATCCCGTATTTAATGAACTACATTCGGTCTTGTGCAAAGCGTACTCATCTAACCAGAATATCATAATATGCTGGGTCCCTGGCCATAGGGGAATCGAAGGTAACGTTCTGGCGGAGGAGATGGCCACGTCAATCACATTGCGAACTGTTAACCCTACCGCTGCGGTGCCTGTCACAGATCTGAGGCCTTTCTTGCGAAGGAGGCTGCGAGATCACTGGCAACACATGTGGGATGCGGAAACGGATAATAAGCTCCACCTGATAAAACCACAGTTAGGATTTTGGCCGTCAACTACAAAATCGCGCCGAACAGATGTCCTATTCTGTCGTCTCAGAATAGGACACACGTTTGGCACCCATAATTTTCTACTCACCGGAAGTGAGCCTCCAACCTGTGGTAGATGCGGGGAGAGGCTGAGAGGCTGAGAGGCTGAGAGAAAAAGACATTTTTCATTAGCATACCGACAGCACATTCCTCTTCATCCTGAAATGGATCTTGGTCCAGAACCGCTTTGTAATACAGACACAGTGCTTGGTTATCTTAAAGATGTGGTCTTACATGTTATTAGTCTCATGAATTCGTAGCGCCTCCTCTCTTGAGAGGATGCCACTGCGATAATTGTTTTGCATAGCACATGCCTCCAGGCCCTTGTGTTTCTAGGGCTCTAAGGAGGCAGTAGTGCTCTAGGATTTTTTACAATCAGATATATTTTACCTATCGTATAATTCTTTTTAAATGCATCTAAATGTTCATGGTACAAGTCACACGTCATCGCCGTAATGTTATCATACAGATCTTACGCACTTTAGAGCGTATATTTTAAGGCCTCTTTACAGCCACCTCACACGAACTTCATAGTAATCATAATTACACCGCAAAATTATTAGCACAGACATGGCGCTCTTTGGCCATACCTGGCCCTTGAGCCACAAAACCCCATACATAATTCCCTAAAGGTATCCCTAAAACATGTACCTTCTGGTAAGGCAATTGGAAGTACTGCTTAAAGGGGGCAATATCCTAACGTAAAATGTTTATACCTTCTGAAGAAGCAGCACATTTCAAAATACAGCAAGTACGTATATAGGCCAACGACACTATGTAAACCTTGTGCAAGACGATCATTTGCCACATTTAAATTAATACGTGTATGTACGATGATCGCATGCTACATTTTCTCACATTCAACACGTCATACTCTTCATAGGTAAGCACGGGATTATTGTGCAAGTGTCTTTATCAGATATCAGGTAGCACCATGTGAACTACAATAACAGCAGTATCATTTTTCGCTTACCCTGTTTTTGTGACTTCATTTTTTTACGTCAGTTATATTCAACTTCTTTGCTTCGTCGTGAATAATCCGAAATTGTTTCTTGAAAGTCACATGTTTCCGAGATATCTTCCTTCACGTCCATCCATAGGTGAAGATTACCACACGCATAGGTGCAGTTTTGTCGTATACAGCTTATATTGCAGCACCGGTACTTTCGAGTGCGCTAGAGATGCACACCTAGAAAAAAATTGCTTATCTGAGACAGAGTAATATATTCAGTTATTCTAACGCTGCATCATGCGCCAAACGATACTCGCAGTTTCAGGATAACGCGGGAGGTGCCTGCCGACTCAACAACCACCGCTGGCAAACGCTTTCCTCCACTTTGGTTCATGATTTCCAATTATTTGCAATTTCAAAAATTAGTGAGGTTGCTTTCCCCCAGGATTTCCGTGGGTTCAGTGCCTAATCGCTTCTATAATTATGACCAGTAGTTAGAAGCAGCAAGGGCTCGCGGGGGGGGGGGGGGCAGGCCCCCAGTTCTATTTTTCTTTCTATTTTCACGTACGTACGTACGTACGTACATACATACATACATACATACATACATACATACATACATACATACATACATACATACATACATGCCATAAGCTTAGCAGCTTTTCTTTCCTCCCTCTCTAGCAAAAGGAAAACGTCGTGCGTTACTTGTGACTGAACCCCCAGGATTTCCGTGGGATCAGTGCCTAATCGCTTCTATAATTATGACCAATAGTTAGAAGCAGCAAGGGCTCGTGGGGGGGGGGGCAGGGCCTCAGTTCTATTTTTCTTTCTATTTTCACGTACATACATACATACATACATACATACATACATACATACATACATACATACATACATACATACATACATACATACATACATACGTACATACATACATACATACATGCGATAAGCTTAGCAGCTTTCCTTTCCTCCATCTCTAGCAAAGGAAGACGTCGCGCGTTACTTGTGACTAACACAGGTCGGGCCTCTCGTTACCCATTATCGTCGCTTCTACGTGACCTTCTCAAAAACGGCAGCTTTTATGTGTTCAGGTAGCATACCAGGCATATTGGCCATCTGCCCGTTTAGCGATCACGTACTGGCTGACGCCAGTGTTGACATGATGCCGTACATCCACCGCTGTGGCGCTACGTACTCTTCCAGTAGCACACGTAGTGCATATACACAAATGCACGTGGAACTAGACGGGATGACAGTCGCCGCCGTAGCTCAACTGGTAGAGCATCTCACGCGTACTGGTGAATATGATTGTGCAGGTAGCGCGAGTGGCAAGGTGTCTTCCTATTTCTGTTCGCTTACCCTTAATGCTTCTTCAGTGCGATCATGACTATAGTTAATTTCCCCAAGGCGTTTCTTGGCTTCGACATCTGCTGGCTTCGCAGAGCGATGCACATAGCCACTCATCCATCGCTGTAGCACAGTTTCTGTGGCGTTGCGCTCGTGAGCGTAACGTCACCGGTTCGATATCGTTGGAAAGAGCCGCATTTTGATGGCATTGCAAGGTAACGAAGCTGTGTGGACTTTGATCTAGTTGCATGGTAAAGAACTAAAGATGGTACAGAGGTATCACGGAGTTACCCACTATGGTGTGCCTCATAATCAGGTTACAGTTCTTGCACGCAGTTGTTTTTATAATTTTTTTTAAGTTGAGTTAACCATTTACCTATACTAAGAATTTATGCGTCTCCAAATGGTTCATAGTTTTCAAAATACAATGGCTGCTCGATGACCCCATGGTTACTGCCTCTCTGGCCCTTCCGAATAATGCGTTTCAGCTTGGTTCAATTCACAGTTGCATTGGTGGACGAAGTATTGACTTTCTCCCAGATTAAGAACCTCACCTCGTTTAGGTATGGCTGCTTCCAGATGAGATTGTATTCCAGACAGCACAATATATAGCCGCGTATGACACTGTTAAACCTTACGCTTCACATCGCTTGCGTTAAGCTTATCTGCTAGAACAATTCTGACTCATCATCGCGAAACTGGTAGCGTTACTTGAAAAATCATTTAAAATACTTTGCGCTGATCCCACTACACCGTCGCTTAAGATTTGAGCATAAACATAGCAAGACAAAGTAGAGCAAGAAGAAAAAGTAGGTAATTGATTGGACAATGTAGAGAAGTCGCCCGGGTAATGGAGCATCTGGCCTGCTACTATACATAAGGGAAGTGGAGGAGGGGAAGAAAAAGGGTTACAATGGGAGATGATATTGGGAAGAACGGGGAGATGGACACGTTGTATAAATGTTATCACAAGCGTGAGTCCAGGCCCGTGCCGCCTAAGAAACGTGAAAGAGCACGCATTGTCTCTATAGTCTGCCAACTCTGTGGCCATGCGCCTAGCAAGAGGTCCTTCGACAGTGGTCTATTGTATAAATGTCTCAAGGTAGCTGCCATTGTCAGTCTTTTGCGCACATACTCAGGGCACAGAAAGAGCACATGGTCTGTAGTCTCTACAACGCCACACATTGAACCGTCCGAGGAATCTGTCCGTCCAATGATGTGCAAGTATTTACGCGTGAAGGCGATGCCTAATCGCAGTCTGTGTATCAGGCATGTAAGGAAGCGTGGAATTTAACGCAGAACAGAAAATTGCATATCGGTATCCAGCCTTTTAAGGTGGGCGTGACGAGTGCCTGCCTAGGCCCAGTATCTTCTCTTCGCACTCCTCATTATTTCTGATAGGGGGCATCCGATGTACGGTATGAAGAATGGCACTACAGTTCGCACGTCATTGCTGAGGGCGCGTCTTACTGCAGCATGGGCCATCTCATTACCATTGAGCCCACAGTTTCCCGGGATAAATTGCAATACTATGCGGTGGTATTTTACTTGAGCGCATGAAAGCAGCTCGGTGATCTGCGGTGGCAAAACATATATGTGCTGTGGCGCAGGAAGCATTCCAAAATTTACAGCGAGGGTTTTGAGTCCGTGAAAATGCACCACTTTTGAAGTATTTCCCCCCAGATGTAGCGAATCGCTTCCCCCATATTTACAAGCTCTGCAGCGCTTGATGTGGAATTATGTTGTAAAATGAAACATGGAGTCATCTGCTGGGCTGGTATCACCACAGCTGCTGTCGATGCCTTTGGTGAAATGGAGCCGTCTGTGTAAACGTGAGCATATGTATTGTATTCTCACCATATGTGTGCCAGAGCAAGTATTTCTAGTCCGCTAACGGGAACCAATGATTTCTCTAGTATGCCAGGTACATGCACCCATGCGGAAGGTTGAACCATCACCCATGGTGGTTTGACGGGGCGATATGGAAGGGCATGGACTGATGTTATGGGGGCAGGGGTAGCGGAGTGCACTTGTGAAACTGCTGTCAATAGACCACAGTTGTTTCGTGTCATTGAGCGTAAATATACACGAAGTTGTTCGTAGGACAGGTGTGCCGATAATGGGCATACGCGGGCTTCCTCAGTTGTGCCTTTGTTGGAGGCCCGCCATGGTAAGCCGATGCATATATTGGTGCCGGCGCTTGAAAGCTCTCTAATGTCCGTAAGCAGGAAATGCTCGATATTAAGAGTATCGGGAGGCTGCATCGAATGTGCCGTCTACGAGGATGAAAATTATAGTTTTTGCCACGAATTCTTACGATCGCCTGAGGCGGCTTGAGACAGTACTAGAGGTGATGAATTTATCCGGACTCTCTCTGGAGCCAGAAATGCGCCGTTTTGCCTACGAACAACTTCTGTTCCGAAGCGACGTCATCAGCAAATCTAGAGTCCGTCACAACCCACACAAGACAGCTCCATCGCTAAGTTCCCGCGGCCCATCGACACGATGGCAGTGCGCTGATTCCTTGGCTTGTGTGCCTAATACAGGAGTTTCGAAAAAGGCTTTTCAAGATTGCGGGACCCATCTCACAAATCGCACGTCGACATTAATTGGAAAACACGGGAGCACGACGCACTCAAAGATCTAAAACGATGGCTTCACTCGCCAGTGTTGCTTTCACACTGCAATGATGTCGCGAGATGGAAATCCACACCGACTCAAGTAGCCTAGGACTCGGCGCCATGCTTATTCGGGAATGTTGCAGTTGTAAGTGTAATAGCATGCGCAGACCAGTCACTGTACAAAGCGAAAGCGATTTATTCTACGACGGAAAAAGGGTGCCGTGCGATAATCTGCGCTACGGCGAAATTTCGGCCTTACGTATAGGGCAGCTATATGTAGCAATGAGCGAAGACGACATTGCCGAGAAACAGCTAACGCACCCAGAGCAAAGAATGCTTGCTAAGCATTTCGAAGTAAATCTGCCTTTGTCCCGAGAGTATTCAGTTGCGAAATGCGGTTGTTTTAATTGGGAAAGGACGTACTGGTGAAGGATTTTTACCCAGCCCGTGCCAACTACCACCTCGTTGTCCTCAACACTCCGGTGAAAAGTCCTGCCCGCCATGCATAACGATCAGAGAGTTGCGCACTTCTTGTTTTCCCGACTGGTCGCAAGAATACAAGAGAAGTATTATTGGTCGCGCGTCAAGGCTGCCTTCGCCCGTTACGTCAAATATGCCATGATTGCCAGCGAAGCAAGGCACCACCGACAAGGTCAGCCTGATTACAACAGCTGATTCAGCCCCTTGCCATCCATTTCAGAAGATCGGGATCGATTTGCTTGGAACCCTTCCGACGCCAACATTCGTAAATAAGTGAGTCGTCTTGTGAGCGGACTGCCTTAGCCGCTTCACTGAAACGAAAGCTCCGGCGAAAGGCAGTGTAGGCGATGTGACGTCATTCTTCGTCAAGAATATCCTGCTGTGATATAGTGCTCCAGTGTCACTAGTGTCAGGACGCAAGTCCCGAAACTACCTGTTTGTTGGGTCAAGCTGTGCTCAGTAAAACAAGTATCACCTCGCACAGTGGTTCCAGCGACCTGACTCGCCGATCGCTGAAATCTTATCTGCGGGTCAAGCGCGCCGGCTTTTATGCTTGGCTCGTTGAAGATTCCAGCGTAATCACTGGTGCTGGCGTGTCTTCCATAACGTTCTGCATTATTCTTGTGGTGTTTACAATCTGACAAGAGAAGGTTCTGTGACCATAGGCCATGTTTAGAACCATAGATATCGTTTGAGAAGCTTCAGACAAATAATGGAGCGGCTTGCGGTGGGCAATAACCTTTAACATCTGTTCCCGGTGAAATACACTCACCAGGAAACATAATTAGTAGACCGGCAATGTACCTCTTTTAAAGAGACTTCCTGCAATTTCGAGTACGGAATGGAAAGCAAAAAAAAAGCTGAAATATTAAACAACCGTACCAGGGCAACTCATAAATACGGTCCTAGATTTCGTGAGCTTGCGCGGATGATTAGAGGAACTAAGGTTGCGCAAGGCCCCCCGGTATTGCCCAATGCCCTCCGGCACGAGGTCTTAGTCCACTGCGCCAATACCCACAAAGACCTTGCATGTTCGGAAATATTGTCGAATCAACTTTTCACTGAGTCTTCATCAGCACACATTGGTCCAAACAAAAACATGAGTTATCGGACTGCTACTCCACATACATTCATGGATGGTTGTAACGTCGGCTGTCTAGGAGTCCTTTCCTAATTGTTGGTGCGCAACTGCGTGAGCTCTCCGGCTTCTCCAGCGCGCTCCATTTAGGCGGCGACGTCAAGGTTGTCTTCTTCAGTGAGGTGCCGTTCACTTAAAGTATCTTAGCAGTTCTTCTGTCAGCCATGAAGTTAAATGATGCAATGTATACGTTGTAAGCGAACCATTTCACTGCTTCTGTCACTTCGACGAGCACTTTTAAAGTAAAACATATATGAATACATGAATAACTTCAGTTTATATACACATTACTTGCAATCGTTGTTCATAGATCATGTGCGTAGCTTTGCAACCGTGATCGACATTTAAAATGTCATCGTCCAAGCGCTCCGTAAAGATGCTCAACTAGCGAAGCAGAAACGTACGGTCCCGGAGTTATTCAATGGCTTAATCACGACGGTTCCATTAACGACGGCTTGGTAGCGGGGAGATCATCGCTGTGCTGTTGGTGCTTACACTCGTTCTTGTGGCCAGGCTACAGCATCGGCATGGCGTAGACGACCTTTTGCCCGGTTCTGCTCGTCACGTTGCTGATCGAAAGCAGCCTGCTCCTCAGTAGTACGTATGACGCATAGCTTACCAATTTCGGAGCCGAATAGAAACTTCTGCACGCGCGCTCAACTGCGACGGAGAGCACTGTCGTCAATACTGGCGGAGCCGATCGCGCGCCTCTCTGCCTTTTTTTTCGTGCTTGGGCAAGGGGTGGCACCGGAGGAGTTTTCGGCGTACAGGCGCCAGACGGGCTCTCTGATGGACGGATGAATCGGCTAGGCTTATACATCTTCCCTGCAAAACAGCAAGACGCGAGATGATACTACTATGTCTGCCTTAATTGTTGTCGGTGGTGTTTATAGAACGTTATCCAACTCCTTACAACTCACAGATAAAACATTTTTACAGCATGAGCATTAGCTTCAAATTGTGGCAGTGACGATGGGAATTATTGTTTGCCAAGATATGAAAGTTTATTGGTTTATTGGTTGCTAAGGAACCAAAGGTAAAAATGAAAGTCGTAGAAATTAGTCATAGCACCATTACACACATAGCCAAGTGTTTCCTTATATGAATCAAGCTGTGCAGCAACTGTGCGCATGTGCGCAAAGGAACATAAAGTTCTACTAGTGAAAGTGTAGTGGCAGTATGACATCGCCTGGCATTCCATTCCCGAGCGAGATGACAACGTGTCTTACGCTTAGAAAGCTTGTTGGTGATGATATTTGGTGGAGAAATAATTGGAGGCCGTGATATGATCACTGATTCAGGACAATGCGTTTATATGTTTCCTGATTGCCTGACATGGCTTCTCTTCATAGGAGACTAACTCCCACTAGAACTGGACCGGCACTAAATTAGCTACAAATTCCACTGCTATGCAGGAAACTCTACCAATTACGGCAGTGCAAGCGACTAATGGCTTTGAATAAATGCTGCTGGAGCGTGCCCAACTTACAAATCCTCTCATTTCCACAGAAAACGAGGAAAAGCGATCGTCCTCGTATACCACACCAACAACTCTTACGCCAGGCCATGGCGATGCAAATCGCAACCCACGAGTGACCATAAGTGGGCACTATTATACAAAGTATTGTATGAAACGATCGAGGCCGTCGTGCTCGGCTTTTTTGCGTCTCTGTACGCACTCCCAGTTGTTGTTTCAGCAAAGCAATATGGATCTGCACGCCTGTGCGTCGACTACCGGGTGTTGAATGCCATGAGGCTAAAAGACTGTTATCCGTTTCAATCCACTCAAACTATTTACGCCCTATCTGATGCTACGTTTTCAGTACTGCGGACTGCAGTCGCGGTTATTTGCCAAAAAATCAGAGCCGCTTTGTTCAAGAAGGATAGTTGAACGCGAAGCTTTCCCGCAATCCAAGCTGAATTAAAGTCCAAAGCCAACGACCACGCAACGGACACAGCATTCCGTTGCGAATACACAGGATTGGCTTCACGGGTACGATGGCGCTCGCACTTTCGTTCGCGTACGGCAGCCTCTTCTTCTGTCGGGCCCTGCACCCGCAGCCTACCCATGGTGACAGCCGGGAAGGCATTGTGTGACGTGCTTAATACAATGCAGATATATACACTTCGTCTGAGTAGCGTGGCGCTCAACCATCTTCCTTTAAGAAAGGGTCGTAGTTTTTTTTTTCAGATCCTAGGACAAGCTTGTGTTAACGCGGACATGCTGTCTCCGAGGAGCAGGGAAGCTCAGTCATTCAGGACTGGGTTGGTCCCATGTCCAGAAGATGGAACTTGCGCTTCCAGCGTACACTGTTTACATTCGCTAACCTTGCTGAGCTCCTCGTTTCGCACCGTTGTCAGGCACTGACAGGGTGGCCAGCCAACGCTAGTGCGGCACTGCGAATGTAAACTGTAATGTTCTACGTAGATGTGTAAGTAGGCAATCCTGGAGCGCGTTTTTTTCTTTTTTGTGCTCGCGGGCGAATAAGTGAGACTTACTAAGCGTCGCTTCAATAAAAGTACATTGCGACAACGCAACCAACCTTTCAATCACGTGCCACCATGGTTGTTTCAATTTGCGCGCCTAAAATTGGGTCTAAAATTTTCCCAATTCATTATTTTAGGTGACGCTAAACAAAATTTCGTTCTTTGAAATTTGCACGATGCCCCTGTCTGTTTGCGTTTGTATGACGAAAAAATTCAATATATGATAAATGCACCACAGCACAGCCCTGTCATTGGGCTGGCATTTTTGTTGGGGAATATAGAACTAGCGAGGTGAATGTTGACTTCCTTTGTCGCATGCCTGAGAATGGCATTCTTTACTCAAATTCAGATAATCTGCGCACTATCCGAAAGTATGCACCTCATGGAGATGTAAAAAGCCTCCAGTACATTCTTGCTACCCGCCGTGGTTGCTCAGTGGCTATGGTGTTAGGCTGCTGAGCACGAGGTCGCGGGATCGAATCCCGGCCACGGCGGCCGCATTTCGATGGGGGCGAAATGCGAAAACACCCGTGTACTTAGATTTAGGTGCACGTTAAAGAACCCCAGGTGGTCTAAATTTCCGGAGTCCTCCACTACGGCGTGCCTCATAATCAGAAGGTGGTTTTGGCACGTAAAACCCCATATATTATTATTATTATTATTACATTCTTGCTATGCTGACGTTTTACCGCCAGCTTATCCCAAAGTGCCTGGGAATATTGCAGCCGTTGAATCAGCTGCCAATTAACGAAACAAAATGCTGTTGGCAAAAAAGCAACAAAACGTGTAGCGGTCTTTGCTTGAGCGATAGCGCTAAATACATGTTAGCAGAGACCAGATCTCATCAAAGCGTTTACTGTGCAGACGTAAGCAGCTTAATTCAAGGTGCGATACTACTATAGGAAAATGACGATGCATTAATACCGGTTTCCTTCTAAAGCCACATGCTTAGCGCTGCTGATAAACACTACAGTGCTGCGAAGCTTGCATTCTTGACAATAATTTTAGCGCAAAAAAAGTTTTATAATGCTTTTAGATAGAACTATATTAGCCATTCATACCTACCAATGGGATGAGAGAGAAGACAACAATTTTTCAAGCATCGAGGTCCTTGCACTTGAGTTACAGTGGGCGGTGTCCTCAGTACAGGGCCCCGCTGGTCATGGCTGCTCGAAAAACTTGCTGAAGAGGCGCTTCTCGTGCAACCAGGGTATCGCCGTTCGGCTGTACCTCCAATCGCTCAAGTGACGTCCTAGGCGTCTTGAAGTGCTGTTTGAAGAAGCACGGCCATGAGCTGTGCAAGTGTGTTGGGCGTGCGTCGCTGCAGCAGGGGCAGACTCCACGGTAGGTTAGTGGATACAGTTTGCTTATTTGACGAGGTTTGGGAATGCGTTTTGTTTAGTAAGTCTTAAAAGTGCCTAAGATAAGTCTAAGGTTTGTCTCTTCCGTACCGAGCTTTTATCATGGGGAGCAGTCTTCAGCACATTGAGAACCCGGTTGGGTGTCGCGCACAATGGTGCCTTACGCTGCATCACTACAACTAGTTTGAGTATAAGAAGGGCTCCTTACGATGAGGTGCTGATGAGCTCTCGCAAGCTACAGCTTCCACCCAAGAACACGTGGAAAATTCAGAAGTGCCACGGTTGACAGTGTTCCAGGCTTACTCTGCAGATTGCTGGGGGAGCTCCGGAGAATAACGGGCCCTTTCGTGAGGTAATCGATCATTTAAGCGCAAGGCAATGACGCCAATACAGGCGCCCAGCAGTCTGACGACTACATGGTGACGGAAGAGTGCGTGCTGCCTCGATACATAGAACAGGCCGACAAAGACGTAGACAAAGCTGTTAGGGTGCTTTTACTTCATATGTTGCTTAACTCCGTCCTGCGCCACTATCACGACTCCTAATCAGTTGGCCCTTCATCACGACAGATTGTTGCGAGAAAATTGCGAGTGTCGTGTGCAGGCACACATGAACACAAAGGACTCGATGAACACGAGCAGCATCGACTACTGCTATATTATCAGCCCTTCAATAAACTCACCAAACTCACCTATTGGCTTACTATGCTGCAGCCTACACTACAAGCTTTTCTTACTTCATGTCTAGGAAACATATTTGAAAAAGTCATACTAACTAGATTAACTCCTCCAAGAAGAAAACGACTACCGATCTGGGAACAAGTAGGGCTTGAGGCCGCACATATCAACGCAGGATATATTCCTAATACTGCATGACGAGGTGATAAACAACACCCAAAAGGGGGAAGAACACGTTGTGGTAGCAATAGTGGTGGCACAGCATGGTACACGACCAAATTCTACAAGAACTTGTCAATACGGCGTCTGTAGAAAAAATCTACAACTACACTCACGCCTTCCTAACGGGCCACAATAGCGCTAGGAGAAGTCCGATCTCAAACTTTCAGGATCCCCAATCGTGGACATCCGAAAGGATCAACACTATCTCCTTTGCTCTTCTATATGGGCATGAACAGGCTAGCTAAACAACTGCAACTCATACCGGGCCTAAAGTTCGCCCTTTACGTAGAAGACATCATGCAACAGAAGCATCCATGGGGCACAATAAAGCGTGCTACAAGAGGCGATACAAACGGCACACCGTTTTGCAGTAAAGGAAGCAATGGCTAGAGTGCCGGAGCAATCTGAATTTATCAGAATTCACGGCAGAGGGTACTGCGAAGAAGAATTCTCACTCCGGCTCGACGGACAAGAGCTCAGATAGGCATAAACAATATGTTTACTTGGTAATCGGCTTGAAAGTAACAGACGCGAAGATAAATGAATCAGAACTCTCCGAACGACAGTCGAACAAACATCGAGGCTTATACTAAGAGTGACGAAGCATCGTAACAGCTTTAGCGAGGCCAAGACTTTCAGACTTGTTCACTCCCAGGCCATCAGCCGCATTACATAGAGCCTCCGTTACTAGAACAGAACTAGAGCAGATATGTGCCCCTATACGAAGGCACCACAAAGCTGCTATCGGAATCCCGATGGGCACCTCCACGGCAAAACTAAATGCATTGGGAGTATACAACAACTTCGAAGAACTAAAGGCCGCAGTATCTATATCGCAAAGAGAGCGCCTAAACCTATGCCCAACCGGTAGATAGCTGCTAGAATCATTGGGATTCCCCGTAGGACCGCACTACTGCGAGGAATATTTAGGGGCTCCACCTCGAACCTGGTCAAAAAACCTCATAGTGACCCCAAAACCGAAAAACATGTGTCCTTTTTACCACCAGAGCCGTTGAAAGGCTCGGACACACCAACTTAAAAAAAAGCTTAGGAAATTCTGCTGACGCACCATACAGATGCAACTCCAAGGCTAGGTGGCCTTATAGTAGCGGCTGTTAGCCCGCAGGACAGATGAAATTCTATATTGGCGCCACAATTACGACTAAATCCATAGGCACAGTTGAGAGAGTCGCTGTCGCAATGACAATTAAGGCTAAGACGTAGCTGGCCATACATCTGAGATCCTCACGGACTTACAAGTGGCGTGTCGCTTGTTCAGTCAAGGCAGAGTAGTGGCGTGTGCCCTACGCATACTAGGTTACACGCTGCGGGACACTAACGGTGTCATTTGGTGCCCGGCCCACGCGAGGTTTGCGCGCCACGAAAGGGCACGTGCTCTGGTTTAAGAATGGGCTTGCCGAGCGAGAGTGCAGACAGAGACACCCCGATCGGACCCTTTCACGTCTCTACGCGACATCCTTGAGCACCAGTATCTGGAACGCAGAACATACGCCGGGCACCACCCGATTCGGAGTGGATCCGATGCCCGGGATTTGAGAATAATTCAGACAATTACCACACCCACCTCGTACTGTGGTATGCCATCTGGCCTACGGCCTATCCAAGCCACTGGGGGCGGTGCGGGGGGAAGCCAACTCTCGCTCACGTGATGCGGCAATTCACGAGCAGGCCCCAAAATTGAATTCCCCCCTGTTGGGAAAAAACTCTCAAGTAAGCAGAACTGAGCAACCATCCTCGCCGACGCTGAACTGGAGACCCAGAGGGGTCTCCTCGACCAGGCCCTGCGAGTAGCTCGGGTATTGGAGTCTCGGAATAGGCACCCACCCACCCACTCCCAACACCCCTTACCTTTTCACTCAATAAAATGTTATTCTCTCTCCTTATACTGGGTCACCTCGCTGTTGTCGCCTAGCCTCGGCCCCCTGTTTCCGCAGTGCCACGCCTGTGGTCCACTGCCCCTGGTGCGGGAGGAAGCGAACTCTCACTCACGTGATGTGGGAATGCAAGAGCAGGCCTCAAAATTGAATACCCCCCTCCCCCCTGTTCGATATAAAATCTCAAGTAGGCAGTAGTGGGTAACCATCCTCGCCGACGCTGACCTGGAGACCCAGAGGGGTCTCCTCGACCAGGCCCGACTTCTGCTCGTTATTGTCGCTTGGCTTCGGTGCCCTGTTTCCGCTGCGCCACGCCTGGGTGCCCGCGGCGTCGAGCCGCAGCGTGCATGACACACGCTTGAGTGCGTTGTTCCCGCATGTTGCCGAACGGAGCGCTCTTGCCGCCTCTTGCGGGCCCTCCTTGCTTCTTTGCGATTAGCGTTTCGCAGGAGTTGCTCGGCTGGCGTTCTCACAATCAACATGCGCAGGAAGGATTGCGCGATGTGAGGGGTGTGTAGCATCGCCGAAAAACCCCGCACCGACATGTGCTGCCACGGCTTCTACGTGCGGAAATAAGCAGGCAAAAGATGGCAGGATCTGCACAGCTGTGTTACAAGTCGTTCCAGCAAACAAATGTGTCTGATCGGCAGTCTTATAATACAGGTGACCTGTGCGCCATTATGACGATTGGAGCGCGAACGCGACTGGACATATTTCGCTAGTTGACGTTGAAACCCTAACCAAAGCCTAAAGCCTGAAGATTGTGCTACGTCCGTCCACGTCCTGTCCTTCCTTAATATCGTCTGTGTAAAACCTAGCGCAATATAACCATGAACGTTCACCAACTAGCCCCCTTCATTGCTTTACTGAAGATTATGTGCGTTTTCATCGGCAGTCGGGTTAAAATCTGAAAAATCAGCTTTTATATTTGTATTTAGCGGTGACCAGAAAAGACCGCATGGAACGTCCCTAAAAATGAATACTCCAATAAAACACGACATGCGCCTCAACGCACTGGCTTGCACTGGGAAATTTCTTCTCGATACTCATTCAACCTGCTCGTACTTATTCCCGTAGTCTAAACATTGAAGCATTTGGCTACGGATCGTTTGTTTGAATCCTTTTGCACTTATATACAGGGT
Source organism: Dermacentor albipictus (assembly GCF_038994185.2). NCBI lineage: Eukaryota > Metazoa > Arthropoda > Arachnida > Ixodida > Ixodidae > Dermacentor > Dermacentor albipictus. The sequence goes on along the minus strand of NC_091830.1, from coordinate 83,045,943 downwards.
GTTTCAGCGAACACTTTCGAAAATCTTTAGAAGTTTCCTGTGGAAAATATCACAATTATAGTTCGTGAGCTGTTCTACTCGAAGCGGCTAACAGCACTAGCCCAAGAAACTGAGATGCAGAATGAAGTATTTATTGAACATGCACTAATTAAATTTCTAACTAATTACACTATGGCCCATATTGCAATTTACCAATTCTAACCATGGAGCTCGCAAGCCTGATCCACTTGAAACAAATTTTCAATATGACGCCAGTTTTCAGATATAATTTCCGGAACTTGTGCGGAGAAATCCAATGGCGTTCCAGTTAATTGGTTTTAAAAACGTCGTTTCATGCACTTAAGCACCGAAGTAACTGGAATGCCAATGCATTTCTGCGTAAATTTCGGGAATTTATATCTCGAAACTGCTGTCGTCCTGCGAATTCTTTGCAAGTGAATTCACCTTGCGAAGTCCACTGCTGTAATTCGTAAATTGCGGTATGGGTCATAACATAATTAGCTAAACATTTCTTTTGTGAATTCTTGGTAGCTAGTCGATTTTCAATTTCATATTTCAAACTGGGATAGAACTATCTGCCACAGGCTACCTTTAAAGAAGTGTTGCCTGAAACACCCTGTATATCTGGCGTCAGCCCACAATGAGGGGCTAGTGACACCATGTTCGGAAAAGAGGTGGTAACTCGCTAAGGAATGGCGTGTCTTCCACAATACACACATACAGGCGACGGCTCCTTTATCCCGTGTGTGTGCATTTCCTTCGTGTTCGTATATGTGGCGCAAGATATCTCGTTTTTAGAGACTAAGCACTAAATATATATAAGCTGCTTGTCTGTTTCATTCTTTAAAGGTATCCATATAACTTGTATCTTCTAGTAGGGAACTCTTAAGTACTGCTGAAAGCAGACAACAGCCTAATGTTAAATTTGTATACCTTCTGAAGAACCAGCACATATCCAAGAATAGCACGTATATACATAGGCCAACGACAGTCTGTAAACCTTGTGCAAGACGATCATTTACTACCTTTACATCAATATGTCTATGTACAATGATCGTATGCTACATTTTCCCAAAATTCAATGTATTATATTCTTCGTCGGTTGGCAAGGGATTATTATGTAAGTGCCTTTATCAGATATCAGGGAACAACACCATGTAAACTACCACAACAACAGTATCATCTTTCGTTCAGTATTCTTGTGTGACTTCCTTTTTTTTTAATCATTTATATTCATTTTTGCTTCCCAATGCGACAAGTGTACACATTTCAGTCTTGAACATAGTCCTGCATGATGCAAATTCGTTTGGTGAAAGTCACATGTTTCAGAGATATTTTCCTTCACGTCCATCCATACGTGAAGACTGTCATCCGGAAAAATGCGGTGGTGTCGTCTACAGCTTGTATTCCAGCACCGGTACTTTGGAGTACGTTAAAGCAGCACACCTAGAAAAAATCAGAGAAAGCGCATATCTGAGGCACAACCATATATTCAGTTATTCTAACGCTGTACCATGCGCTAAACGGTACTCGCCGTTTCAGGATAGCGACGGAGGTGCTTACCGATTGAACATCCACCGGTGGCACGCGCTTTCCTCCACTTTGCTTTATATTTTCCAAATATTTATGATTTTAATAATTAGTGCGGTTGCTTTCCCCTAGGTTCCCTAGGATTTCCTTGGGGTCATTACCTAATCGCTTTCCTAATCCTGACCGGTAGGTAGAAGCAAGAGGGGCTCGGAAGTGCGGGGGGGGGCAGGCCCTCCTTTCTATTTTTCTATTTCCACATACATACATACATACATACATACATACATACATACATACATACATACATACATACATACATACATACATACATACATACATACATACATACATACATACATACATACATACATACATACATACATACATACATACATACATACATACATACATACATACATACATACATACATACATACATACATACATACATACATACATACATACATAATGTCATAGGTTTAGGAGCTCTGCTTTCCCTGCTTTAACAAAAATCTGGCCTCTCGGTACCCATTATCGTCGCTTTCGTGTGACGTTCTTGACTCCGCCAGCTTTTATGCCTTCATGAAGCATACCAGGCATATTGGCCGTCGGCCCGTTTAGGGATCGCGTACTAGGGGACGCCTTTGTTGATACCGTGCATCCGACGCTGTGGCACTACGTTCTCTTCCAGTGGTAGACGTAGTGCAATACTCATAAACACAGCGAAGTAGACGGGACGACAGTCGCCGCCGTAGCGCAATTGGTAGAGCATCTCACGCTTACTGTGGAATATGATGGTTCATTTCCCGCGAGTGGCAAGCTGTCTTTTCTTCCTATTTCTGTTTGCTTACCATTATTGTTTCTGTACTGCGCTCATCACTACAGTTAATCTCCCTAAAGCGTTTCTTGGCTCCACCGTCAGCTGGCTTCGTACAGCGGTGCACATTGTTGGCCGCTCACCAGCGGCTGTAGCACAGCGGCCATGGTGTGGTCGCTCGTGAGCTGGAGGTCGCGGGTTCGGTCCCGGTTGCAGCGCCCGCATTTAGATGGCATTGAAAAGCAACGAAGATATGTGGGCTTTGATTTAGTTGCACAGTAAAAAAGTCAGGGTGTTAAAAAAATTATATTGGAGTTACCCACTATGGTGTGCCTCTACATCAGATTGTGGTTCCTGGAGGGAAAGTTGTTTTTATAATATATTTAAAGTGTATTTAACCTCTACTAAGATTTTACGCTTCTCAAAAGGAGTCGTGATTTGCAAAGTACAAAGGCTGATCGATGGCGCCGTGGTTACTGCTTGCTTGTCCCGGCCGAATATCGCGTTTTAGGTTAGTTCAATCCACGGCGGCAGTGGTGGACGAAGTATTGACTTTCTCTCACACTAAGAGCCTCACCTTGTTTAGGTACGGCTGCCTCCAGACGACAATGCATTCCAGAAAGTACAATATACAGCCGCGTATGACACTGTTAAAACTTTCTCCTCCCACCGCTGGCATTAGGCTTATCTGCTGGAACAGTTCTGCCTCATCATCGTGAAACTAGTAGCGTTACTCGAAAAAGCCTTCAAAATAGTTTGTGGTGACCCAACTACAACATTGATAACGATTTTAGCATAAGCGTAGCAAAACAGAGTAAAGCAAGTTTTACTGCGCGAGTATTTTGCATTACTACCGTCAGCCGCTCACATAAAAGAGATATTTCAACAAAAAAAACTATTGCGTTCCTTATACAATGTATTCAGTCTTCGTGCGAGAATCCGGTCATGCAGCCTGATTACTGGTTAAGCGAACGCAATCTGTTGGACAGTGGCCTTCCGGCTGTAACACTGACCATGGGATTTATTTTGTTTTCTATAGTTATTGCTGGTACAGCCTCTTGTTGATCTGCTTCTCCGCGTAACGGTGAGAGAAATGCCTTTACTACAGTTTACAGTAATTCGGTTTTATAACCAGAGGCCACTTTAATTAAACACATGCGACGCGCCATACTAGCCAGAAACACCAGACAAAAGATACCCGGAGAAATTTACGCAGGAAGTTATAGATATAAGTTTTTGCACGTCGATTATGAATGGAGTGTAACGCATATTTATTGAAACCTTGCCTCGAGCACACGCCTTTTTTGAGATTCGTGCACATTTCTTTAGCGGTGCTATAGTTTTACGGCAATATATAGCAGCCCCAACAGTCAACTGAGCAGAGTTACTGAATGAACCATGTCGTATACTTTTCATTCTGTGATTTCATGCGTACATTTTTTTTTACATTTGCTCCGGGAATATAGATGCATTACCTGATGCTGACAAATCTTGAAGCACTTACCAAAACTTTCTCTCCGGTGTAGGTGTACTCAACAGGCAAGTGTAGCTTCGTATACAGTAAAGAACTCTGCGAAAAAGAAGAAGGAAACGTAAAAGTGTTCAATTTAATATACTCAAAGGGGCAGTGCTATGAGTCTCTATAGCTCTAGCCTGCGTCGAACATCACGCTTAAGCTGCATACCAGGACTACGAGTTTAAATGAGCGAAATCTGCTGCGCGCAGCTATAGCACGAAATCAACTAACGTCGTGTCAGATCAGCTTAACTGAGCAGTGCTCTCCCTATTTGTCTACTACCGATTTCTCGTCGGTACAATTATTCGCAGACATTCGCGGAAATAATATCACTGCATTCTGGGCTAAGAGTACGCGTTTGCACATGTTTCTCACCTTATATCCGCAATGACGCGGTGTTACTTCAAGTGCATCCCCTTCGAAGTGTGCAAGACGCGTGCAGTATGCGTTATATATATGTACAGGGTCGTCCTTTTTGAAAGGGAACACACGAGCGCGTGGCCTGTGCTCTGCAGCGGCTGCCTAGAGCGCCGGTCAGTGGCAGCGAGGGGAAGCACGTCCGCTTTTGGCGTCATCTATTGACGGTCAGAATGACTAGGCATGGCCGATTGGAAGCGCCTACTGGACTCCCTTCCCCGTATCACTGATGCGCAAGGAGTGGGGCATGCAGCGCTAGCGCGATTTGCTAGCTGCAGGCCCCGCTCCTTGCGCATCAGTAATACGGGGAAGGGAGTCCAGTAGGCGCTTCCAATCGGCCATGCCTAGTCATTCTGACCGTCAATAGATGACGCCAAAAGCGGACGTGCTTCCTCTGCCACTGACCGGCGCTCTACGCAGCCGCCGCAGAGCAGAGGCCATGCGCTCGCGTGTTCCCTTTCAAAAAGGACGACCCTGTACGCGTATACTAGCTAATCGAGTGACCATGTTCCTTCGTCTAACAAATGTTATCGCTCAGCGAAGGATGCGCCTGCATGTTTTGGAAGTTTCTGGAATGTTATCGATGGTTCTATTCGCTGTAACTTGCCACCAAAGCCGGTGTAATCTGATTGCATGTATGCGCGCCGCAAATGGTCTAGAACTTTCTGAAAGACGCGCGGGCATCATCGATTACTTGGCTGCCTTCGATGATTGACGTGTAAAAGCAGGCGTCCTTGACCTGCTGATCAGATTTTGACGATCGCCGACCGTGTTTGCCGCTATTGCTATGCTTTTAATGTAACTTGTTTTTCTGGGAACAAGTTCGCCCAATGAAAAGTTAGTTTCGTCATTCGCAGTTTTACCACTCTATTATTCATCGTCACTGCTAAGTGACAATAAAGTACACAATATGCCGGCGTTTTCAGTCATATGTTCATGGTGCCGGCGCGTAGCTTCAGGCAGAAGTACCGCCCTCATATGTTGTAAGCATATGTAAGCATAGCTCCTGGCTGTCTGACAGTTGCTCAGAAACAGGTAACAGGTCACTAAACATTCCCTAGAAGCAACGACCAAAGGGATTTATCGAGCGCCCTCCCAAGTCAAGTCATCGTCTATCCTCCAAAGTTACATAACGCCAATATCCCTGGCACTTCTCTAGGGATGTCTCTAAGATTGTTTTGTTCGAGTTAACCACCGTGCTTTCATAGCGGCTATGGCATTGGGCTCCTAAGAATGAGGTCGCGGGATCGAATCTAGGGCACGGCAGCCGCATTGCGATGGGGCCAAATGCGAAAACCCCCGTGTACTTACATTTAGGTGCACGGTAAAGAACCGGAGATGGTCCAAACTTCCACATTCCCCCACCAAGGCGTGCTCATAATCAAATCGGGATTTTGGGTTGAAATACCCTATAATATTTTTTGTTGGTATGGCTTCATATACTTGAAATATACTTACGAAATGAAGGAAACGAATGGGCATGGGATGGACATGTAATGAGGAGGAAAGATAACCGATGGTCATTAAGGGTTACGGACTGGATTCCAAGAGAAGGGAAGCATAGCAGCGGGCGGCAGAAAATTAGGTGGGTGGATGAGATTAAGAGGTTTGCAGGAACAACATGGCCACAATTACTAGATGACCGTGGTAGTTGGAGAAGTATGGGAGAGGCATTTGCCCTGCAGTGGGCGTAACCAGGCTGATGATGATGATGATGATGATGACTTGAGATTACGTTTCGGTAATCCCGTCGTCTCATACGCCGTCCTTGACGAGCTCATGCTCTCTTCTTATGACCCCTTGCACGTTATAGTATAGTTGTCTTCAATCCTTTGAGAATTGTCTACCACTGATTGGGGAAATAAGTATCTCACATATGAAGATGTCGGCAACAATACGAAGCGCCGCCACACAGACACACATCATATACCTCCCTCCTAAGCAAAAAAGTACAGTAGTTACCTTAACAAGCGTGGGAAATGGTTCAACTCTTTTTGTGCGCGTGTACGCTAATTTAATCATAAAACGCTTTTATTCATACTCTATAGCATTGCAACACGCTTTCGACGTATCGCTAGATGAAACCAATTGGATACAAAAGTGATTGTCTCGGCTAACTAACCTCAAGCCTCAGAAATGAAATGGGTCAGTGTTCTTATTTACTATTTCAGCCGATATCCTGCATACTGTTCTTGTTTTTATTTCCAGCCCCAGATTTATTTATGAAGTGAACACAATTTCTTTTTTAAGGTGCTTTGTCATTTTATTCATTATTAATTTCTTTCGCATGGAGCTTACCATTTTTCTCAGCAGTATGAGGGGGCGCGATCACAGAATAACTTTTTTTATGCCAAAGCATGCTGTGTTTCTTTAAACGCGGCTCCCTACCATTCTAGTTATGTGCAATGCACAAGGTAAAATGACAGCCATTCCCCTGTGTGAAGATGGAATGGCAGCGAAAGTTGACGACACTCAAAGCTCGCCAACGAAAAGCAAAGTTCTTTCGCTGCCATTAGATCTTCAGAGATTGGAATGATGGCCCGGGCTTGCGATTTTCGTTTTCGTTAAGCATCACCGGAACGTTGTTCGTCTGCGGTCGATTCACGCCGGCGCCGTTTACGTTCTCGTTGCTGCTCCCTCCGGCGCTCCTCATGTGGATGTTGTACGCATGGGTTACCGCCCATCGATAACGCAGCAGTTACCGCCAATACCTCTCCTGCTTATATAGTGCGATAACCTTGACGTCACCCTACTTTTCTCGGTGAGCGTTCTAATCTGTTCTCCATTTTGGCTACGAAAAAACTACGGAAGGTTTGTCATATACAGCTTTCGCTGTAGAAACACAAAGCTATGGTGCTATATATGACTATACAGCAATGACGAGTCAGCGCATTTCGCATGTGGACACAAATTAGACATTATTTGCAACATTTCATGGGTCAGAGCTGTAATATTTGACAGAGAAGGGATGACAAGGTAGGTCATACAAGGCGTTATCGTCAGTGATGAGGTATTAAGACAGAAAGCGTTAGAACGGAACGAATACGGGCATAAACAGAAAATACAATGTTCATGTCCGTGCCGTCAATTCTCCAATCGACGTGCCAATAACCCAGATTACCAAGAATTTTGCTGCAGCAGTAAACTTTTCCTTCCAACCCAGTGGCCTAGACGTGAAAGCAGCAAGGGTACCAGCCGAGGTTCTCACAGCCCCTCTAGATAGCCCTCTTTCTGTTTTTGGTGACATTTCTAACGGCATGCAAAGGGTGCGTTGTATTCGAATGAAAGCTCGGATTGCTGCATCAGCAGAGTGCGCCCATGAATTCGACTAGCCTACTAAAAAAGGAGTGTGTTAATCACACCAGCGCGATCACCATCACAGGTGGTAAGTTTGGTTTCACTGTCCTTTGACGGCTTTAACCGAACAAGCACGTAAGTAACAATTACTTGCCGTTCGATTTTTTTTAAATGTGGTTTATAGCGCACGTTTCGATGATGATTCGACACGAGTGATGAATAATTACTAATGCTGCCCGGACATTAACCTAAAGGAGAGTAGAGCGTTTTTATTGACGTGAAGCAAAAGAGGCACGAATACATACCTTATTCATCAGCATAGACAGACCACAATCAAGTACCTGTAATCAACAAATTTGGTTTATTTTACTATGCAGTATTGTGGGAATAAATATATTACGTCCGCTATCTGTCTTTGTTAAGTTACATATTATTTGTATGCTCTAACCGTGATTCAAAAGTTTGTATTTGTAATAGAGAAATCAGTTATAAATGTCGCGACGGAATACTCTAGCCCCACTGCTATTTATTATAGACATTATTTCAATTTTCCAGCCCAATATTCCAGCAATGTAACACACATTAGATATGGAGGGAATTCGCTATATAATTTATTGCGCCCCAATATACAGTCTGAAGGCATCAGTGGGTTACATATAAATGAAACTGAGAGGCCGGTATCAGTATTAGCAGAAACGCTACTCCTGCAGTGATATTGAAAGGTCAACTTTTTATCGCTCGATACCATATATCTTGCCAAATAACAGCACTTTAAATGAGCGCTACAGGATGCTGCTCAGTGGTTATCTTTGAACTGAGATTTGCTTGCAGAAGTAAGCCACTGTACAGAGTAACTCTGTGAGTCAATAAAAAAACAAGAAATAAAACGGAACCTGCATTGCAAAAAGTCTGCACAAATCACACACTGCCAAGAATAATGAAGCCAGCTTGGTTTCCATTTTTCCAAAGCACAAAAACTCGCATTCTGATGTTCACATACATACTCGCACAAATGTTCGCATACCTGATGAACTCCTCTACAACACGATAACATTTACCTTATGCAGAAACTTCGGGATTTCTGCTTACTTCAGTGAAAGGCCCACTCCCACGCAACTTATAGAGCTTGTTCCACTGCCAGCAAATGACGTCGCTAGCGCTCTGGCATGCCGTTATAACATGATAGTCCAATCGTATAAACGAAATTTGCCGCGTTATTCCTGCCCTTTGCAAACCATATAAGCGAAGTTATCTTAGCAAAATACAATGCCTGTTTAGGCTGTACTGGTCGTAGGAGGCATGTCAAGCACAAGGATAGAAACAAAATCTTAGGAAATCCACATATCGCATGGCTACCAGCACAGAGGGCTATCACATCATTTCGTCGCCGTCGTACATGAAATCGAAAGGTCGCTGTTTGCAAACAGTAGGGCTTCACATTTATTTAGAGAACGTAGCTTTGGGAATGTTCGTCTTCCATTAGTTTAGGTTTTTAGCGCACAAAAAGGGACGAGAGACAGAGGTACGAAGCGGACACTAGCACGAACTTCCAACAATTGTTTTATTGTACCAAGCGGTGCACATTTATATGGGTAAGAGAAAACAGCGTACGCATATGTACTGAAGAAGGGCAGCGGATTGGGCGAGCTGGTGTTCCATGGTAACAATAAATTTCAAACAGCGCTAGACGACAGGATCAGAAAGAGGAGTGTTTGTCTGCGCCGTGTTTTTCTCCTCCTCTTTCTGCTCTAGCGGTGTTTGAAATTTATTGGTACGCTTATGTACTGTTTTACAATCAAATGAGACAGCAACGTGGCATGTGTAATGAAAAGGTAAGATGATATCGAAGATGCAAAAGCAACCATGCATAGGCGAAACTTTTTTTTTTGTAATTGCAAGATTAAAATGCCATGTCTGTGAAGCCAACCTCTGTCACACGTTTAAAAAATCGACTTCTTTCTTTTTTTAAAGGACGTTTGAAGGTGCGCTAATAAAGTGCTCCCCAAACTAGCGATCTTCGCCGCTTCAATAATCTCCGGTGTTATTTGCGTTGGGCTTTTGCCTATCACACTGCACTGATTATAAATGGAACTGCACCCATGCTTTCTGCAACGAAAAGCCAGATGCCCCACTCCTCCAGTTCGCACATGATTTGCGCGTTCACGCAACATATACTTCAAATAACTAAATGAAACGTGAACGCAACTTCTTTAATCACGTACACAAGTTCCCAAAGTAGTCCTTACCAATAGGCTGCCAGCATGCGCGTTCAAATGACAACAAAAATGCGAGCATAATTATTGCGTTCTGTCGAAATAAACTCAATATCTACTACAGCACATAACTTAGGTCGGTTAGATATCTTATGGTTGCTGAAAGTTGTGTTTGAAGTTTTGACACGTTTTTCGGTAGAGCAAGTGCTTTATGATTAGACGTTTTGTTGCTATTACTACACACATGTAGTATTTGATTGTTTGAACGAGGCGCGTGGGCGCCATCACTCGAGAAAAGAGGAGGAAGAACGCTGTCTGGCTCTCGAGCTGACGTCTGAACTGTCCAGCGCTGCATTATCACTTGTAAATATATCGTGTAAATATCTCCAGTTTTAATCCTTCGTTTGCTAAACATTTTGGTGAAGGGTGGCGTTCCCCGTCCTCGCCACGGAGTTCCGCAGCGGTCACACCATCCTGCTTTCCGTCATGGCTCCCGGTGACGACACCTCATCTCCTTCTACTCCTGTGACCCCGACAACTACGTAGGTTACGCTTGCCAATCCCCACGATCATGGCACATTCTCCGGCCAAGATAATGTCGACGTCGAAGACTGGCTCAGCCTGTATGAGCGTGCTAGCCGAAACAACAGCTGGCACCCTACCATTATCCTAGCGAATCTCCTGTACTACTTGGGCGGAACTCCTCGTGTCTTGTTCCGGACACACGAAGACGAGATTTCAAGCATGGATGCTTTCAAGGAAAAACTCAGCAACCTCTTTGGAAATCCCACTGGTCGGCAGCTGGCTGCTAGAAAAGAGCTTGCTACCCGAGTTCTGTCGTCTACTGAATCGTATGTCTGGTACATACATGACGTGCTTGCTCTTTGCCGGAAAGTTGACGAGAAAATGGCCGAGGTTGACAAAGTCGCCCACGTACCCAAAGGCATCGCTGACGATGCGTTCAATTTGTTGGTCTGCAAAAATGTGTCCACCATCGACGCCATTGGCAAGGAATGCCGCCGCTTTGAGCTCGCGAAAAGCACCGCGTAATACCACAGTTTTCCTGGCTCCTCAACACGGCTGCAACGACGTCTTGCTTCGACCTTACCGCTTAGCCACCTTTAAATGAGGACGTCACACGTATTGTTCACCGCGAGCTCTAGGCCACAAGTCCTGCGTGGTTACATCAACGCCACCTTGAGCCCAACATTGACCAACCATCCCCAGCGAGCTCTCTCATTCAGGCAGTTGTGCAGCAATAATTTGCAAACCTAGGTTTTCCTGCTGCCTGCTCCGTCTCCTGACCTGACGCGAGGCCGGTGCTGACTGCTACGCCTCACGGCAGTATTTATTCCCCACCCAGATACCGTAACCCTACCGAGTGGAGAACGGATAATCGACTCTCTGCTTCAAGGTTTCAATGGTCAACTTGGCTTTGTTACCTCGACGATGTCCGTGTGTTCTCCCTACTTTTGAGACGCACCTTCAGCGCGTCGCCGCTATCCTCGACGACTTCCGCAAGGCTGGGCTCGAATCAGACTCATCGAAGTGCCACTTCGGGCGCCTACACATTACAGTGCTAGGCCATCTCGTCGATGCTTCTGGAGTACAACCCAGCCCGGAGATCAACCCGGAAAACTTTCGAGCAGTATCGGCTTTTCGCGTACCTCTGTCTGTCAAAGACGTCCGGATTTTTGTGAGGGTCTGTTCTTATTTCCGACGGTTCGCGAAATATTTCGCAGCATGCGCTGGGCCCCTTACTGAAATTCTAAAGAAAGACGTGCCTTTTGCGTGGGGTTGCCCTGAGGCTGCCGCATTTTCACGCCTTATTACATTTCACACCAACCCACTGGTCTTGGCCCACTTTGACCTGTCCGCACCTACAGAGATACGAACCGATGCCACTGGTTATGGGATCGACGCCGTCTTCTCACAACGTCCACACGGGAGCAACCGCCTTTTAGGCTGTGGTAGCCGGCTCCTGAAAACTGCAGAATGCAACTATTCGATTACCGAGCGCAAATGTCTTGCTCTCCTCAGGGCTGTTTCAAAGTTCCGCCCATATTTATATGGCAAGCCCATCTCACTTATCACAGACCTTCATACGCTCTGTTGGCTTTGTCGCTCAAGGATCCTACTGGCCGGCTCGGTCGTTGGGCCCCCCAACTACAGTAATACCCCTACACAGTGACTTACAAGTCGGGACGCCAAAACAATGACGCAGATTTTCTCTCTCGCTACCCATCTGAAGATGCGGCCTCTACGTCTGATACTGACGTCTGATACTACGCCTGTGCTATCTCTGTTTTTCCACTGCTCCATATTGCCGACGAGCAGCGCCGTGACCCATCCTTGCGTATCATTATTGACCACGTGGAGTCGTCACTTGCCGACGGTTCCCTTCACTAATTACAACTTCAAGATGGCGTATCTACCCCCACAACGTTCCCCCCTACGCCCTGCATTACTCCTTGTGATCCCTACACACCTTCGCTTGGCTGTTCTCCACGAACCTCGCAACCTCCCCACTGCCGGTCACTTGGTTGTGTCACGTACTGCGACCGGATCCGCCGGCGCTTCTTTTGGCTATGGCTTGCTCGCTCCATTCGAAGATACGTAGCTGCGTGTGAGAAATGCCAGCGGCACAAGACACCATCGATGATCCCTGCTGGGTACCTTCAACCACACGACATCCGTGCGGAGCCATTCTTTCGGGTTGGTTTGGATTTATTTGGCCCTTTTCCTCTTTCTACATCTGGAAACAGGTGGATCACTGTGGCCACGAATTACGCCGCGTTCTACGCCATCACCCGAGCGCTTTCTACAGGCTGCGCCACAGATGTCGCTGATTTTCTTCTACGTGACGTGATTTTATTACATGGAGCTTCTTGACAACTTCTCACAAACCGTGGCCGGACATTCCTATCAGAAGTTATCGCGGACATCCTGCAGTCCGGTGCCGTGTGTGGATAGCTTGTGCCGTGTGGCACAAGCTATCCGCGTCATATCATCCGCAAACAAATGGCCTCACGGAGCGTCTGAATCGCACTCTCACAGACATGCTCGCGAAATATGTCTTTTCAGACCATAATGACTGAGACCTCGCTCTACCGTTTCTTACATTTGCTTATAATTTATCGCGCCACGACACAGCCGGTTATTCCTGATTTTTCCTTCTCTTCTGCCGAGAACCAGCACTCCCCTCGACACAACCCTTCCTCGTTCACGCGACACCGACCAGTGAATATGGACTTGACGCCATCACCCGCTGTGCGCACGCACGGGAAATTTCCTGTGACCTTTTCTGTAATCCCAAGAGAGTGAAAGCCGTTTGTACGACCATCGATACCGAGACGTGCACTTCGCACCTGGTTGTTTGGCGCTTCTATGGTCTCCGTCGCGTCAGGTTGTCCGGTCAGAAAAAACTGCTGTCCCGTTACAGAGGCCCCCACCGAATGCTTCGTGCCGTGATTACCGTCAGCTGCGAGATCGCCCCTGACGCCTCATCTGCTTCCGCGCCCAGTGATACACGCAGGTTACACGACTGAAGCAGTATAAACCTCCCAGTATTGACATTTCGGTGCTCTGAGATGTGGCTTCTGCCGCCGGGGGATTATACTACACGCGTGTGGTATTTAATTGCTTGAACCAGGCGCGTGGGCATCATCACTCGAGAGAAGTGGAGAAAGAAAGCTCTCTGGCTCTCGAGCTGTCGGCTGAACTGGCCAGCCCTGCATTGGCTTTTTTGTAAATAGTCTCAAGTTTTGATCTTTCGTTCGCGTAACACTATAATAAAGAATAAGGTTGACATCAGTTTTAGCGATGATTATATGTCCTCAGGCGTACATATGAAAGCTTTGCTGTGTTACACCGCGTCTACATATTTGAAAAATTGTCTGAATAAGTTTCAACCTAATCCTAACATTAAGGAAGGGCCTTTAACTTCAACACATTATAACACCTCAACGCTTAAAATTTATTTTCCTATGCGGATGCAGCTAAAGCTTAGAAATGTTGAGCCATTTCGGAGGCAGAACGCACCCTCTCCATGATAAATTGACGCGCATATAAAGTGGTCCATTCTGACGTAAGGTGCACAAATGTTTGGCTGAGATGCTGCGCTTTCACTCTGGACTGCTGCTGCCGGACCAGCGAGTACCACACGCGAAGACTGATCTAGGCCATTCACGTTAATGCAGTAATGACAGCAGCCTATTGTTTCCAAAAAGATTTACAATAGGACCGGCAGGGCTTACCGGTTTTAGGTTCTTCTCTTCAGCCAGCGGAATGCACGTCTTGTACATAGAGCATATAATGGGTACCAGCTGAAAACAAAAACTTTGACAGGGTTTCAAAAATGCGAGCAGTGAAAATTATTACAATGCGCGTCCAACGAAGTAAATACGTCCCAGCCGGAGCCTTCGGAGCAATATCGGGAAATCAAGAAAACACGTTAAGGTTAAAATATTCATGATATTCACTTGTGTTATTCCTATAAACTTAGAAAAACCAGCATGTTACGTATTTTCTACAAGATATTTATGCTCATAGAATATCAGATGAAGTATCTCAAGGCAATACTACTTCATAGCGCTTGCTCTCGCACGTGGATTATGGTTGCCGCTGCTAGGTGTTAACTAATCAACTGGCTAACATTGCTAAGGAGGAGCAGGAAGCTTAAAACGGCGTTTGACATCGCTGCCGATGACAACTCCCTTTGAACAAAAACATCTATAAAGCACCAATGCTGTACTAAGAAAGCCGCTGAACCAATCTGAACGAAATTTTATGCTAAGCGAAAGAACGAAGCAACAATTTGATTGTTTTTATCGCAGAATACAAGATGGTTGTTAAGGCCGAAACTGATATAAAAAAATGGAAAAGATGCATAAGGTCTCAAAAAATCAAGAAAGAAATTTAATAAATGAACGGACAGATTTACGAGTGGAGTAGCCCAAGAATTCTAACGCATTTAAACCTCGTACCGCTCCTTCTTACTTTTCTTCTATGGTCGTCTGATGCGGCATTCTATTTTACTCCGGCGCAGAGAGAGCACCTGAAGCGAGTCAGAGTGCGCGTTGATGGAAGGCATTGAATGGCACGACGTACAATACGTGCCTCTTGCCTTAACGGCCATATTCAGCCGTCCGTTTAGCGACGATATTGTTGAAGTCACTTAAGCATTTGAGAAGGATGAACCGAATCGAGTACATGGAAAGAAGCTTACAGTAAAATCTGGCAGCCAGTAAACTGGCAGCCGTCCTTGTCAACAAGATGTCAGAGCACAAGGGCTTGACGCTAACCAAAATGGCACTTAGGGCGTAAAGTGAGGCCAGTTGGTCGGATACAGTCCCATATTACCCCAAACTGCGCGTTGTTCTCGTGGACATTTCTGCTAAAGTAAAAATGTTGTCTAGATAGCACATACAAGTCTCATTTCCGACGTAGGGCATTGTCCATGAAGCGCTGGAATATTTCTGTGGCATCACACGAGCCAAATATCGAGACCTTACACTCCGAGTCTGTCAGGCGTAACGTAAGCTGTCTTTTCTTTGACAGACGGACGCACTGATATCTGCTGTTACCCGGGACAGAAGGTCTACGACAGAAAGTATTTCGCGGTGGGATTGCATTCAGAAGCATCGTCAATGCTTGGTGAAGGATACACGTCTTTCTTGGTGACAGCTTCAAGTAGTGGCAGTCGAAGCAAAATCTCGGTTAGTTGTCTTTATTTTTTTTGCTGGTAAACCCGGAGCTGCCCAAGAACTGCAACATTCCTGAATTGTGTGCGTCGAGCCCCCGTTCGGTGATAATTTTTTTCTTGAGATATACCAAGATTTCTGATGTATCGGAGGCACTTTAGTTGTGTTGATGTGGTGTTGGATGGAGAATTCCGGCAATATATTGAGGACACTACCATAGAGCGCTATCAGAGGCCAACGCTTCGCAGGCTAGCATTTCTTGGAGTACATCCTGCTCGGAAGGCAAAAAACTGCGTTTCCATCATACGTGGAAATAGAGCCGATTAGTTGGGAATTGTTGGACTGGTGTACCAGGAGCTTGTCGTCATTCGTATATCAATTCTGGCTTGTTTCTCAAATATTCCCAAATTAAATCCACCAGGCCAAGCAACAGGCTCATTACAAGGGTTACAATCTTAGAAGGGCTACTCCATACAAGAAAGCACGACCGTCGATAGCTTAAACAAAAGATCAAGTTTGCTTTACTGGTTCACGCAACTCTCGATGTTATATAAGCACACATCTACATAAATGCGGTAGTAGGCTTAGCTGCAGGTTTCCTCTTATCCCATTCGTCTTGAGGACACAAAAGTAATTTGGCTCAACAAGGCCACTGCAGGGTCCCACATGGAGCGTGAAGAACACACGAAAAAACAAGACTCTCCGTCCAGTCACAAACACATACTGAGACAGCTGTTAAGAATGGCGAGCTGCACTGCCAGATTGCCACCCAGTTACCACCGGGGAACAAGACACGCATCCCCCAATCTCCGTCGCTGCACCTAGGATGCGTTCGATGAAGCGGGCTTTGTGCTGAAAACCGCCACCATTCCTCCAGCCCCATCGCCGTTGTGACGAAACGAGTTCGGCGGGAGAGCTATTGTGCCGGAGCTCTCCAGTGCGTACCTGATCTGCCACGCGTGAGCAAGCTGCCGCCGGAAAGCTGTTTTTTGTTGCTTCCCACACGCCTTCCGGGACGCAGGACAACGAGCTACCCACCATGGCTCCGAGCTTCCCGGAACGGCACCCCTCCGACGTCGGCGCCGGACATTGTAATGTGTGTGCCTATGTGTACGTAAACTGTTCCGCGGAACGGCGTCCCTCTGACGTCGGCGCCGGACATCGGAATGTGTGTGCCTATGTGTGCGTAAACTGTTCTGCGGGGCGGCGGCAAGTTGACAATGAGTAATCGAACGTTCGCGTCACCTTGTATCGCGGGAGGACCGATTGTATAAAAACTGATGTGGTGCGAGTTCTCGACACACTTTCTCTTTAGCAGTCACGTTGGACTGACACTTCTCTCGTGCAGTCATGTTGGACTGACACTCTTTTTCTCAAGCAGTCATGTTAGACTGATTTAAATACTGTAAATAAACCCTTATTTCTCGTTCTCGATAAGAAGCAGTTCTTCCCTTCATCAACGTCTTCAGCGTGGATAAGTTGGGTGACGGCATGGGCCAGCTACCTTCGAATTCATGGCGGACTCCAATCTTGACAAAGGACCACGAGCGATAGGATTGATCCCCCAATCCTGACAACTGGCTGACAGTGGTGAGATGGACTTTGCGACATGGCGCTGTATCTGCGGTGAGTGCTTGGTTCTTGCTTTGACTCTCTAGGCTTCATTTTGCGGTTGTTCTGTTTAGAACTAGAGGGAAGCTAGATTGTTGAGTGTTAGCTAGGTTGTGTTTTCCTAGTTAGACTTAGAGAGCAGAATCAAGGCAGTAAAGCAGCAATCATGGAGTTAAGGACACTCCTGAGAGACGAATTGTCGATTGTTGGTGAGGAACTGGGCGTAGATGTACGCAAGGAAATGCTAAAATCGGAATTATTGCAGCTAACTTCCGAAAAAGCAAGTGAGGAATAAATCGAAATGGTGCTTGAACTTCTGAAAAGGAGAGAAGAACGAGAGAGAAAAGAACAAGAGAGAGAGGAAAGCGAGTTAAGAAAAATGCAACTTGACTTGAAAGCAAACGTTTGGAGTTGTCTCAAGGATGTGAAGGTGCTCTGGGACGATGAAGTGAGGCAGAATTGTACCGCATGGACAGGCTATTAAAGCCATTTGAGGTCGGGACCGACATAGGCTTGTTCCTATGCAATTTTGAATGGACTTGCGAAAAGATGAACTTCGGCCCGAGTACATGGCCACAGCGGTTGCTGTCTATGTTGCCGTGTGAGGCGGCGGAGTTAATCGTCAGACTGAGTGCACAGGATGCATATGATTATGCAAAAGTTAAGGCTAGTCTCCTGAAGAAATACCGCCTTACAGCCGAAGCTTTTCGGCAAAGGTTTAGGAGCACAGGCAAGAAAGATAGCGAGGGCTATCCGGAGTTTGAATATAGCTTAAAGGCCATCCTAGTCGAGTGGCTTAAAAGCGCGGAAGCATACGACAGCAGAGACATGATCATTGAATGCATGTGTCTAGAGCAGCTTTACAAAACCATCCCCCAAGCTGTGAAACTGTGGGTGCAAGACAGAGGTAATGTAAACACTGTGGAAAGGGCGGCTGAATTAGCCGAAGAGTACGCAACCCGAAGAAAGTTGAACGCCGAGGAAGGAAACTGGGACGGTTGAAATGGACCGCGGAAACCATTTCCGTTCAAAAGGGGTGCGCAGACTAGACGATCGGGGCCTGTAGACATGGCGGAAAAGCCCGCAGAAAAGAGCGAGGAGAAACTTAAAGGAGAGACCACACAAAAAGAACAGAAAACAAAATTCAAATCTTTTAGACCAATTCGCTGTTACAAATGCCACAAACTGGGACATATAGCTGTAAACTGCGAGAAGTCATGCGTAGTTTTCTCCTACGTGGATAAAAAACATGAGAATATGGAACTTTTAAGTCCATATCTTGACGACCTGGAAGGTAATGGAAAACCATGCCGAGTGCTAAGAGACAGTGCCGCAACGATGGACATTGTCCATCCGTCTTACATGACGGTAGATGACTTCACCGGAGAAGTAGCATGGATAAAACAGGTTGTAGAAGAACACAGCGTGTGTCTGCCCATGGCCAAAGTCAAAATCAATGGACCATTCGGGGAGCTAGAGACTGAGGCTGCAGTTTCCAAATTTTTGTCACTGCAGTATCCTTACATCTTTTCGAATCGTTCGAATCAGTTACTGCGTGACAAAGGGCTCAAACTGGGAGAGGGCATAGTACAAGCATTGACCCGAGGCCAAGCTCGTAAGATCGCGGCGTTTTCGGCTGAAAATGCTCAAGCTCCTCCAGCGGAAGCAGAAAAGGAGATAACTTCAGTACCCGAATCCCAGCTAGGCCCGAGGGACAAAAGAACAGTTGAGGAGTGCCTGCCAGCTGACCAGCTCAATGAGAGCGTAGCACTAGAGTGTCAAAGTTCTAGCCTGCAGGAAGAGCAAGCTGACGCACTCACCAGCGAGACAGGGTCGTTATTATCACCGACCTGAAAGAGCGTTGATCAGCTCTTACGTGTGGATAGAGAGTCACTGGCAGCTGACCAAAAGAATGATGAGAGCTTAACTAAATTACGTGACACAGCTAAAGAAGGCATTGCTAGGCGCAACGTGACGATACATGAGAGAGGAGGATTGTTGTATCGGCACTACAGAGATCGAAAGGGTAGGATTTTAGATTAGTTAGTCATACCTACTAAGTATAGGGAGGACCTTTTGAGTCTCTGTCATGGAAATGGGTGGTCCGGTCACCTAGGCATAAGCAAATCAAAGGCAAGATTGCTTATGGAATACTACTGGCCTGGCTGTTTCAAAGACGTAGAAAACTTCGTAAGATCATGCGACACCTGCCAGCGTTCTGGTAAACCAGGAGATTTGTAATGATGATTGGGATGATCAGGATGATTGGGATGATCAGGATGATTTGTAATTGCAATCGTCTTCCAAACTAATGACTGCAGGATGAATGAACTTTTTTCTTGCACTGTTTTTTTTTGTACTGTTTTTATGTATCTTTTTTTATGTATTTTTTATGTAACTTTTTTTATGTACTTTTTCATGTACCTTTTTCATGTACTTTTTTTTGATGTACTTATTTTTATCTTGATGCATTACTCCGTTGTCATCCCTCCCTTTTGTGTGATTGTATTCTCGTGCTAGTCACTTCATGTTGTACCCACTCCCCTGCTATAATGCTTCGGCGCTGCAGGGTGTACTGTAAATAAATAAATAAATAAATAAAAGACATGGAAAGCTCCACTGAAGGTAGTGCCCTTAATAATAGAGCCTTTCAGACGACTTGTAATAGACACGGTAGGGCCTCTTCCAAAAACAAAATCGGGCTACAGGTACTTGTTTACCATGCTGTGTCCGGCTACCAAGTTTCCAGAAGCAAACCCTTTGAAAGAGCTCAGCTCCACCGAAGTAGTAGACGCGCTTTCGACAGTGTTTTTACGAGTTGGGTTTTCAGCCGAAATTCAGGCAGACCCGCCGTGGTTGCTCAGTGGCTATGGTGTTAGGCTGCTGAGCACGAGGTCGCGGGATCGAATCCCGGCCACGGCGGCCGCATTTCGATGGGGGCGAAATGCGAAAACACCCGTGTACTTAGATTTAGGTGCACGTGAAAGAACCCCAGGTGGTCAAAATTTCCGGAGTCCCCCACTACGGCGTGCCTCATAATCAGAAAGTGGTTTTGGCACGTAAAACCCCATATATTATTATTAAATTCAGGCAGATCAAGGGTCAGTATTCACGAGCGCACTGACTTCCACATTCTTGCAGAAGTGCGGGGTAAAGTTAATACACAGTTCTGTATATCACCCTTAGTCAAACAGTGTAGAGAGGGGGCATTCGGTGCTTAAGCGAGTTTTGCGTGCGCTCTGTTACGAGCACAAGGAGGACTGGGAGAACTGTCTGCCGGCAGCATTGTTTGCTCTGCGAATGGTTCCACATGAAACGACAGGGTTCTCACCAGCAGAACTAGAGTATGGGAGGACACTCCGTTCTCCACTGAGAATGTTAAGAGAGATGTGGGAGGAAAGAGGGGAGAGTCCAACGGAGGTTGAATACGTACTAAATTTACTGGAACGGCTAAGCGCAACCCAAGAACTAGTCGGAAAGAACATGGCAATAGCTCAAAAGAACGCCGAATTCTATTACGACAAGAATGCGAGGCTTCGTACGTTTAACGCCGGAGATCAGGTAATGATCCTCAAAGCTTCAAGAAAGAACAAGCTTGAAGTTCACTGGGACGGGCCCGTTAAAGTGCTGCACAAACTGTCAGATACTAACTATGCTCTGAAAATGCCCGGTCGCAGGAAGGATGTGAGTGTATATCACTGCAATTTGATGAAGCCGTACATAGAGCGGAGCGGAGTCCTTAACTATACCATCAAAGAGGAGGATGGCACTAGTATTAAGTTTAAAGAGTATAGGGCGACCTCCAACTCTGAAATCGGCCTAGAAAAAGTAGTAGAACACTCGGTAAGCTTGCACGCTTTAAGAGCCGAGCAGCTAGATGAGCTAAAACAGGTGTTAGGGGAATATCTCGACAGACTCAGTGATCGGCCGGGTAGAACCGAACTAATAACGCGTGAAATTGAACTGACATCAACCGAACCAGTAAGCTCAAAGCCTTACAGAGTGTCTCCAATACAGAGAGAGATTATGGAGGCAGAGATACAGCGCATGCTAGAGTTGGGAGTTATTGAGCCCGCTGAGAGTGACTACACGTCACCACTAATACTCGTAGAAACCCCTAACAAGGACCCTCGACTATGTGTTGACAACAGGACTTTAAATGCCATCACTAGGGACCAGCTGTACTCGATACCCAACATTGAGGAACGAATTGAAAGAGTTAGCGCTGCTAAATACATTTCAACTATAGATCTCGTGCGGGGCTACTGGCAAGTTCCCCTTTCATAAAGTGCCAGCCACTATGCCGCATTCATCTCGCCTGTAGGCACTTCTCGCGCTTTCGTACTCAGCTTCGGGCTGAAGAACGCGCTGTTTAGCTTCTCTAAATTAATGGATATTGTCCTAAAAGACTTGCAGGAGTTTGCCTTGCCTTATCTTGATGATGCGGCCCTTTTTTCGGACAGCTGGGAACAACACGTATCGCACCTCAAACAGGTGTTCTCACGGTTGAGGGAAGCCGGCTTAACGATGAAAGCAGAAAAGTGTAGGTTTGGTTGTTCGCAGGTTACTTATCTGTGCCATGTTGTCGGTCAGGGCATGAGACGGCCGGCTGAGCTGAAAATAGCTACGATTGGAGAATTTTCTCAGCCGCGCACGAAAACGGACCTTCGTTCATTTTTGGGACTTGTTGGGTACTATCAACGGTACATTCCGAATTACTCGCAAATGGCAAGTCCATTAACGGACGCTCTCCGAAAGGGAGCACCGAGTAACGTAAACTCGGATAGGGACAAAGAGAACGCTTTCCAAAGTTTGAAAACGCTATTCGTTTCTCGCCCTGTGCTTCGCGCGCCAGACTACACAAAGGAATTCATAGTTCAATGCGACGCAAGCGACAGAGGTATGGGCGTGGTACTTAGTCAGGTCGGCGACGATAAGGAGGAGCATCCTATCCTCTATGTCAGTCGTAAACTAAATGTAAGAGAGGAAGCTTACAGCGCTTCAGAGAAGGAATGCGCTTGTTTTGTTTGGGCCGCCCAGAAGTGGTCGTGTTACTTGTACGGAGGGAAGTTCATCTTCGAGACCGACCACTGTCCTCTGACGTGGCTCAATCAAATGTCACACAAAAATGGCCGCTTGCTCCGATGGAGCCTCACTCTCCAAGAGTACAACTTCTCCGTTAGATATAAGAAGGGAAATTTGCATAGCAATGCGGATGGATTGCGCAGGCTAATTTGAATTCTGCGTTTGAGGGTCCCGCCTAAGTTTTAGGGTTACTATAGTTAATTTTATTAAGCGAAGAAGACCCCCTCTCATTTAGCAGGATTCCCTCCATGATTGCTGAATTTGTCAGCAGGAATTTGCTTCAGCAATTGGCATAGCGAAATGCAGCATTTTTTTGTTTCTGCACTTATGTATATTTTTTTTGAAGCCTAGCGAGTCTAAAGTGAGAGCCAATGCATGTCATCTCGGCGCAGACCCGTGTTGTTGGATTCATGTTGTAGTTGCCTGTCCTTGTTGGATGTTTTGGGGCGGTGACATCAACACACAAGTGGTCGCTGCTAGCCAAGACATCAATCCACCTCCCCCCCTCCTGACCACCAGCCGTTCTCTTCCTGCCTAGCGGTTGTCAGCGCTAGACAGTCGAGATTTTTCGGGCCATGGAGGCGCTCTTAAGAATGGCGAGCTGCACTGCCAGATTGCCACCCAGTTACGACCGGGGATCAAGACACGCATCCCCCACTCTCCGTCGCTGCACCTAGGATGCGTTCGATGAAGCGGGGTTAGTGCTGAAAACCGCCGCCATTCCTCCAGCCCCATCGCCGTTGTGACGAAACGAGTTCGGCGGGCGAACTTTCGTGCCGGTGCTCCCCAGCGCGTAACTGATCTGCTACGCGTCAGCAAGCTGCCACGGGAAAGCCGTTTTTTGTTGCTTCCCACACGCCTTCCGGGACGCAGGACAACGGGCTACCCACCATGGCTCCGAGCTTCCCGGAACGGCACCCCTCCGACGTCGGCGCCGGACATAGGAATGTGTGTGCCTATGTGTACGTAAACTGTTCTGCGGAACGGCGCCCCTCTGACGTTGGCGCCGGACATCGGAATGTGTGTGCCTATGTGTGCGTAAACTGTTCTGCGGGGCGGCGGCAAGTTGACAATGAGTAATCGAACGTTCGCGTCACCTTGTATCGCGGGAGGACCGAGTGTATAAAAACTGCTGTGGTGCGAATGCTCGACACACATTCTCTTGAGCAGTTATGTTGGACTGACACTCTTTTTCTCAAGCAGTCGTGTTTGACTGAATTAAATACTGTAAATAAACTCTTATTTCTCGTTCTCGATGAGAAGCAGTTCTTCCCTTCATCAACGTCCTCAGCGTGGATAAGTGGGACGATGGCATGGGCCAGCTACCTTCGAATTCACGCCAGAATCCAATATTGACAAAGGACCGCGAGCGATGGGATTGAGCCCTCAATCCTGACACAGCGAAATAACGTCACGTTGAAAGGTCGGCGAGTACAAGTATATAGATTGGCAACGGGTTCAGTAGTAAAATTGCTCCAGTCCTACAGTCAAGTGCACTGCCGCATTCATGTAGGAGATCTTTGCCTATATAGCATCGAGAGTTGCGTGGACCAACACAGTAAACTAGGCTCTAAACCTCGGTCCTGCAATCGCGACTGAAGCAGAACAAAAATCAGCAGGACGCAACATTTCATCTCCAAGTCTACGAAAGGCTTGTTTTGCAATCCCACGAGAATGTAACCTTGTGTTCTAGCGATATTTCAATCGAATGCTCATAATCGAAATAGCGGTAACAGTATCGACAAACGGAGCACTATTTACACCGTTTCTACACACACACACCTTGACTTTTAGCATAACAACAGACGGTGAAATTGGGTAAGCTGGCCATCCGGCGACAGCTCCTTCCTCAATCGCAAAAAATTGGAGGACGCTTAAGCTTCGCCTTCAAGAGTGGGACGCGACAGCGTTCCCGTCGACCCGCCAAGGGGTATAAGACAATGTGCTACGGCACAGCGATCACTTACGATGCGCCCCGCATCGGACTTAGCGCCCACCTATCACGCGGTGAGCGTCGAGCAACGCAGCGTTCGGCGCGGCAAGGAAACGTGCGCCTGAGCGAACGGAACGAACCAAAGAACTCGGTGTCTCGGAGGGGAAACGATCTACGCCAGCCAAACGTCGCGATCGGCACGGGCAGAGAGATAGATAGTAATCTAAAGAAAGGACCGGGAGCACGGCGAAGCGTCGTCAGGGGAGAGGGAGTCCCGCGACGCGCCTGGCAGCGGTCCCAATGCGCGCGCGGTGCGCCTCCTGTCGGGGCAGCGCCGTACATTGAGAGGAGGGGGTCTTCTGTGTTTGCCGCAAGATGGCTCTGCGTGTGCGGAAAGCGCAGAAGAAATGCAGCGGAAACGCACTTCGCAACTCGTGTAATTGTGACTTCTGTACGTTACATGTTCATAATTACCGATATACACCGCAGTATAACTTTCCACGGCTCGTTTCGAAGGCAACACCGCATTCACTAGAGGCGCGTTTGCACCGCTTGGAAGCATCGAACTCGTGGCCGAGTGGTAGCGTCTCCGTCTCACACTCCGGAGACCCTGGTTCGATTCCCACCGGGCCAATCTTGGAATTTGCTTTTTATTTATGAAGCGCCTGCCGTGATTTATCGCTCACGGTCAACGCCGCAAACGCCGACACCGACGCCGACGACACCGGCTTTTCTGCGACACGAGCTCCTTAACGCTATCGCGTTAAAAATAGTTTGCTGCTGCGCGGAAGGCTACGGACTTCAGCGTGGGGACCGCGAACGTGGTGGTCGGATCAGCGGCGCTCTATGGCGGCGCTCGGAGACGGGGGACCCACCGCGCAGTTTATACAAGCACTGTTGCCGCAGAGGATGCACCCAAATGGTGAGGGTGTGCTCGCGCTTGCAAAGTGACTGGGGCCTGTAGCATGCAAAATATTCTGAGAGGCTACGCGTGTAGCACATAGTTAAGCCACTGTTAAACTAATTCGAGGAAGTACAAGTTTAATTTAGGCAGAATCGCGCTGAGGGGTGACGTGGCGTCAGGTAGAATTCCGGAGGAACCAGTCGAGACATCAGGAGCTATCCTACAGGACCACATCATGGCGCTGGGCAGTACTCCGCAGTGTTACGTCGCACTGGTGAGGACTGGCATCGACTAACACTCGTCGGATTTGATCGAACACTCGTCCAGTTGACGTGTACCTCATCAGATGGCGACCGATACTCCATGTGACGTTCTCGCATCCAGGGTCTCTATTCTGTCTACGTTCACAAAGCCGACATTCGGTATCGCCATATCGGCGCACCTGGACGATCGCGTGAGGCGATACTGACCGTTTACCTTTCTAACACGAACAAGATAGTGGCCAGACTGGTGGTGGGTAGGGAATGAACTCGTAAAAGACGCACTGGTAGCTTTCGTGCGGTCGCGGAAGTCGTGCTAGACTCTCTTGAACCACTTGCGCGCAAACGAGTCGATGCCATTGCATGCGGCGACGTTTACACTTTCAAGTGTGGTGCTGTTGTCCAAGTGCCCGAACTTTGGTAAGATCTTCCGGTTGTAAGCCGCTATAATGTTTTAAGTCTGGGCTGCATTTTCCACTGCTTATGAGCGCGGGATGGTGGAAAGCTTACAGGCTAGACTGCCAACACTTGGCACAGCTTAAATGACCGTCGCACGCATACGCATTAGGCTATGCTTTATGTTTCTGTAAGGATAGAAAATACCAGCGACAGAGAAGGCGCAAGTTGTGATGGCGACTTCGCCATAAGTATAGCAAGGATATGGCGTATCAAACGGCGGCCGAATTGAACCAACCACCGCACACCATTGATTTGCTGTCGATCTCGACAAAATGTGCCACCAGATGGACCCCCAGGTAAGCAACAAATTGCGTGCAAATGGCCACGTGACGGCTGTAGCGATAGCATGGCTGCAGCCCAATCGAATACGTAGCCGCCGTCATGGCTGCGGGTCTTCCTCGTTCGACCAATCAGTCCGGCGGAGGAAGTCGCTACATTTAGCGCGCACAGCGGCGACAAAAAATTGCGACAACGTGTGTCTGACGCAACGTACCTAACAGAGTAGAGGTAACTCGAATGTGCCGCATTCCTAATTCCGCGCCCATTACTAAATCACTGGAGCGAGAATTCGCGGGCCGGCAGAACACGCGGTCTGTCTCAGCGAGGCCCCTTCTTTCATTTTCTGGTTTCCTTCGCAAGCGAAGGCGTCAGTTTACCTGTGCGTCTTTTGTTTCGCGTGACGTACTAACACAAACATTAAACGTGTTGGTAAAAAAAGAGTGCTCGATAAGGAGGTGGGGTACAGCGCTCAGCGACTGTGGTCTACTAGCACTTTTAGCGGGTGTCAGCGAAGCCGTCAGTTACAGCTGCGTGAAGTATTTGTCGCTGGCGCTGGCCTGCATTCATTGACAATGTTCGTGTTAAACTAAGCCCGTGCACACTTGTTAACTTTGCACTTCTTCACGAGTATAAAAATGTTCGGTTTGTGTATAAGCAGGGCACCTGATCGCAACTACAATGCATAACGGACTTTAAAAAAAGATCACAGTCCAAGAGATAATGTTATGGACATTTTGATGGCGTGGTTCTTTAACTTTGACGAAGTTGAAAAATTTTTTCATGTCCATGGGCTTTGATCACTCTCCTGCTTCCACGTGTAAGTGACAAAAGGCTGAAAAGTAGAGCAAATAAATTCCTTTCGATATTTCGTAATAACAAAAATGTCATTTTTATTTCTCGCGCACTTAATAACCACCTATTTGGGAAGCACATCTCTACCAAATTTACCATCTAACAGTTTTATTCCTAAACTATAACCACCGTGCTTGATCAGTGGCTACGGTGTTTAGCTGCTAAGCACGAGGTCGCGGGAACGAATCCAGGCCCCGGCGGCCGCATTTCAATGGGAGCCAAATGCGAAAACACCCATGTACATAGATTTAGTATCACGTATAAGAACCCCAGGCGGTCGAAATTTCCGGAGTCCTTCACTACGGTGTGCCTCATAAATCAGCAAGTGGATTGGGACGTAAAACCACACAAATAAATAATTCATTGCCTAACTATATTCAAACACATGGCGTCAGCTTATCAAACGCGTAGTCATTCAATGTAATCAATGCCTAATAGAGAGGATCTGTCCAGAGCATGACGCTTGACTTTCTGCAGTCTTTATCATAGAGTTTTCATACCTTGACGAAATGCACGTACCTGGCGTAGCTTTTGTGGTGGAATAGTTTTTGAATATGCATGCATTTCTTTCGTACACCTTCGCATGACTTCACCAAACGTAGCTTTAGCAGTCAACAGGCGCGGTCCTATAGCTGTAACGAAAAATTTTAAATACTAGATATTAATTGTTTCATTCACCTTAGAGAGTGAAGTGAACGTTCTCTTTGTGAGTAAAGTAAGAAAGCAGGGTTTTCAGATGTGGGAGGTGTACAAGAGATGACGGACCACGCTTAGGTTAAAAAGCATGGATGCAATTTAGTTGGTGTGAAAAGGAAATTGCGGGTGCCTTCGTTTTGAAGTTAAGGTAAAATGGGCAAAGAAATACGATAATGATCTGCTGCACTCTAGAATACGGACATTTAGAAGGAATATTTTGCGATATGACGAAGCATGATCACTTTGATGTTTGAATGATGCATAATCAACGAGCACGCTTGAGCCTGTGTGAATAGAAGCATTAGTCAAACTAGCAATCACCGCCTGTAGGAGAACATACAACACGCACACTTCTGCCAGTTTCGATGTTATAAAATGAGTAACATAGCGTCACCGCCTTATATTCAGAAAAAAATTTATGAAGTCGCAACGAAACATCCAGTTGGAGCTGAAAACTAGTAAGTGATGTTTTGTATATTCTCTTGATGCAAATTGCCTTTTTACGTTTATCTGCATTGGCCATCAAGGTCATGACACGTTCTTAAACGTTATAAGGGAAAGTATGCGGTAGAATATTGAAAAAGCAAATTGCTCATGTATTACTAAAGCAATATAAGACACAGGAAACTTAGCCAAAGCTGCCATACTAATGTCACCAAAGAACTCAATTGCTATTTGCGCACCATAAAATAAGGACATTATTGAAGGTAACTAAGAGGTAGCTTTAGCTCGGGCCCAAATCAGACGCGGCCTATTCAAATACATGTGAAATGTAGAAATGTTTTTCTGAGACAACCAATGCACTTATTCGGAAGAATTTTTTTACATTTGACCGAGGAAGGTAAATAATACACTGCTAGAAGCGGAATTTCAACTAAGGGTAGGAAGGTTCCTAAAACAATTTTAAAAAAAATTCGGCAGTTTGAAAACAATTTAAGCACGAAGTTTACAAATTCGAAGCTCTGCATCGAGACCACGAACCGTGGTTCTGTAAATGACATTATATCATTCAATGACAAGAAATTTGATATGCGAATTGATATCTTACGTGATTTCATTACGTTGTGTACAAAGGTTCCGCCTAAGTTGCATTTTATTATAACTAAATTTTTCCACATTCATGTGTAACATATCAATTTTGTCCCCCCTATGTGTAGCATTAGATGTAATTCACAGAACTGTTATATTGTTTTTCATGGCTGACTTGCAGTTGCAAAGTTTGCAGTATTGTTCGCTGAAAATTCAGGATTTTGCCAATTTTGATTGAAACATTGACAACCTTAATCGAAGTTTCAAAACAAGCAGTCACTAGATATGTCTTGTCTTCAAATGCATCAAACCTCATAAAACTTGGTGGAGTGGCTGGCCAGAAAAACGAATTCTCATTTAACAAGTGTTTAGATAGGAGGACCCAAGTTAAAGCTTCTACTGAAAAGAGGAGTACACCTACTTATTGCGCGCATTATTCAGTGAACTCTTATATGGAACTCTTATTTTTAATTTACATATTGTAACGTTCTCTTGCTTGCATTCTCTCTGCGCGGTTTTTCGCAAACAAATACACTATTGAAGTAAACTAGAAGTATTACAAGGCTTCGGAAATCTTAGCCAGGACTCCAGTTGTTTGTCTGATTTCGTGCAACGTCTGTTTGAGTAGATGTACTGTTTATATTCGCAAGTTCTGCAATGTATACCTGTAGCCTTCGGATTTTCTTTTATGCTGTGTTGGAAATGTCATAGATCCGGTACCAGTAGGGAAGACGGAGTAGTCCGCTGCGGATCATCAAGACTGCATTTGAAACTTACGTGTGTTATTTCGTTACAATGGTGAGTCGAAGAGAGCAATCCCCGCCTCGACATTTGTGTTCGCAAGGTGAGAAAGTGGATGGCGAGCTGCGCAGCCTCGACACATTCGTCTGCGGTACCTGAGTAATGGTGTAGGAACACTTCGAACCGAAGTCTACAGGTGGCCCAGCGCATTGGTGTTTGCTTCTTCCCTAAGCCAAATGCAACATCCATTCTTCCAAAGCATTCCGGCACGCGGCCACTGAAACTCGTGCAATGATCTATAATGACTTGAACGCCGACGATGGAAATTTTTGAAGCTCATTTGGTGGCTTAAAAGTGAGAGTAGTGCATCGTTAGCAAACATTTATTTCGCGTGGAACGCGTAATCCGTACGCAAATTGCACCAAGTCTTGTGCGTGGTAAAGGTCGGCCTTCAGTTCATCATAGTTTCGCTGACACACATGGTGTACTTTCTTAAAACGGACGAAAACACTAACGCACCACAAGCGTCACGAGCCTGCTTTGTGTCTATTGGTCAGCGTGTCTGTACAATGAATCTGTACAAACTAAGCATGCTCTTTACTCTCTCTAAGGAAAAGGCGAAGGAAGGGCACGCAGAGCTTGCTTCTTTGATCAGAGTATGCTTATTACAGGACTTCTGCATGATAGCTTCCTATCATGTAGATTGCCTGCTCAAATAGGTAGAAAAACTTGCCTTATACAAAAATTCCCACCACCACCGGCTTGAAGAAAATTCGTGATCTCTGGTACTTTCAGAATCGCTAGCGGGTCTTCTCCTTCATACAGGCTCCTGCGCAGCAGACTGTACGACGCTTTCATAAATCACCTAATCGCATGTGCGTTTCGCGCCCTAATAAGTGCACATTTCAAGAAGGAATACCTTTAGTGCGTGTGAAAGCGTACAAAACCATCCACGACACAAACGTATCATCATAATTAGGTTTTGCGATGCTTTATTCTAACTTTGCATGTTAACTGAAACGTCAGGAAATCTTTTGTCTTCGAGACGGCTAGTACGAAGTCTCAGGCTTTTCACAATTTCAGTGGTTTGGTGATTTCCAGGTAAGACGTACCATCCATTTTCATAAGGGCCGAGAATGCAACGATTTCACTTTCAAGTGCCCAGAAGGAGCGCCGCACTACATCTTATAGCTTTGTTGCTGAAATATTTAGACTTCTGTCACGAATGGGCAACACATTGAATGCCCGATGTCGGCCACTGAAAGATGCATAAAGTGCGGAGACAACACTTTCACAATGGTAAACTTATTTCATGCAGTGCACGCGTAGACAAGGTCCTCTTTTTACCTTTGAATATCGTTTTAGCGACGGCTCTGCGACGTGAGCAGCAGTGGGTAATGATGTACGCATGTACCTAAATAAAGAGATGGTCTCCCCTATGTGTCTTTAAGTACATGCGTACAGGATTGCGCTATTGGGCTATTGCACTCACCCTGGTTGACAGGCGCAGGCCTTTTGTATATAGCGGTTCAATGTTGGCCGTTAGGGCCTTTGAGAAGGATCGGTGGCTAAGGTTGCTAGAGATGTGAGATCTCTCAACACTACTTATGTTGGTTCCCTGCTCACCTTGGCATGATTGAGGGAGCCCCTCCGAATCTCAATGTGTCCGTCATGAGGCAGCATGAGATCTTACCCTCCACTCTCCCCCGCGCCACGGCGTGGTGGTACTCCCCGAGAACGGAGGCTCCCCTTCCACATACAATGAAATCACGAAGTATTACCTTCTTAATCGCAGAGTTTACGGTTTGCCGCATCCTAAACTAAAATGGGCACAGGGACTTACATTGCGCTTACTACAGACTGGTACTTATCCTTGCCCACGGAGACTGAACATATTTTATCCGCAGACGTATACAGACCCTTATTGCCAAGATTGTGGCGCTTTAGCAACGCTCCAACACACGCTCTGGTCTTGCGAAATAATTGAAGACTTGACGATCAAGGATGCCTCCAGGTGGAAGGCTGCACTTCGCAGCCCGGACCTGGATGAACAATTCTGAGCTGTCCAGCAGGCTCACGACGTGGCCGTGAGGCTTGCCCTTCCGCTCCCAACGTGGGAGCGGCCCGCTTAGTGGTTAATTATCACTACTTGCAGGACCAAATAAAGTTTTCCATCCATCCATCCCCTATGTGAACTGAAAGATGTGCTTAAGAATAAATATTTCCGTTTTTCTTTAGGGAATTTCGGTAGGGCTTAAAACGTCTGCTTCGCCATATTGGGATTATTTTTACGTGTCATAAAATTATCTCCCACTTTTGGTACGAAATGCTATTTTGTTGCGTATTGTTCTACAGGACTGAACAGCATTTAAATGAGAGTAAGAACTCCCAAAATATTCGCTAGAATTGGTCGTAATTTCGCGACATAGTTTATATGAAGCTTTCCTTGCACAGATAAAACGTCAAATGACCAATCTTTATTGGCAAAATAGTCGTATGCATAATCTGCGGATGTTAAACATTGAAGGCTTTCTCGCTCCACATGGGCAGTTGTGTTGCCTGGCCTTCGAAGAAAAAACTAAGTTTTGATATTCTCTGAGATTCTGTCGTTTCTCAAACGTGATCCGGCTTCTCGGGGACAATGCCGAAATTGCATCGAGGGTAATTGCAAGCCTGACTGGTTTCGATAGCCAGTTCGGCGCTGACCTTAAATATCCCCGTATAGACATGTGTATGTGTGTGATTTACTCATCGCAGAAACGGATACGCTGCAACAGCAATTGAAAACACTAAACGACAAGCAGAATCATTACAAATTGCTATGGTTCCGAGGAATGTAAAGTTTACTTAATGATAATATATGTTCCTAAAATTAGCGGCATTATCATAAGGTTACCAACATTGCTGTAGGCTCATGCACGGAGCCTGCCTTTCTGTACCGGGCATCTTGTAATTGCAAAGTCATGCAACGTCTTTCACTAGGCTGCACACAAATTGTGCCGAAATAGAAACACCTCTTCATGCACTCACACTTTTGGACTTCGGCATGCAAAGTCTCAAGCAAAAGGCGATGTTTGGTGATTTCGATTGGAGAGTAGTGAACAGCGCAGCATGTAATGAAGCCTGCGACACATCTTTAATGCATTCTTTACAACTGTACCTGAAGTTTGAGGGGGTGAGAGAGAGCGAAAGCACCTTATTAAGAAAGGCAGATATTTTCGCCGGTGCAAAGACATCGCGGACATGCTACTCTGCGTGGGGAAGGTAATTCGGGAGTGAAAAAGAGGAGAGGGGCGCAAAAAAAGCAATAAGCTAAAAAATAGGCATCGACTTTTCTGACTCATGGGCGCATACCCATCAAATCGATTGGTAAGACTGGGAGAGGAATTGGTAGGAACGTATATATTCCACAAAATAGCAATCATGAAGTATGAAAACCATTTCTTACGTGGCAGTCGCGTTCTACAGGTTGATCCATGATGAACGATGTATTGCATAGCAGCAAAGATGATTATCAATGACGAGAAACCCATGGATGAAACCTGCAGTCCGATCGGTAGGATATAGAAAACTTGATGGTGCACAA
Source organism: Dermacentor albipictus (assembly GCF_038994185.2). Classification (NCBI taxonomy): domain Eukaryota; kingdom Metazoa; phylum Arthropoda; class Arachnida; order Ixodida; family Ixodidae; genus Dermacentor; species Dermacentor albipictus. The sequence goes on along the minus strand of NC_091830.1, from coordinate 83,013,016 downwards.
ACTTGGCAAAATTGAGGGAGAATAAGTACACTCGATAGTTTAACAAAACATACTAGACTCAACTGAATCAAGCGTTAGAGATATAGGAGCAGGTATAGCCCACAAAATAAGCACAAAAATTTCATCATGGAAGGCACTGCTCAGAGATTTATTTGTTCATCAAACGCCAAAGCATTTTCCTTTAAGAATCCAAAGTAGACGATAGAAGTATCAAGGAGTATTATAAAATATGTGAGCTTTGATGGAAATAACCTAAACACTTTTCTTATTGATGAATAGAGGTCACGTATTCAATTACATTGTCCTAAACCAGGTGCGTTCTGTAAATCGGAAATATTGTACTGCACAATATTTAGGTGAATAAAACGAATTGATGTATGTGTATTTTCAGATGCGTTGGGGAACCTATTACTGTACAGTATTGATATACCTCAGTCATCGCTATCACCTATCAAATCGCATACACATGTAACTCTTGTTACTATAGTTAGAGTTAGCTATATCTAATACATACGAACACGACTGAAGTAATACCCGTCAACTTTGCCACTGAATTGTAGAATTATGTGCGTATAACGAGCGATGCATTTATAGTTGTGCCTATGCTATCTTTGATGGTTCTGCATCTCCACTGTTCTCTTGCTGTTGAGTATTGCAAGAGGTGTCAACTTCTCGGATGATAGTTTGATGGGACAAGTTTTCCTAGGCTTCGCCTGCGGGGTAGGAGAACTTCACTAAACGTAATGTTCGCCTCGCACTCGCCGTGTGGAGTTTGCTCGATGTCAATAAAAACTATTGCGTACGAAGCACTAGGTATATCAGGCAGCATCTGGCACCGGATATAATACATGAACCCCACACGGAAGTTGAGCGACGTTGAGACCTTATGTCCTCGTTGTCGCAAACGTTTAAATTCCTTTACTGTGCGGCATTTCAACAGCTTCGCCGAATTAATAATTTTGTCTGTGACCTTGCAGTTCCACCTAAGATTACGCGAGAGCGTGCAACGTTGCCTCTGCTTACTTGCTTTTACTAGTTTCTGTATTTGCTTAAGATGGCGAGGGAGAAGGATGGCGATGAGTGACAGAGCCAGGGATGTTTGAAAAGCCAGTTCACCATTACCTGCCGAAAATAATTTGCATTTAAAGTTAGTGTATCTAAATATTGTGTTTCGATCGAGGAAAATTACCACAGCTCGTATACGGTCAAGTACAGCAATGCATCAAAACCTGCTCACAAAATTCGTAAAGCATCATTCCTTTGTTCAAAACTCTTGTTGTCTATTTATATAAACTGTTCGCGTGCAAGATTGTTATCGTGCAACTATAATCGGCAGTAAGGTGGCGCCACATTTTATTTCAGTTCCGGTGACTCATAGGAATGTACCTGCATATGTGGTGCGACCTAAATGGTTCTTATTATAGTTAATAAACTGCTAAGGGCAAAGACGTATCTAGGGTAAAATATGCCGCTCAGCCAAGTACAGTGCCAACTGACACAACGTATACCGCTCCTATCGGTATATTTCATTCCTGTTATCAGGGCATTTTGTATTTTTTTATTGTGCAATGATGTTCTAGGCCCCATAAGACTAGCATGGTTGGTTTCTACCATCAGCGGAGACCACCAAACAGTCAGAAGAACGAGAATAATTAGATATTCCGATTCCCCATCATCCGTCTTTGTTGAAAATTTCTGCTCGGGTTGAGAATTACTGGTGGGCAGATAACCTGATATGAGATGCGGCTACAGTAAAAAAGCGGTGTGTACTATCTTCGTAGCAGTATGTGCTATGGCCACGCTAACTCGTGTTCATTTATAGGTTCCTGAAATTTCTTTCGCCAGCGCTCCCGTTTGACCACCTTCACGAAAACGCGAGAAATACAGCAGGATTGTTTCTACACAACATAAAGACGGAAAGAAGAAATGTGGACTACACCGACTCGCTAGTTAATATGCTCAACTCTGGCTGTCTAGCAGTCATAGATTGACACTTTCTTGTAATGAATATTGAGTAGCTGTCCCGATTATAGTGTGACTACATATCTTTATTTCGTTATCCCTCTAGTGTAGGCAAATACGCTAGACTATGCTACACCAGTAACTTCACTAGACTACACTTGTCCTCTACCCGCTAATGTACATTATATGGGTATAATATAGCTTTACTTCGTCAGTCTAGTGTGGGTAACTTAGAGTCATCAGTTTGCAAAAAAAGACAACCATGGCAAACGTGCCTCTTTATGAAAAGCCATGGTGGTTGCTTGAAGGACGCCTGACACACTCGGTGCAGTGGGAGTTTCCTCCTGGACTGAGCCATTTAGGCCGAGACATTTGGACTAGGGTAGATTTATAACCTATTATGATGATGAAATAACTAAACTGTGTGTGATATTTACGTGCGTAGGTCCCGCATCTTGGATTTCTTCTGGTACAGACTGTTACATACGCATGATTAGTGATTCCCTTCCGTGAAAGAAGCACCCGAACATACCGACGTGACACACCAAAGAGCCAATGCGAAACGGAGATCGCTTCGTTGATAGGAGGCGCAGAAACAATGGTACGCTATAGCGATCATCTTTGGTGCAGAGTACTGAAGGAATTGTGCATGCCGACGATTGGTGATGCCATCCGTAGACAGGCGCCGAACAAAGTGCGGACGCACTTGACCACAGCGCTCCTGAAAGCATGCCTAAAAGGGCTGATTTCACTCACGTAGGTAGACAGAAGTGGCGGCTTCATAGTGTGCGAACTTCGCATGAGATATAGCAGAGGATTGCCCTGAAGTACGGGTGTGCACCCTGTGTACGTTGTCTTGGTCGGTGGTATATCATTCTTATAAGAAGAACGCACAATATGAAATTCTTACCACGTCAATGGGCAGAGAACAGGCAGCTATCCTGCCCGCAAATGTTAATTTAGCTTAATAAAATGAGTTCTTGGGTCGGTTGGTCTATCTTTAATCGATCGAATGGAAGGCCAAAGCTCAAACGGAACAGAAAGACAGACAAAAACATGGGACAGGCGCCATCATGCAAGCGTCTTTAATTAGGACCAGCTTAATGTGGGCGTTTAATATGCTTGTCTGCCTCATCTGTATATTATCATCATCCTACGCTGATCAATCCTCATCTTCGGTTCAGCGGCACCCTCATCATCGGGTGTGTGCGTTTTCTGGTTCGGTGCCGAGTATTCCGGCCAAATATAGGTCGCTCCCACGGAGACGTCATATGTCATGCAGGTGACTTTTCGATCTTCATTCCCCTACACGCTCAGTCTACCCCCTCGAGGTACGTTCAGGCCGCCGCTTCAGGCAGCCCACTGTCTATTATCAAGTCACAGGCCAACCTTCCCTACGTTTTCACCACTACCATTTTGACACCACAAGGCACATCCTTTATCCTAAACCGCTACCAGCGTAACTCGAATTCCTTCGCTTGCCTTCGTGGCGAAGATGCCGAGGACTGGCTGGAAGACTACGAGCGAGGGAGTTCCGCTAATCGTTGGGACACCCCCCTCAAGCTGCACCATATCTTCGTTTACTTGATGAGTTTGACGAAGACATGTTTCTTCAAGCACAAGTTACAGTTTACTGCCTGGGCTGCGTTTAAGCAGCAGCTCCGCCAAGTATTTGGTACACCTCCGGTTCGTTCTACAATGACAAATAAAACCCTCGAAACTCGCCAACAACAGCCAGGAGAGTCTTATGCATCGTACATCGAGGATGTTGTTGAGGTCTGCCGCCGTGTTTAGTTATCCATACCAAAGTAGGAAAAAGTACACCACATTATAAAAGACATTAGAACAGTCGCCTTCAATGCCCTTGCCCTAAAGAACCCCACTGCACTCGGTGACATCGTGAAAACATGTCAGCTCCTTGACGAAATTGAGTCTGTTCGCCTTCAGCGGGCCGTTGGCGAACATCCTTCTACGACGGACCCACAATTGCGCCTCATGATAAGAACAATGATACCCGAAGGATTACAATCAATGGGCTTGTCATGGCCGTCGGTGTGCCCCAGATGCGCCTTCCGGCACTGACTTGTGTGATGAAATCAGGGATGAACTGGCGGCCTTGACCTACTCCGCGCGCGCATGCCCACGTCTCTCATTCACTCTCAACGTACGCGCAATTTGCTGCCTCACCTCGAGGCAACGTAAAGTCAACGGTGTCGCTAATAACGTGCGCGTCCGTTGCTACCGCGCCTCCACAGAAGATCCCGTCAATAGCGGCTGAGCTCTCATCGGTCCATCTGACTGCACTGGCTCCCGGAGAACTGAGTACTGTTTACGACCCGCATTGGCGTCCGTCACGTGTGATGTGATATTATTGCGGCTATCGGGACGTATTTCATGTCTCTGTCGCAACCGCTAGCAAGACTGGCGTCGGGGGTATGAAATGCTTCAACGTAACTTTTCCAGTGGAGTTTCTTCCCAAACCCAGCGTTTCTCTTCGCCCCCACTGCACTCTACCTCACCACCCGCATCGACTGAACCACTTACCATTCAGCCAGGCACCACTCACGTCACCACTGCTACGCCCTGTCTCACTAAACCCCACCAATCGTCGGAAAAGTCAAATGATGCAGTTTTTGGAGGAAGAACCGCATACGTCAACAGCGCTGAAATTCCTCCAGCGCACCCGTCCAATATCCTTTTGGTGTTTTTCCCAGGGGTGTGCGTCGATGCTTTCCTGGACACAGGTGCCACAGTTTCCATTATTCTTGCTGATTTATGTTCCCGCCTCAGGCAAGTCTAAGCGTGGAGATCTTGTTGATTCGTTGGAAAAAGAAACCGCGCAAAAAAGACAAGGACAAGAGGCGACATGCACACAACCCTGACCTACAACATGAAGTCATGCAGAAATAAATATATGGGGTCCTTCCATGCGCAATATGTCACTGATCGCAAAAAAAATTGGAACATCATTTGCAGTGCTCATGATACGCACGTACCTACAGAGCACACAGAAACCATGTCAAGATACGCCATTTTCAGAGATGAAAGTGCAATCGAAGGAGAACTGAGGCACGTGCTATCACAATTCATTCTGAAATCTCGCTGAGTGATTTCACGTATCAGGTTTGAACTATGTTTAGCCAGCGCTTCACTTTTTTTGAAAGCAGGACACGCATCCATGGTCGCACCAATGAATACCAAGATGGCCCAGTACCATGATGTACAGATTGTCGTGGTGCTCCCTGAGACGATCACTTGAGCACGTTCCTGTCGGTCCCACGTAATTTTTTTCCGCAAGAAAGAACAATCACATACAACACGCCAGTGATGCAGGGCACCAAACCCTTCCTGTGTTTCACAGTACAATAGCCACGCCTGGCTTGTGAAGCAAACTTAAAAATCTTTCATAATTTTTCTGGAGCGAAAAAAACCACCTCCACGCCAGTGCGTTGCCCTACCCTCTTCAGTTTCTGGGACACATCATGTATATACCGAAGCACTGGAACTCTTTTCTTTTCAACTGCTGTACCTGGTTCTCCATCAGCTTCGGCATGCTTGATTTGGTTAAAAATGTTTTTAGCAATAGTTGATGCTACTTTATGTATCCAGCAGACAACAAGCGGTCATCCTGGGTATCAACACTTTTTTGCGTGGAATGCAGTCATGTCCTTCTGAGGGCTCTGACAAGGAACACAATAAAATTCTTGTTTTGGTTGATTTCGAATGTGTTTACTTGTATGCGGGAAGCGGTTTTCCTCTCCTTGGTTCAAACGACCAGCAAAATGTGTGCTTGACATGCGAAACCTCGTCTAAAAACTTTAAATAGCTATTTTTCGGTAGCTCATGCATCAGCTCTAACGGATGCAGGTTTTCGCCCAGTACTTCTAACGCGTTTCCTGCAACCTGCTCAAACACCTCCTCCAGACATTAAATCAGAAATAAAAATATCCGCATGAAATTTCGAAACCTTCCTCATATCAACAAAAGTTTGAATAATGCGGTCTCTATGTGCGAGGTAAATATCACTGAGAGGCGCAAGATATTGACTTATGTAAATTACACTTTTTTGGATGTACTGGCTTTCCACCCGAGAGAGAAGGTACATTTAAAACAAAACGATGACAATTCTAAATATCCACTAGCCACAATTCCTGTCTCCTTCTGGAGTGTTATCGATCCAAACTTGTCTTTTCATCCTTCGGACCATTAAAGTGTCTCATCATGTGGGAGGACATCATACAGGTCTATTACATCGATCCAAAAGGCCTCTCACCCTTGTTTTCTTTCAAAAACCTTATGCCAGCGTCTGAGTCTCTTGCCAGATAGGGGTTGCCAATGGTTAGTAGATTCAGCTGTTTCTGCAGAAATATGGCGACAGATTCCTGCCAAGTCCCTCTTTCCTTTACAATTACTCGTAGAGGCCGTCATTCTTGTGAGTTTTTAGTGGCAAAAAGGAAGTCCAAACTTAGCGTTGCTGATTTTTTTACTGTCTTTGCTAGTTTGTCATGGCCAAGTGTGCACCTCACGTGGCAAGATCTTAACAAGGATGCAGTATGCGAAAGACCGCACTCAGCATTCGTGTTAAGATCTTTCCACCTGAGGAGAAATTCCTGTGCGCTGGCTTCACACCTTCCGTAGGGCACGGGGTGTGGATATGTAGGATCCTACATAGTAATGGCCAAAATGACCAAAACTAACATAAATGAGGTTCTCGTACTGCAAAAGCAAATTGTTCGAATAATCGCCAATATTGATAATACAATTACCTGCAAGTATGCTTTTGAAGGACATAATATTGTCCGGGTCAACCATTTGTATCACTTTAAGTTGTTACAAAAAATCTATTTTATGACGGCATCCATTGCCGATTTTTATTCGTGTCTCTGGCATCTGTGGCCATGCGCCATGCTAACATACACACAAGCACTATTAATACATATAATATACCACATTTTCGTACTAACTGTAAATTACAAGTGTTGTCTTACAATATGCCCCATCTTCTTAACACATATAAACACACAATAGGATATACCAAAGCGTAGGTGGCGAAATATTTTGTTGAAATGTGATTTTATGTCTTTTATATTTTGCATGATTATTTCTATTTAATTCTGAACATTTGTATGACCATTTGAGCGTTTCTATTTTCGATTTTATTGTCTTAATTTTTTTGGAATAGATTTTTACACTCTGCATGTATAACTGATGAATGTTTTCTGTTGACTGTAATTATTGTATGTGTGTCTGATTTCTGCACCACTCGTGTGCTACTGCTTGTAGGGGCTTTCTGGACATTGTCAAGCTGCTCATGCAGCTTCTTGCCAGAAAACCCTCCAGTTGAACCTGGAAAATAAACCTACTTATTTAATTACTTACTTACAGCCTTCGCCTTCCACTGGAATGCCTCCAGACACCGTCGACGGCGCAAAAGAAATGGCATGAACTGTGCACGCTATACGACAGAACGACTGAGTTCCTCTGGCAGCGGATGCTCAGCGCCTAACGAGGCATCATTCCGGAGTCGCTGCAGCCAAGCGACGATGTGTTGGTGAAATTGTAGGTGACATGGAACTGCTAAAGGAAGTGATACAGTTTCTGATTAGTGTAGCGAAATTCGCAGTGGAACGTCAGAAAACACCATGAACTACTCACGCTTGTCAGACAAATTACTCAACCTATTGCAAAAGGCGAGTGAAATAGTTGTGTATCTGAAAGTGTAGACGCCGAGTTACGACAAAAACAACCTTGCAATGATTTGCCGACTAAACAAGTACCTTCCTTCTTGAAGGCGTGATCGCTAGTGTGTTTGCCTTCTGAAAACGAAGGTGACGTTGCTGTGTTGCCAGCTTTAATACCAAGACAATGTTAGCTAGTGGATCAATTTTGCCACAAGAGAATATTTCTCTCATTAAAGTAAAATCCGAAACCAAGAGGCTTTGCAATGCACCTGGCCTTGACAAACTAGCAAAATCTGTCGAAAAATCAGCAAAGCTGAATTTAAACTTCTTTTTACGGCTAAATCTCACAATAATGACGGCCCTATACGAGTAATTGTAACGGAAAAAGAGACAACAAGGGCTGAGGGCTTTTTCTATCGGTGTAAAAGAACTGTAATAATCACTCCCACATGATGAGATGCTAATATTCGTAGAAGGACTCATACACAACTTTGGATTGAGAGAAATCCAGAACCAGTCAGGAATTGTGGTTACTGGGTTTTTAGAATTCATGTCGTTTTATTTCAAACCTACATTTGTCGCTGGGTAAGACAGACAGTACATTGAAAGAAGTGCAATTCGCATAGGTTCAAGTCTTGAGCATCTACTCAGCGATATTTACCTCGGACATAAAGACCACAATATTGAAACTTTTCATGATATGACCAAGGTTGCAAAAGTGTGCAGATATGCAGATGAATTTTAGTCCTCATTGAATGACCGTAGGAGGCGTTTGAATAGATTACAGGAATGTGTCAGATGTATTCAGCAAAAACCTGCATCCGTTCGAACTGGCGCATAAGCTACCCGAAAATAACTGTTTAGGATATCGGGATGTCCGACTGTGCATGGCTTGTCTCACTTTGGAGCACAAATGTATACATACGTGGTGGACGTTCGAACCAAGGAGCGGGAAAGCGCTTCACTCTTTCCAGTCAGCACATTAGAAATTTTCCCCAAGAGGAATCGGTAATGTGTTCCTTGTCATTGACCTCAGAAGGTCATGACAAGGAACACATTCTATGCAAAATGTTTTTACGCTTAGGTTGACCGCTTGTTATCTGGCGGATACACGAAGGCTTTAGTATCAGCTGTAGCATAACAGCTTTTTAAAGCAAATTAAGCATGGTGAAGCTGATTGAGCACCACGTCTGCCAGTTAAAACTAAAATGCTTGAGTTCTTCCGAATATACACGACGTGTCCCACAAACTGAAGAGGGCAGGGCAACGCGCCGGTGTAGCGGTGTTTTTTTTTCCGTTCCACAAAAACAAGCAAAGCTTTGCAAGTGTGTGAGGCGTGGCCATTGTACTGTGAAACACAGGAAGGGTTTAGTGCACCGCATCACTGGCGTTGTGTATGTGACTTCTACCTCTTGTGGAAAAGAGTACGTGAACCGACAGGAAGGTACTTAAGCGATCGTCTCAGGGAACACAATTATAATGTGTACAACATGGTAGAGGGCCGTCTCGATATTCATTGCGGCGCCCCCAGGTGCACGCCTTACTTCGAAAAAAATACGAAGTGCTGGCTAAGCATAGTTCACAGCTGACATCTGAAATCATTGAGGCTGATTTAATTATGAAGTTTGATAGCTCGTGTGTCAGTTCTTCGTAGATTGCACTTTCATCTGTGGAAATGACGTATCTCGACATGGTTTGAATGGCAAGCATTGCGTATTCTCTCTACGTATGTGGCTATCATTATCAGCATTGCAAATGATCGAGGTTTTTGGCCGATCATTCACATATCGCGCATTGTATCACCCTATATATTTATTCCTTCATGGCTTCATGAGTAAACTGTTGTAAGTAAGTGCTTTTTGCGTGTCACTCTCGCGTCCTTCCCTTTTTTGCACTGTGTCATTTTTCCAATGTCTCAGTAAAGTCATAACGCCTTACGGTTGACCTACGCTAATTGCAAGGGGACACTGTTCGCCTTTCCGCTCTTTGTTTTTTTCGTGCGAAGACATCTGCCGCCAGAAAGTAATTGCCCTGTTACGACCCTAGACAATTTTTGTGTTGAATTCCAAGGAAGATTTAGGAAGTGAAGCAATACCTCATGTGCCTAGATTTATAGCTTCAAAACCGAGGCATGGTATACATATTAAAATGTGACGAATCAAAAGGCAAAAATAGTGATAAAACAGAACTGTATTACTTGGATGAAAGACAACCACAGAACATTGTGTCCCGGAGATGACATACGCTTACTCGGTTTCCTCTACTACTAGAAAACTGATTCCGATGTGATGTAAGTACATCCTTAACAATCCTGAAACAGCCTCTGTCTTGCAGAGAGAGAGTTGGAAACAGATGAAAATACAATAAAACATTCATTAAGCGAGATTTAGCCCAATCATAAAAAATGGATGTGGTCTAGGAATAAAGAAAAACGCTCACAAAGACTCTAACGAACTTACAACTAGCTGAATGCTAAATTTGTTTGTGTCGAGTTGAGGAAAGTACGTTTGGTTTAATTCGTCACAATCACCAAGTCCAATTATTTTCAGGATTTGACTGAGTTAAGGCTGAAACAGTGAACAAAGTAACACAACTGCTGCCATCAACAGAGTGGTAATGATATCCGTGAAGTCAAATTCTCTCGAAAAAAAAAGCACGGTTGCGAATTCAAAAAAAATATTTTCTGAAAAATATTTACTGCCACACTGCACTATAACATGAAATAAAAAATGTACCTATATTTTTCTGCTATAAGATTTTCATGGTGAACATTTTTTGCAAGCGCTTTCACTTCTGCTTACTTAGAAGCAGCGGTGTGAGTTCCTTATGCATAATGGGTGAGCTTTCCGACACTATAACGATCTTCGTGAATGCCTCTTCCTGCTGTACAAAGAAAGTTAATGTCACTTCTGTTTGCGAGGTTTCATTTTTTATCCACCAGGAAAATGAACACTGTCGGAAAGAACTTGTCCACTTTACATTCCTCCGGCCGACTATCTGTACTCCTAGAAGCAAGAATAATTACTATATACAACTCTGCAATATAATTACAATATATACAACTTTGCAAAGTAATGATGCCCTAAAAAAGCCGATTTTCTTGAAACACATCTCTGTGGCTCTACAGTGGGGCAATCAAAATGCACATTTTAAGTGGGTAATACCAAAGTAAAGGACAGATAAACGAGACATAAACAAGAAAGATAGAAGGACAATATACTAAAAACTGAAGGGCAGATTTTGACAGTTTCATGTCATAATAAGTTAGCCGTTGCTGATTGATAGCTCCTATCGTTACTCTATTGCCTACCACAATACATGTAAGCCCATCCACTAAGTGCGATGCTTAATAAGGTGCCTGTAAAGGTTTAAGAAGCAAAGCAAAAGTAGACTTAGAAACTTAGGAGCAGTAAAGCACGGTAAATAGCAGCGCCGTTTTCAATGTACTAGTTAATCTCGGCGGTCGTCAAACAATAAATGTCACCTCCGTCTTCCCTGGACTAGCCGCGGAGATCGCGTCCCTGTCGTATGTGCGTTCGTTATCTTCTTGACTGTGAAACTGTCTCTGCTGTACGCCGCCGTGTTCGTCGTCATCATCGCCAAACTGCAGGTGTCGTCCTTCAATCCCTGTAATACCGCAGTCGTGCCAGAACAGCGCGAACGTGACAAAAGCCCGGCACCAAGACGAGGACAAGTGGTCACTTGCAACTAACGTTTTATCAGACGTACGCAAGCTTTGTACATGGGTAGACGACGATGTCAATATATTCCAGGAATGAAATAATTCAGCAAAGCGCTATCGATCACAATTACCTACAGCATCAGTTTGCCTCGGTTCAACAATTGCATTTCTTTATTAGATCGTCATAGTTTGGAAATATATCAACAAATTGTGCGCCCAGAGTATGCCGTTGTCGTCGTCTCTTTTTCTCCCATGTGCCACATTTGTGCCGCTGAAGCCCACTGTTAATAACTGACTTGCCCAGTCAGCCAACAAGCAAAAATACCCCATTTCCCTCATATTTGTTCTTGCTGGATATTTCTTGCTTAATTTATCTTTGTCCCTTGCCCAGTCTGCTGCATTTTTACTTTTAATCACCAATAATAGGTTGGTTTCAACTCAGTTGATTCTTTCTTGGTTGGTACTCAGTTATTTTCTACCCATGCCAGGTGTGGCGTGGCTGATGCTGCTCGTATTGCTCCCCGATCGGCTTGCCGGTTGATGTGTTATGAGATCCGCATACAGTGTGTAGATGAGCGCCGAATTCCAGTACCACCAAACAGGCTAATAGAACCCCTTTCTCGTGACGGGCAAAGTAGCGGAATTAGGTCCAGCTCCTGTTCTGCATTAAAAAAAAATCCGATATAAATATTGAATAGTTAACGTGGGCTCATAGGTAATACATAAAGCACACTTACTTCGAGAATAGCGTATAATTTGTGAGACATTTGTGCACTTATTTTTCTTTCATTTACCCATTCCCCATATACCACTAGTGTGTCTTCTGTTTCTGGGCAAATCATCTACGATGCGTATGTGCCACACAGAAGTGTACAATCAATAAATGTAGCTATTTACGTGGCATACTTCTATGCTGATACGCGTGTGATTATCGTTCTTTCCTCGAAAAGCTACAGATGTAATATTCGTGCGGTGATTATAACTTTCAGAAAAGCGCACAACCAACCCTTGTTCTAGAAATGTGCTCATGTTGGCCCTACATTTTTTTGGAATAGCAATAACATGTACATTCAAGGCGCACTTCTACATTCCGCGTCGCCGCGAGGTGCCTTATGACAGAAAGCGTGTGAGTGTGAGCCGCTGAACGCGCTTCAATCCTGCGCGCGCGAGCGGGGAACGCGGCCTGGATGCGTGTCATCTCCGGTCAAGCGCGAGGCAGGGTGGACAGGCGAGGGAGGAGGGGCGTTCTTCTTCGGCGGCTGCTAGGGTACCTCGATGCGCTCCTCGCCAGCCGCTCCGTACAGAAAGGAGACAGACACGGCGTCCAGCAAATTTACGTTTCAAACCGTGATCGAATGTGTAAGCCGAAGCGAACAAGGAGGTAGAAAGACGCAGACACTCGAAGACACCCATTGGGCGCGCGAATGGCGGACGCTGTTGTAGACGCCTTTGGCGGACGCGGTACGAGAGCGTTGCTCGCATTCGTGCGTCTTGAAAGTGATCTGTGACGTGTCCAAAGTGCGCGTCCACACGGACGTCATTTTCAAAGCGATCTGTGATATTTTCAGAGTGCGCGTAGTCCCGATAGGTTAGTATGCACTGTGCTTTCGACGTTTTCTTCGTGTTGAAGCGAGAGATACATGAAGGTCAGTTTCCTTGCTGCTGCTATTCCTCACTCCTGAAGTTTGACAGCGAGTTTCCGCGCTCATCGAGCCATATATGTTCATGCTTACTTGTGCGCGCGTGCCAGCATGCTGATCAATTTAGTTAAAATACGTTGGCGGGCTAGTTAGTTTCAATCCATGATGGAATGTGCAAGGAGGACTGAACATGAACGTAGATAGAAGCATACACTCAAAGACAGCGCTGTCTCAGAGTGCCTGTTTCTTTCTACGTCCTCGTTGAATCACGTTTACAAATTCTACCATTGTTAATAGTTAGTATGCGAATGTTTACAAGTTTATACTACCAAAAAATTTACAATCCCTACTTCGTACAGCTATCTAATAATTTGCGATCGTAATCGGCGCTTTCCCTTTCGGGCAGAACACCGAATTTTTTTCGTATCACTGTTGCAAGTAAACGGCTGGTTGCAGTCACGATGGGAGCGTTGTTTTGTGCACGCTAGTGATGCAAAATGATGTGCATACAGTTGTTTTTAATGTTAACAGGATTGTAAAGACATGAATTGCAAGTAGCACAATTCCACTTCTTGAGCGACAATAGTATTAGCGATGGAAATTGTTTCCAAGGTTGACGACTGGGCGTGTTGGTATAGCATATTAGAGGTTGGATTGTTTGCACGATAACTCATCGTGAATATTTAGCACAGCAACGAAGTTTCGCTAATTTGCTTTTAATTTCATTAAATTATGGCTTATATTTGAAGACGCAAATTGCAACCGGTAACTTCGAAACTGATATCCACTTAGAACAAATTGCGACGATGAACCCAGTTTTTAGTAAATTTCGCACATTTCGGTCCGCGTGGGAATCGAACCCCAGACCTCGGCGTGCGAGACCAGCGCGCTTTCCCGACGCCACAGCGCAGATGCCTTAAAAATTTTGCAGCTACATGCACTGGTGCTTTAAATTTTAAACTTTGTAAGCTAATCAATACATAACAACAGATCACACCGTTTTGTGAATAAAGTAATTATTGCGACAGTGCATTATTCCCGCGAATGGAGCAGTGCTCATTTCAAAACTGGTCTCACTTCAAAACTTCGTTCTAACTTAATGTCTCTTTTAAATCGCAGACTTCAGTTGGTAGTATTTGCAATACGTGAGCTAAAGTAATAACGTAATAAGTAGTGAAATTTTGTTAGTTACACAATTATTCATTTTTACTTATGCTGTTATCTACATGAATACGTAGTGAGCTGCTATATGCCAGAGGTTTCTTTTTTAATTCTACTAACATAAAAAAATACATACCCTGTGTCCTACAGGTAGTGGTCCACACTATCATTCGCCAATTCTAATGCGAAGCCCATCATAACGCAGCACAGCAAAATGCCAAGAAGCAAGTAGGTTGTGACGTCTTCTCTGTCAAGAATGCACTCGCTGAACCACCGGCGTTATGTACATGTTGTAGGCTGAGCTCAAAGTGCACGCTTCAATCCGCAGCTCGTATTGCGCGCTAGGAAAGACAAAATACGCATGCTTGCTGATGTACTTTAGAAGATTACAATAATAATATTTGGGGTTTTACGTGCCAAAACCACTTTCTGATTATGAGGCACGCCGTAGTGGAGGACTCCGGAAATTTTGACCACCTGGGGTTCTTTAACGCGCACCTAAATATAAGCACACGGGTGTTTTCGCATTTCGCCCCCATCGAAATGCGGCCGCCGTGGCCGGGATTCGATCCCGCGACCTCGTGCTCATCAGCCCAACACCATAGCCACTGAGCAACCACGGCGGGTAGAAGATTACAATGACAAATCTTGTTTGAATGTTTTTTGTAGTATATATAACCAATTTTTGAATTCTGTAGCTTCCCACGTTTTTTTAAATGATTTTCCGCATAGGACCCGTAGGCTATCTCCATTTAAGCGTATATGTAAGCATGCTGTTACATTCCGTTCTTAAAGAACCGTGGCAAGACATGCCTACGACGTTTCTACAGTGCTTTCAGATGGTAAGGTAATTCACTGCAAACACTGGTAATAAAGCACTGAGTATGTCGCCGTGGTTGCTCAGCGGCTATGGTGTTGGGCTGCTGACCACGAGGTCACGGGATCGAATCCTGGCCGCGGCGGCCGCATTTCGGTGGGGGCAAAATGGGAAAACGCCCGTGTACTTAGATCTAGGTGCGCGTTAAAGAACCCCAGGTGGTCGCAATTTCCGGAGTCCTCCACTACGGCATGCCTCATAATCAGGAAATGGTTTTGCCACGTTAAACCCAATAATTAAATTTTTTTACACACTGAGTTTCAAAACATTTGCGCAGTTTTCCTACAAGATGGCCCCTATTTTAGAGACATTCGTACATGCAGCCAGATTTCGCTCTCTCTGAGCCCGGAAAGTCCATGCGCATAATATTCTCAAGTGTTTGTACGTATATTTACAGTTTTGAAAAATCACCTCAGAAGTGCGGTACCACTGTTCATAACTTTCACGTTGCATGCCCAAAAGAAGTACAGTGAAAGCTCGTTAATTCGAACTTCAATATTTCAAATTTATGGATAATTCGAACTGTACGATTTGGTCCGGCCAAGCTCCACAGAAGTCTATGTATAAAAAAGTCCGTTAATTCGAACGCGAGAAGGTTCCCTCACGGATAATTCGAACTACGCTCGCCTGGCACACGGCCAGAGAAGCGCGCCTACTGCCTACACACAAGGCTGTATTGCCTCCGAAACGGAGAGAATGGCGAGAGAAGGCAAAATCGGAAAAAAAATTGGAGGACGCTTAAGCTTCGCCTTCAAGAGTGGAACGCGACAGCGTTCCCGTCGACCCGCCAAGGGGTGTAAGACAATGGGCTACAGGGCAGCCATCACTTACGAGGCGCCGCGCATCGGACGCGGTGAGCGTCGAGCCATATGGTCGGGCGTTCGGCGCAGCAACGAAACGTGCGCCTGAGCAAGCGGAACGAACCAAAGAACTCGGTATCTCGGAGGGGGAAATGATGCACGCCAGCCAAACGTCGTGATCGGCACGGGCAGAGAGATATACAGATAGCGATCTAAAGAAAGGAAGGGCGCTTGATTCTGCAGAGGGTGCAAGGCGAAGCGTTGTCAGGGGTGAGAGAGTCCGCGCCGCGACCCGCCTCGCACAGCTCCAAATGGCTCCAATGCGCGCGTGGCGCGCCATCTGTCGGGGCAGCGCCGTACATGGAGCGGAGGGGGTCTTCTGTGTTTGCCGCAAGATGGCTCTGCGTGTGCGGAAAGCGCAGAAGGAATGCAACGGAAACGCACTTCGCTACTCGTGTAATTGCGACTTCTGTAAGTTACATGTTCATAATTACCGATATACACCGCAGTATAACTTTCCACGGCTCGTTTCGAAGGCAACACCGCATTCACTAGAGGCGCGTTTGTACCGCTTGGAAGCATCAAACTCATGGCTGAGTGGTAGCGTCTCCGTCTCACACTCCGGAGACCCTGGTTCGATTCCCACCCAGCCCATCTTGGAAGTTGCTTTTTATTTATGAAGTGCCTGCCGTTATTTATCGCTCACGGTCAACACCGCAGACGCCGACACCGACGCCGACACCCGACGCCGACGACACCGGCTTTTCTGCGACACGAGCTCCTTAACGCTATCGCGTTAAAATCTAACCGACGCGGGGTCAGCCAGAAGGCAGCGGCGGCTGCCGCCTGTCCGTTCTACGTAACCTCCGAGACTTCTTGCCCATTGCGAATCTCGGAGGCTTTGCAAATCTTGTACAGCTGCTAATGTTGTGCGGAGATGGCACGGCAAGCTCCAAAACACAGCGAATCAAGTACGTCGCAGCTGCGCTTGCAATCAAGAACCAACGAATCAGGGCCTTCGCCACCTTCACATGTTCAGCGTCTTTGTCTCGGCAGTATTCATCGGTTGTGCACCTCTATTTTCAGCTTAGGAGGTATCGGCCGTCGCGATTCATTGAGATGGTGTTAAGCCTCGGCTAACGTTCGTTTCGGTGGACATCGGTGGTGTGGCACAGTCGGACCCAGAGCTTCGACTTGAAGATGGCGTGTGCCCGCGGCACATGCCATCACTTTCTGACACGTCAAATTTCTGACATGCCCTACTGCTTCCAAATCGCAGTGTACTGTTGCCCTCCTTCACTTTCGTTAGTTCAAACTTTCGTTAATCCGAACTGAAGCGGCTTCCCCTTGCGGTTCGAATTAACGAGCTTTTACTGTATTTTGTTTGTATGTAGTTGGGCGAAATGTGTTCTTGCCAGCGTAAGGGAAACATTTGATTTCTCTTCCATATAAATAAACCTGGTGCTTTCGTACTCACTAACATCATTGTGGTCAGTTTTAGGTGAGTTTTTCTCGTTCAGAAATCATAGGGAATTTAGAGCAAAATAGAATTTATTCAAAGGCATCACAGAGAAGTCGACGTGAGCTAGTGAGCTCTAGTCTGCTGCTCTACCATGGGGAAGACGGAAGGAGAAAGAAAGTACGGGTACGCGTGATGTTGATGAGACATGTGGCGAGTGCTTGTGTATATGAGACAGTTGCCCTGCCAGAAAGAATATGGAATTTAAATCACAATACCCCATACAAGCTACGGCCGTACTACATTACACACAAGTTTTCCAAGTAGAAACTACAAGCCGTCAATCACTGCAATTACCAATTACTCCACCTGCCTACTCCAGAGTTCCACACTGGAGCAATAGTGGGCAGCATTGAGAATTACCCGCATATAACCCAGTAGCCATCGTGAGCTCCATGAACAAGGATAGTCTGCAACGCAAAATTCTGTACAGCAATGCTTTCCGCTCCATCCTATGTTTTCTTATATCTTCGACCACTCACGCCCGACTAGTAGCGTTGATAACGTGAGCGGAGCGTCACTCCCACACGAAGGCGTGAAATTGATATCACCAAAATATGCACGGCTACAACATTGCTGCGCAGATACTCCACCTGCCTATTTCTTTGTGCTACCACCATTTTTAGATAAGACTAAATGGTTCACATCTTACTGTTGCCCTCAATTTGTGTCTTCTTATCGCGCCAGGCATCCACAAATAGAATCATCTCTCGCAGAACTTTCTATGGCTATGAGCGTCGATAACCGATCCAGCGGGTTAGGTTATGCACTAGGGCTGCAGAAGAGCTCGAATACATTGTGGCTACCCACCGTCATGCGGTACCGCCTCCTCCCAAAAGCAGATGCATCGCACGAGGGACGCAAATTGTTGCTCTTAAGTGGCTACAGCTAGCCATATTAGGGTAATATACACGGGTATTTTATTTTAAAGTGAACAGTGCTTTTGAAAACGCCTATGGCTAATACCATAAATGCACTAGCTAGAGTGCTCAAAAATGACTACAGTAATTATACTGGAAATAAACAAGCGTAATTTTTAATAATGACAGCATCTCAGGAATGAGCTGTGTAACTAAATACATCAGCGCACATATGGCAATACACGAGAAGAAGCACATGTGTTCAGAAGGCGCATCCTCATAAAAAGGAATTGTGAACCCTGTAAAAGAAATATTGAGACAGGCGTTCTGAAGGTAAGGGTAAAAATGAACTGTTGTTCGATTTTATGTTTTGACCAAACTCTATTTTCTGCATAGAAGCAAAAAATTACTTGGACACCGATGCCATTCATCGCAAATTTTGCCAACGCAATGCACGAATTTGGTAGCCTCCTCGACATTTGCTCAAAATAGATATGACTTTAGAAGTCTCTGGTGAGAATTCGTAGATTCCACTTAGTCTCATTAAGAAGTATGTTTAGGTGTACTTTACAAATTTTTGCCAATCGATCACATGTTGATGTTGATCTTATTGTGGAATTATTGTCTGCATTTCAAGTGTTCTAGCTTAAGTAGTGGCATAGGGCTAAATGTCAGGCGTGATCTTTTTATTTACCTTATTGACGCATAAAATAAAGCACCTCGTACACTAACGGAAAACAACGGAGCATGAGACAAATTGACGAATGCGTTTTTTATCGTCATTCCCACACAATCATATCGCATGGCTGCAGTCAACTTGTTGACAGTTGCCTAGTTATTGCCGTCCCTAATTAGAATAATCTTCATCGAATAAAAAATGGGGTGCAGGGCGCCATTTAATGCAGGGCAGCATGGTTCTCCAGTGAATGAGTAGTCGCTTGTTCCTCTTCCCTACTGCAAACCCAGCGCCTGTTACTTTATTTTTACTGCATAGCGATGTCCTGCAGAATCGATCACGGCTTCATGGCAAGGTTCGCAAGTTTCGCATAAAGAAAGGCGCCCTTATACTTATCTCTGGAATCTGGATATACCTTGTGCAACCACAGAAGGGCATCGGTTGGACCATGTCGAGCAGCAGCCGATGGCATACTGTAGTTGCCACCTATGGCCTGCCGGTGAAATGTGTGCAACTGTGGTCCCCGACGTAGGGTTCCTCTGCTGCATAGAACTTTGCACTTGGGACTCAACCCTCACCTCATCAGAAATTACAGCACTGGACCGCCAGGCATCCAATCGCAAATTGTGTGATAAGTTTATTTTACTTCTGCCCCTTGAAGAATAGCAGTTTGTGCAATTCATACACATCGCAGGAAAACCAGGCCCATGGCTGGAGCCTGCTCAAACTTTTCTTTTGTTCGGGGGCGTCCGGCGGTGGGCATCAAACTAGAACCATCAAACCAGGAGCACCTTTCTGAAAATGAATAAAAAAACTGGTTCTTGAACGACCACTTTAGTGGTCGTTCAAGCCGTTGCTTGATCATTCAAGCCGTTGCTTAAGGCCGCACTATCGTTAGTAGTTGTTATAAACGTAATTTTTCAAAGCCACCGCATGCATAGAACTGAACCTGCAGATTTGTTCAGCATGTTTATTAAAGATATGAGGAGCTATCTGCAAAATCACAGCTTCACGATATATGCAGTAGATTAAAAGCGCTTTCGCAGGTACCTTCAGTGAACATATAAGTCGGAAATACGTGCTATATTTAAACTATTCAAAATTATAAAAGCACGGGATATCTATGACATTCATGTTCCTCGGTTTCAACATGTGATTAATTTTAGCTTCAACTCTGGCATACATGCAAGGCACATCGCCAGCGATTGGCTGTTACCCAGTGTTCTACATTCGAAAGGTAAAACAGTGCCTTATAATCACCTATATACTGGTACATGCCCACATGTTTCTTCTGCAATTTTAGCGTGCACAAAAACGCATATATTTTATTTTGAGGCCCTTATTGCGTACTTTTCAATGTTGCAGTGATTCATGTACGCATGGTTCGTTCAAGTGCCAATTACCGTAATCGACAATACAACTAAATTCTTCAGCGAAATTTTCGAAAACCTTATAACTATTACAAAAAATCAAGTGAGTTTAATTCACATCGAGGTTTGGCCCTGTGCACAATCAACTAACTTTCTGGGGTTATGAGTTTCATTGTCCTGACGTAAAGTATTCTGACTTAAGTACCAAGACGGGCGTAATAATTTTACTGCCGCAATGCTGTCGCATGGCTCGCATGCCTATCGTACTTCAGCATCCCCTGTTGCGTCGGCGTGTTCGGTAGTTTCGACAGTGTATCCAGACACAGAGACGAATCCTTGTGCGCGTGTTATGTGTCATTGTGCTTAGTTTTCTTCGTAAGTAGACACCATCTAGCTGTGGCCTATTCACATTGATTCTACGGGGTAGAATATTTTTGGTACATTATCATATTGAAGCACATATTTATCTGCTTCGCTTACTTCAGCACCAGTCTCAGAACAGCATTCACCATGAGGTTTTGAGAACGACATGGACTGGGTTGCATTAAAAAAAGGAACTGGCTTTCTTTCATATACAAAGGAAATTTTCCTCTGTAGCGAACTTTTACATCGCACCGAACAGTACAGACAGCGCTATCAATGTAGTCTATCTTGCTCTTACAATGGAATCATTGTAACTGTCATTATCTCTTGCCTCTAGAATCACGTCTTATTTCCGTGCCTGATAGGATACTAAAATCTGCTTGATAAAGCTTTGCTAGTTTACATATGTTCACTCACTTGATATGTTTGGGTCTGATTGAATTCCAGCGATATGATAGTATCCCTGGTCTTGCGACAGTAAACAAATCATCCATAGTTTCGATTGTAATTGTTGATGAACTGAATCCTGTCTTCCATGTTTCAGTTCTCAGTGACAGAAGTGAGAACAAAGGAAACGAAAACAAGAAGGTACAGCACAATCCCACAGTTCAGGTTCAGGCATAGTGTTTGAAAACAAATACAAAGATGAGCAATAATGAAATACAAAATTCGCATGATTTACCTTATGGCACGTATTCTTTACATGACAATATATATGGACGAAAACGCATATATTTCTTCGAAAGTCGACGAAAGTCGCGTGCATAATTTTTGTCTAAGTGCATTTATGTGCAGCAACTGAGCACTGCATTGATCCAACTTGATTGCATTGATTTAGATATATCAGTCTATCTACCTAGTCTTTACGACGACAGAGTGACGAATTGTTCTGTAGTCGCCATTCCGGCCTCGTCATAATACTCTCGTCATGTGACTGTCAGCACGGAGTCATGGTCATACAGTCAATGTATGACCATGACACCATCGTCCTCAGGCTGCCGTCATGCATTGTCATCATATCATAATCGTCAACATATCATCACACCGATAAGCTTACTGTCCGTTGCCTACAAACTATTTACTAAGGTAATCGCAAATAGAATCAGGAACACCTTAGACTTCTGTCAAGCAAAGGACCAGGCAGGATTCCGTAAAGGCTACTCAACAATAGATCATATTCACACTATCAATCAGGTGATAGAGAAATCTGCGGAATATAACCAACCCTTATATATTGCTTTTATTGATTACGACAAAACGTTTGATTCTGTCGAAACCTCAGATGTCATGGAGGAATTACGGAATCAGGGTGTAGACGAGCCGTATGTAAAAATACTGAAAGATATCTATAGCGCCTCCACAGCCACCGTAGTCCTCCATAAAGCAAGCAACAAAATCCCAATAAAGAAAGGCGTCAGGCAGGGAGATACGATCTCTCCAATGCTACAGCATGTTTACAGGAGGTATTCAGAGACCTGGATTGGGAAGAATTGGGGATCAAAGCTAATGGAGAGTACCCTAGTAACTTGCGATTCGCTGATGATATTGCCTTGCTTAGTAACTTAGGGGACCAATTGCAATTCATGCTCACTGACCTGGAGAGGCAAAGCAGAAGAGTGGGTCTAAAAATTAATCTGCAGAAAACTAAAGAAATGTTTAACAGTCTCGGAAGAGAACAGCAATTTACAATAGGCGGCGAGGCACTGGAAGTCGTAAGGGCATACACCTACTTTGGGCAGGTAGTGACGGCGGATCCGGATCATGAGACGGAAATAATCAGGAGAATAAGAATGGGCTGGGGTGCGTTTGGCAGGCATTCTCAGATCATGAACAGCAGGTTACCATTATCCCTCAAGAGAAAAGTATATAATAGCTGTGTCTTACCAGTACTCACCTACGGGGCAGAAACCTGGAGGCTTACGAAAAGAGTTCTGCTCAAATTGAGGACCACGCAACGAGCTATGGAAAGAAGAGTGATAGGTGTAACGTTAAGGGATAAGAAAAGAGGAGATTGGGTCAGCGAACAAACGCGAGTTAATGACATCTTAGTTGAAATCAAGGAAAAGAAATGGTCATGGGCAGGACATGTAATGAGGAGGGAAGGTAACCGATTGTCAATAAGGGTTACGGACTGGATCCCAAGGGAAGGGAAGCGTAGCAGGGGGCGGCAGAAAGTTAGGTGGGCGGATGAGATTAAGAAGTTTGCAGGGACGGCGTGGCCACAATTAGTACATGACCGGGGTTGTTGGAGAAATATGGGAGAGGCCTTTGCCCTGCAGTGGGCGTAAGCAGGCTGATGATGATGATGATCATCATCATCATACCGTCGTTGTAATACTACTTTTGCTGGTTTATGAATGCCCTTCCTTCTCATTCGTTCGTAATGATGCTGCAGTCATTTGATCGTGATTATACTGCGTTGTCTTAACACTGTCGACATTTCGTTGCCGTCCTACAGTCGTAGTCATATATTTGTATACAAACTATCCTTGTGATGCCATAGCGGACGTTCTATTGTAGTTATTCCAGCCTCGTCATTCAATTTTGCTCATGCCATTGTCGTGTTACCATAGTCATCGTGGCGTCGTTATTATAACGTTTTCATCAATCGTTTAGCTCTTGCCAAAGTCGTCACATGGATGGCATTATGCCATTGCATTATTTCAGAATCATCTCATTAGAATTTGCCTTCATCGTCATACCCGCTCCGTCGATCTATCGACGTCATCCTTTCTTCCTTTACCACGCCGATCACTGCGTCATTGCCATCAAGGTGTGGAGGGTGAGACAAAGTGAAAGAAGGCCCAAGTCCAAGAGCCCTATCAAGCATCTCGAGGAAGGCAGTCTGCAGTTCTTTAGGGGGACTGTACACATTGTCAATTAACCTTTTTGTGTTCCCTCTCTTTGTAGTGTGTAAATCGATCAATTGGTGCTCCGTGCAGCACTGGAGATATTAGGGGCCGCTTGCCGTGATATCCTTGTGCATGAGCGTCGCCACTCTTGCAGCAGCAGCAGCAGCAGCAAACGACAATATGGTGGTACTGAGGAGCTAAGCGGGGCCTGCAGGTCCCTACCCAGCCGTTGGCTAGTCCCATGTCAGAATAGAGAGGCCATGCCTCTCCGCTCGTTCACGGGCCCTCTAGACAGCCAGGAGGTGAACGTCTAATTTCGGGTCGGTGATGGCCTTCGTCCAGTCTTAAAATCCTTTAACACAGGGCACGGCCAGAGCATGTGATTTAATGAGCTAAATTCAGCGCCACAATCTGGGCAGAGTGGATCAATGTCCGGGTGGAGCATGTGCAGAAAGCCCCTAGAGGGGTAGGACCCCGTATGGATATATGGGATTTTGGTGCGTGTAGTAGTCTGTAAGCTTGGCTCCCCCCTTCCCAACTTCCTGTAGACAAATAACGTCTCGTTGGGTGATGGCGGCGTCTAAATATGATTTCAGCACTATAGCTCTTTTATGAAAACAGCGGCAGTACCATTGGCATATCTCGGTGGTGTCCGTGGCTTGGGTTGTTCTACTGGCATGGTCAGCTACGATTTCGCTATCTGTCGGATCGGAAAGAGCCTCGTTTCTGACACTCCTCACCTTCGGTGTTCCGAGGTTACTGCTAGCTCTTTTACGCGACGTTTGCTGCGGCTTGGACACTGGACAGTTCTCATGGACATAAACTCTGTCGTCCTCCACCTGAGCTAATATTTGCTGTTGAAAAGATTGCAAACTCTGCGTTTGTTGCTCTAACTGATTCATCATTCTGTCGATGTTTCTAATTGTTGTATAATGGGTGGCCTTGTGCTCATTTATCGCGTCCAATTTCGGTATTCCTCAACGGTGGTTTCAGTGCAGCCATCTGGATTTTAAGTTTTCATATTTGTTTAAGATAACTATTTTCAGAAAGGATTGTTAGATACTACGAGTAGGTGGTGTTTGAAGCCCTCTTTCGTGCCATCACAGCCGAGCTCACCTTGTATTCGGTCGAGTCTCCCAGTACCACTCAAGTCCTGGATGGCGTACGGTATCCGGCAGGGCTTGAGGTGGGGTCTGGTGGCACAATGGTCATATAGTCCTTGCTCTAGCTTTTTTTTTCTTTTGATCTTAATTTTTTTTTTCATTTGGGTGGCGACGTTGGAATGTACCCTTGAGTCCGCAACCGAGGACCCTCTTACATGTCCCTGTCGTCTGTGTTTGACAATTTCTGCGCTGGTGACGATAACTTGATCGCCTTGCCCGGCGATCAAGGCTTGTCATCTGTTTTGGTCACTTTGGTTGCTGTCGCTACGGTGGCAGTTTAAAATTACGTTTACATGATTTGGCCCCCATGAGATGCTTTTCTCTGCAGGTGGTGCAAACTGGATTGCAGTCGTGGTCCCTAATGCCACAGTTGTAACATAGTGTCAGGTGCGGATTTAGGGGTCCGTCCGTTCTGTGGCCCTTTTGCTTGCAAGTCTTGCAAAATGGTATAGTATTGTTGTAAGGGAAGCGCAGTGAAGATCCTCTCCCCTGTAATAGATGTATCGCGGTAATATGTGCCAAAGAAGGTAGTTACCGCTGTTTTCCTTCATCCAACATGGCAGCTTTTAGTATATCGACTCTTTTCGTACGAGTGCGTATGTTAGCTCGTAGGGTCTCCGGGTTCGTGTGAAGAGCGAGGCCATGTATCAATCCTTTCTTTGTGACCCCACCAACGGCTCCGCAGGTATTCGCTGGGTGCAGGTAACTGTTTAAGTTTAGGCATGTGATTATGCTGGCAATATCCGCCACCTCTACGGTAGAGGTTGAGATAATGAAGATATTTGATACTGGTTTCCATCCGAATAGGAAGTTGTTTTCATTTTGCTTACCTTGGCAGGCGTTTATACTTGCTCTTACGATATGGGGTGCCGTGACTTCCCTGCTAGGGAGACCTGGTTGGTGGTGCACGATAACTTTAAAGTCGTTCTTAGACAGTGTTGAAGCTGCCTTATTTAGAATCTTGAAGTCTCATCTCGGTCTAAGTCCGAGGAGTCGAGTTGTGCGTTCGGTGTTTTCTGGGGGTCTGCTGCCTTCTTATAACCCTCGTTGCGACCTCAGCGCTTTCGCACCTAGTGTCACCGTAGGCGTCGGTATAAGTCACCGCCATGTTAGCGAAGCCTTCTGCGTACTACCTGCCAACGCCTACCCGTCACTGTTAGGGTTCGACTACACACACGTGTGGTGTGCACGTTTGAGCCCGCTGAAAAGGTTTGGCGAAGTGCTCATTGAAAATATTTGTATCCAGAGTATTACAAGGTTGCCCAACCTCGTGAAGTCCTCACATTTCAGTTCACAGCAGAAAGTCCCTTCCAAAGGCGAAAACAGATGGAAGGCCATCTAGTCTAGTCTACGCTAGCTAGCGGCGCCACTCAGCTGGAGAATAATTGATCAAGGGTTGCACGTTGAATAGTGCAAGCAACATGGAACTATGTTGTGTTCAAAAAAACATTCCAATGTTTCAGCCTGGAGGGGACTTCTTAAAAATTGATGACTGATAAAAACTAGATCATGAACCGAAATTGAGAAAGAAGCCTTGAAAAGGAGTTTAAAATGTAACGACTTGTGTTAAATTAAAAGGGGCCATATTATGCGTAATGTTGTTGCTCGTCATCCAAGGAAAGACCGAATCTCACTTTGATCAGGCAAGTTGAAGTCTGCTGTTGTGATACAGTCAGGTGGCCTATATCGACAGTTGAGTGTTGCTCTACCGGACATTAGTGGTACTGGACACAGCAATTGCCGTCGCTAGGAAACTACATATCCCACTGTACATCTACTGCCTAAAAGTCATTTAGGCTCGAATGTTTCGAAAGAAAACCCAGACCGACAATGATGTCATTCGGGCACTGTTCGTGAAGGAGAAATAGAACAGTGGCTTAGAGACGAACGATTGGTTACAAAATCTCTCCAAAGGAGGACAACAGGAGAAGTCCTGCCGTGGTAGGCTAACACTGTAGGCAGCACGGTGGGTGTCGCAAGCTTCCTGGGCCTTCGGTCAAAAGCAGCGCTGAATAATTGAAAGTTTCATTCCTGTGGCAACGAGAGATTGAACAGAAGCACCATGTACTCTTCGAAGTTTATTAGGCTTCCAAGTATAGACAGGAATAACTGGTATAGTAGGCCATGGGGTAGTTGCAGGATCGCATCAAGGTGCTGGACAGTTTCGTCTTTCGAAGTGTAGCGACAATGCCCAGATGGGGATGAATATCAGAGAACGTGAGGTTAGCGGGATGGTTGAACCTGTGGTAATTATGACCGGCTTTGCCACGGCTGGAGCGCTGTCGGCGTTGCCGTTCTGAGTCAGTGTCTAAGGCGGGAAAATATCAGTAGCAGGGTCACTGATAGTAATAATATGACCATGGCTACTGAGTAAGCAATGGCTGGCGGCTGCGGCAGTGACAATGGGAGCAATGACAGGATGTGGCCGTATTGCCCGTGTCTCACTGGTTACGGAGGAGAAGTAAGCTTTGCATCGAGGAGCCAGCAGGCCTAAGAACCTAAAAAAACGTTTGTAGTGTGAACCGACACAGAAAGTTAAGGCAGAAACTTTGCGTTCTTATCTCGAATTGCAGCTTGTATATGCATGATAAAGGGCCCACTGTCACGTAAGCAGGAACAAACTGGAACTACAGGCAAGGCCTGCTACTGGATGTGAATCGTGCGCGTTAAGTTTTTTAGTCCCGGCTGCAGAAAAAACCACGGTGTGGCTTTGTTTGGCAGTGTATCGAAACATCGTGCAAGCGGTGGCTCTTCGACTGCCCATAGCTACGAAACTCTTATAATTGCATACACTGTGGCACAGTTCTTAAGATTAAAAATATCAGTTGCCGCACCTTTGGGTATTTCACCAACTATGTCGGCGTCTGTTTTTCATTGTCGTGCTTTTATGAGAAGGCAAGTGCATTTTGCAGATATTCGATGGAGGACTGTTTGGACACCCGAGCATGGTGGCCAAGTTCCTTTATGCTGACGGCCTATGACCAAGAGGTCTCCCAAGCAAACCTCGAAGTTTCTCTTTACAGGCGTCCTAGCTAGTTATGCCATCATTATTTATTTATTAATTTGACTAATTTATTACAATGCTCTGAGGGACAATAGGGGCGTTACAGAGGGGATGGGTGCAAAAATAAAACAAGGAAACAAAAGTACAAGAAAAAAGCAAGAATTACAATGGAGATGACTGTTCAATGATATGCTTCGTGATGGCTGTCTTGAAGGGTGGCGTGTATTCAATGCAGACAATAAGAGGCAGAAGGCAGCTCCACTCATTGCGAGTCTCAGGTAAGAAAGAGTTAAAAATCACATTCGGTTTGCAGCTAGGGAGGACCACTTTATGTGGATGACCAACACAAGTTTCAGTGTCTGCTTTTGAAAGAAAATGCTGTCCAAAAGATTCAAGCGTGCCATTTTCAACAAACTGCAATATGAATCAGACCAAGTTTAAATTTTATTAAATGAGGACAAGCTGTGCGAGAAGAATTCGAAAAGATGAAGCAAGCTGAGCGACCCTGAACAGGTTTTATAGCCGCGATTGAAGTAATAAATGCGGGGTCCCATATGGATGGTACATACGCTAGCTTGGGCCGTATTAGCGGTGGATACAAAAGTAACTTCAGATGGGATGGAGCCTAAGTTTCTGCGCATGTAGGCAAGGGGACGGTTCGTATTGTTAGTAACATATTCGATGTGCATGCGCCATGATAGGCTGTTATTCATGGGAAAACCAATGTATTTATAAGATTGGGCCCTCTCCCAGGTAGCACAAAAGAGATACGTAACGTTTTCGTAGCGTTTATCCAAGACGATAAAAACGGGTTTAAGAAGACACGAATGAGAGAACTTCGGCGGGAAAACGTCGTATATTTCTGCTAATGTCCGGCTTAATTACTTTCTTGAGACGATCTAGAACAGGTCTGCAAGACGTATTCGAAAAGCTGGTCTAGAAATAGGATTGGGAAAGACACAAGTAATCCCTTTGCCAAAACTATTCGTAACCAGTTTGTAAACGTTTTTAGGACGTTATCAAAAAGCTGGTCTAGAAGCGGTCTTGAAAGGTTTACGATCATCTGAAGCTAATTTTCGCGGGTGACGTACGCGATTAGACATCGTTGTTCAAAACACGCGTTTAGTTTCGCCTCACGCGACTGGCCTATGCCGCGCAGACGTCGTCAGCCGCACCCGTTGGCACGGCCTAGGCCAATCGCGTGAGGTGAAACTGATCGGGCGTTTCGAACAACGATCTCCAATCGCGCCCCAGATGAGTAGAAGCGTCGGTGTTGACTGTAAGAGCCATGGCGCAGTGCCAAGCACTGTTCCCCGCTTGGCCGGCGCATCCTCTACCAAGTCGCACGAAAATGAGCCTGCTAGGAATAATAAATCCTTAATACCGCCTTTAGTAAGCTATGATGCTTACAACCACAATGGGAATGACATCCTGCAAAGAACAAATGGCCACGTCTTGGCAGGTGGCCAGACCAAGCCCTTCATGCCAAGAGTGCCTGAAATGAGAACATTGTGACAAAGCAAAAACACTTTATTAAAATGTAATGTTTATGCAAGGTTCGAACAAACTGTGTGAGAAATGCAAATAGAAGTAAAAGTACATCAACAATGACAAAAGTCGCAGAAAGGATTCGTAATGAACTCGAAAGTGAACATTCACTAGCACATAAACAAAATTCCAAGTACACATACAAAAATGAACAGAAAAACCTGGAGTGTACTAAAGTGTCTAATTTATCATAGTAAAGTGCACGTGCTATTAGATGGACTAGAGTTATGCAGAAGTGACATCGGAGCGAATGGAAGAAGAAGACTGAAAAATGCAAGAGTATGAATCGGATGGTAACTGCCTCCAAGCAATGTTACTAATCAGCTAGAAGCTTGAAAAGAGCACAAAAAGAAATACCACCGCATACCATCGTAAAATAATCCTGTGACAGAAATAAGAAAAATGGGAGCAATGCAAAATTGGAAATATTGCCTTTAGGATATATCAAAGAAGGTAATGGTGAGAAAAAATAACCATACAACAAAAAAGCAATAAAGTGAAATTAGTACAGAATACTTAAACATGGGGATTCAGTGTAACAAGTGAACACTACTGTAGTACAGCGAACGATGAGACAGTAATGCTGCATCTTGCCACTCCAGAACGTGAGAAATGAACATGCAAGCCTCATATTAGAAACTTACATAAACATGGAAATCAACTGGAATGCACTGGAAGCTGCATTTGTGTAACAAAGGAAGCAATGGTCATAGCAAATAGTAAGTGTTTTATCTAAAAAGCCCTTTACGCTTTAAGAGGCAAAGTTGTACCTCTCTGGCAAAAACAAAGTTGCAAGGAATAATTTGCAAACCAGCAAATACATTAATTAGCACACTGACATGTCACACTTTGCGCACATCTCCAGTCTCCTAGAGTAAAAAAAAGCACTCTGAATGAGAAAAACGTTTAACACATGTAGCCCAGAGCAAATTCTTTGCCAGTTCACTCACACTTTCACATCCAAAAACATTTGCCACAAAGTCCAGGCACAGTTCCACTGGTGTTTACCAATTCACCCCCACTTTCACATCCAAAAATATTTGGCACACAGTCCAGGCAGAGCTTCATAGATAAACAGCTTGA
Organism: Dermacentor albipictus; assembly: GCF_038994185.2. Taxonomy (NCBI): domain Eukaryota; kingdom Metazoa; phylum Arthropoda; class Arachnida; order Ixodida; family Ixodidae; genus Dermacentor; species Dermacentor albipictus. The sequence continues at coordinate 82,982,775 of NC_091830.1, read as the reverse complement.
AAGCACCCTACTGATTATTGTGATGTCCCGCTGCTGGAAATAGAACTGCCGCACATGCTGGTAGTGGTTTCAATGTAGACACACTTGCTCCCCTGGACAGGTATGCTCAGATATCTGCACTGGTGCTCCATTTTGTCGAAGTAGACACATTGATGCACTACGCTGGTAATTGAAACGGTTTGAATGCACAAGTATTGGCTTCACCAGAAAGTCTTGCCCACATACCACCACTGGCGTATATATGCACTTGCTCTTCACTCAGTAGCATTGAACTTAAAGTGTTCCCTATGTGGCAGCCATGTGTAAAACCGGTGTCACACGACCACTCTCGATCGCGATCAAGCCCGATCCGGATCGAAATTATCGATGCGACTGGCTCACTCTCGTAACTTGCGCAAAGGAGCCAATCACGACCGAGAAATTCGATTTGTAGCGGACTGGATAGCGGCTAAAAGAGCCCCGTGTGAAACCGGTATCAAATAATGCACAGACGTACGCTAGGAAAATGTGTTGCACAAGGACAAAAAACTGCGACATGCCCTGTTGTGCGAAGCGCGCGCACAGAACACATGTATATAAAAAAAAACTGCGAGAGCGCTTCGCGAACTCTATGCGCACACATGGCACCCGCACGAACTCGGCAGGCCGCTGACTAAGTAAAGCACGAAGGGCGCACAGCGTACATTCCGACACATGCCCCAAACTGCAAACAATCGTACTACCTAAAGCATGGAAGTTATTTTATACCAAGGGCATACTCGACTCACGTATGCAGTATCCACAAGCGAGTTATGCAGCGTACATGCTGTATCCATTCGCCAAATAGTAAAATTGATAACAAGCACAAAGCTAAAAGGGACTCAATACATTACTACCATTTGAGGCGTCAAATGAAATCGAATTTGGCCGCTTCATATATTGGACACAATATATGGACACATGTGGTACCCGGCAATACCATGAAATACCCATCACGTGGGTAAAGCGGGCGAAAACACAATCGAGAACCTGAAGCGCAAACGATAAAAGCACGGTATGGTGCACTGTAGCGCGAGGGAAGAAAATAGGGCGAGCACTTGACCTCACCTTTTGGGATACCGCACTAGTACTGAATCATTAAAGAAAAGCCTGTTTGAACCAGTTCCCTTGTCTGCAACACTCTTGCTAAACGGGAGACTAAAATACCACGATGACGGCTCTATTGCGGAGATCGGCAAGGTGCGCACAGACAGACATTTTGCCGCCTTTCTTCGCATTCTGCAAAATGCTTTCTTGTTAGGATCACGCATAGCGGCCGATCCCGACGCTAGGGACACACAGGCACGATTTCGTCCCTGTAACTTTCATCCTTATACTGCCCTTAACGCCTTAATTACAGCGTCAGTGAAAAGGCGCCTCACATAAGATGACAATGAACTTGAAGAGCTGATTAGTGCCCTCCACTCCGCACCCTCCAATTGAAAACACTACTGATTTCCAAATTAAACTACACAAACAGATCGCACAACCCAAACTAATCACAGAACGTCGTTTTCTTGACGGCAAAACCCTGCAACACTTACATGACAAAGGGCAGCGGCAGCACATTCAGAACAGCCGCTATCATACCACAGCGCATTGTAAGTGCGATAACGCTATTATGCCAGGCTCAAACAGATCGCACAACCCAAACTAATCACAGAATGTCGTTTTCTTGACAGCAAAGCACTGCAACACTTACATGACAAAGGGCAGCGGCAGCACATTCAGAACAGTCGCAAACAGACCTTAGTGCCATGCGAGTGCGATAACGCAACTATGCCAGGCTTCATGAATAACTTGGTCGCCTTGGTCACATAACAATTGAAAACACTACTGATTTCCCAAAAAAACCACACAAACATATCGCACAACCCAAACTGATCACAGAATATCGTTTTCTTGACAGCAAAACACTGCAACACTTACATAGCAAAGGGCAGCGGCAGCACATTCAGAACAGCCGCAAACACACCATAGCGCAATGCGAGTGCGGTGACGCGACGACGCCATGACGACGCGACTATGCCCGGCTCGCTCGGCTGCCCGGCATCACGAATCACGTGGCCACCTTGGTCACATGATTTGACGACGGTATCGCCACCTTGCGCAAGGTTGGATCGCGTTGATGGGTTGTTGAATATTGTAGAAGCCGCTAAAAAGGCTGACGCGCCGTGGCGTGGCGGTGGCGCCTTGAGTCGTTTTCAAAACGTATTCACCCCTCGTTTTTAAGCTGCCTGGCTTCCAACGTTATCAAAACGTATTCACCCCTCGTTTTTAAGCTATCTTGTTTGGAACGTCTTTGATGCGTCGATTTTGGCCAAAAATCCGTTTCAGACGTTCAATCCCTTAATACGACGTTTTCAAGACTTTGTGTGCTACCTGGGCTGCAGTGAAACCCCGTTAATCTTGCCATCGAATGCTTTGGGCGCATTGGACTGACGGGAGATGGACATAAGTTTACATTTCGACGGGTTAATAACCATAGAACATCGCTCACACCAATTAAATACATTGTTGAGATCACAGTGAATGGCGCAACTATTGTTATTCCACAAAAAAGAACACAATGATCAGCAAAAATCTTGAGGGAAGAAGTAATTCCAATCGGAACGTCATTATTATAAATTAGAAAGAGTAAAGGACCTAAAAACGACCTTTAGGGCACACCAGACGTTACGGCACATGGTGATGATGACGAGTGGTTGGCTGATACAAACGGTTAGTCAAGAAAACTTCAATCCATTTGGGAATACTAGGATCAATATTCAGGGAGTTAATCTTAAGAAGGTGTAATTGATGCGCCACTTTATCGAAAGCCTTAACAAAATGTATAAAGATACAGTCGGTTAGCATACCACTATGTAAAGACGATGCTAATATGTTAGTCAAATAAAAGAGTTGAGTCGCACAAGAAACATTATTTCGAAAGGAGTACTGACAAGAACTGAACTGAAGAACAATATGCTTTCGAGAAAGAAGATTACAATATATAATATGGTCTAGAAGTTTATAGACAATGTTTGTTAATAAAATAGGCCTGTAGGTAAAGGGACGATTCGGATTAGCATGTTTGAAGAGTTGAACCACCCTCGCTATCATCGAATCAGCCGGCATTGTGGAGTGTTCAACAGACTGGGTAAACAGAGGTGCTAAAGATATGCTGGAATGAACAGCAGTATTTTACTAAAGGTTTGAACTAATATGGTCAACACCACAGCTAGACGACAACTTCAGGACCTGTATTCACGTCACAACACCTGTGAAATCGATAAAATGGGGCTGAATATGAATATGCACGATGAATATGAAATGCAATCATATGAATATGAAATCAATGAATATGCACACCTTCACGGCGTGTGGGGTTTTCGGAAAAACTGCTCCCCCGGTAATCTGGCCCTTACAGCGTCGTCCGATGGCTCAGTGATTTGACTTATGAAGTAGCCCCAGCGCATGCTTCCCCGTCGTCCATGTCAACTGATATAGTCCACGTGTGTCGTCTCAAGCCCTATCAAGCGGCTGCCATCTAGAAGGTGCCGGGTCGGCGCTTTCACCGCCATTGGTTATGTAACGGTGCCAGGAGATAGATAAAGGGGACGATCACCAACAAGACGAAACAGACGACGTAAAGAGGCTAACCTAATGTTCGGCCATACTGCTGGAACCGGCCATATCTTCTGCACAGCCCAATTTTTGTTTAGGTCACCAGGGTTGGGCTTTTGAGGCATGCACTGTCTCAACTGTGTTCACACAATTCCTAATTGCACGTAATTGGACCCAAATATATGTTATTTGCTAAGTAGCGCACACCGACTACATGTGCGTACTGTCATATTTTTTTTGTCATTGAGACCCAATGTCCAATTTATTTGACATCGTAAAATACATCACGCACTGGCGAAAACTACCGCATTTGTAGCTGAAATACGCCGCTCTCAGTTTTCCTTGAGTTCTTACCAACCCAAACTAACAAGTAAATATGCTTTATTACATGGAAAAAAAAACATAAATTCACTTATTTCCTAGGCGGCAGCCGGACAAAGCGCTCGCACTCAGTTCCGCCATTTTCAACTCTCCTGGCAACGCGGGAAACGGAGTGACTTCGACAGTAGAGTCAATTGATGACAGCCCGGGTTCAAGCAGCCGGATAAGCCGTGTCTACCCAGTTGAAAAACACAACAGGAAATTTCAGTCTGTCGAATTTAGCGACGTTGTTCTGTAGTTATGTTGTCTGTCGTTCTGTTTTCTGTCGTCCTGTTGTCTGTCGTTTTGTTGTCTGACGTTCTGTTGTGTATAGTTTGACGTCCTGTAGCCAAAAGCTCTATAGTTCTTTACCAATGTGTAGTTAAAAATTGACAGAGACCTCTTTAAAGGCTATGTAAATTTGTTAATACAAAAAATATAAAAGTAAAAAGAATTCAAGAAAGATGTCCCCGCCGGAGATTGGAACTTGCGACCTGCCGTTTCCGAGCCCAGCATCTTACCACTGCACCACTCAGGACTTTTCTTTTTGTTTATTGCAAGGAAATATTGGTAGTGTCAAACCAATGCAGTTACATTACATATGTGCAGGGAGGGAGACTGCACCACTCAGGACACGTCTATTGGTGTACATTTTGGCCATGTGAATAGTACGAATCTATTTTGCGCTGATGTATACATTTGCATTTTAAGAGCCAAGATCCGCTATCACTTCACTGCGTCAACGGCCACATCTCTAGAAGAGCAAAAGTGTTAAAATCGACAGGTACATCGTGGTATGCTAGCACATCAATTTTGCTGTACGATATCCATATTAAATGGGAGATTCAGAAATAGACACAATTTTTCTACTGTTAGGGTTGTTACGGCTAATTTAGACAGTTGTCTATTGCTCTTTACACTTTTGAACGCGCATATAATTCATGTGTTCAATGCAAACTAGCTACATTAACATTCGTGGATGAGTGTTCTTTCTGACAGCATGATGGCTTCTTACGGCAGCGCTGTACCTGAATAATCAGACCCGAGCGAGACAGCTTTTCAAGGAACTTTGTGGAACAACCCAAGACTTCCTTTTCGTTTCGAAAAATCTGATGCAATATTTCTGGGAAATTAAAAATATGGGCCAGTGTAACGCCAAATGTAAGTGCACAGGCCTGTGCCACATCTTATGAAATAAAGCAAAACGGATACGCAGCCATTCCCTCAGAGGGTATGATTTTGATGAGGCCGGTATGGCGTTGCTGGTGCCTCGTCGTCACGGCAAAATTATAACAATTGGCCAAGTCGACTTTAATACCGGTGTCGTTGCTATCAGCGTTGCCGGCTTCAGGGAAGCACGATTGAATACCGCGCAAGAGAAAAGTACAGTGTACACCACCGATGCGAAACTGACATAAAATTTTAAAGCGTAAGCACGATTGAATACGCGCAAGAGAAAAGTACAGTGTACACCACCGATGCGAAACTGACATAAAATTTTAAAGCGTCGCGACGGAAAGGGCTTCTGTCGCGACGTCAGAACTTATGTCGCTGCGACAGAAAGTGGCACATTTCTGTGTAGTCCCGACAGAGAGCTCCTGTCGCGACGGCAGAATCACTGTTGCAATAAAAAGTTGTTGTTGCGACATCATAAACTCTTGCTGTCGCCGCAGAACGTTTCTGTTGCGACTACAGAACTCTTGGGCGTCGCGACCGAATGTTTCTGTTGCGACGTCAGAATTGCTGTCGTAACGTCAATGTCGCTGTCACAATATGAAGCTGTTGTGACTACAGAACTCTTGTTGTCACGACAGAGCGTTTCTCTTGGGACTTCATAACTCTTAGTCGTTCTGTTGCGACGACAAAATTTTTGTCGTAACGCCCGAATCACTGTCACGATAGAAAGCTGTTGTTGTGACTACAGAACCCTTGTTGTCCTGACCGAATGTTTCTGTTGCGACTTCAGAACTATTGGCATTCGCGACAGAATGTTTCTGTTGCGACATCCGAATTTCTGTCGTAGCATAAGAAATGTCTGTCACAATTAACTACAAAAACATCAGGAACTTCTGTCGCACAACAGAAATTTTTATAGTTGCGACAGGAATTCCTGTTGTCTTTTTCAACTAGGCATGAGGAAAAATCTGTTTTGATAGCCTTGGCACGCTGCGTTTATTTGTACAATATATCCGACAAATCTTCCATTGGTTGGCCTCAGAAGGATATTGTAATGGCAACGATGCAAACTGCAATTGAAGCACAAGTAAAAGAAGGGCAAAGATAACAGTACAATTGTAGTAGTTCCTTTCGCTCTTTCCTCGAATTCCAATGCTAGGCAGTGATGACTCACAGAATCAGGACCGCCAATGCGCCGGTAAATGCAATAAAGCTTCAATCTTCGCACATCACTCATGGTCTCGTGCTCAATTATTGATACAAGGACCTGTTTGTCTGAACGAGACCTTTCCCACACGACGTCATAAGCACCCGTGACATAAGCCCTTACATGTTTCTTCCCCCGAGGAGGTTTCTTTGGTGCAATCGAATTACGTGGGTGGCAAACAAACCCAGACGGCTATGCATGTACTTACAGCATATTTTCAAGTTTTCTAGTGTTAGCAGAACGAGATAAGTGTATGTATATTATGGTACGTAACGTTCTTTGGTTGAATTACGTCCAAATGATACAGTTTTCATGGACTAATCTTGTTGAAATGAGAATCGTCACATTTTGTTTTTATTTCCGCAAGTTAAAGTAAATCTGTTGCCATACTTTGGAAAAAGACCACCGAAAGAACATAATAGTTCCTTTCTATTGCAATTGACACAGTTGCGCACTGCATCCGTCGCGATGGTCAAGCACAGGCAACCACACGACAAGCTGGGAACTATTGTCAGGGGGACATGGCTTCAAAAATTATGCATTATGCTTTCTTGGAAAACATCCTCTCATGCTATGAATGGTCAGCCTTTGTCCACTGGGTCTCTATTTTTTCATGTAAATATACGGAAAGGAAGAATTAGTTCTTACATCAACTGAAAGTAGATGGAAGTGTCATGGATCCATACTTCAGCCAAGCCTGAAAACACAGAACAAGGAATAATGTGCATGCTCTATTTTGCTCTTATTGCATCCCTATTTGCACGCCTTGCTTTCAGTTACATGGACAGCTGAATAATTGTGTTGCTTATTATTTTACAGGTATGAAGATCTCCGCGGACAGAAAGTATCAGCCCTGTTACGAACCTAGAAAAATTTCGCGCTGAATTTCAAGCAAGATCCAACAAGTGAAGCGACACCACCTGTGCCTTAAATTCTAGCTACAAACCGGAGTCCTAGTATACTGTTAAAAATGTGACAACTCAACGGTGAAAATGCTGGTCAGTGACAACTTTATTATTTGGACAAAAGACAATCACTGCGCGGTATGTACCGCAGAAATTTTGGAATAGCTTAACAATATATCTTTACACATTTACAGAAGACATACACTTACTACGTTCCCCCTATTATTAGAAACCTGCTTCCAATTTGATTTAGGTAAATCGTTAAAGATCTTGAAAAAGGCATCTACCTTGCATTTGCAGGTTTCGAAACAAATGGAAATCACATAAATATTTATTTTGCGTGATTTAGTCTAGTCATTACGAAATGACTACGGTCTAAGAAGAAAAAAGAACGCCGCCAAAGCCAGTAAGGAACTTGCAACTTTTTCAATACTAAACTTACTTGCTTCGAGTTGAGCAAAGTACGTTAGGTATAGTTTGTCACACTCGCGAACAACAATTATTTTGAAGATTTGAGTTAATCTTGGCACAAACAGTGATAAAGTTTGAAAACTGCTGCCATCAACACTATGGTAATGAAGTCCATAAAGTCTAATTTTCTGAAAGAAAGGCGCGACTGAAAATACTCATAAAATGTCTTTCTGAAATGAATGTCCTCTCATACTGCACGATTGCAACAAATCAAAACTATACCTCTACTTTTCTGCTAAAACGTATCCGGGTGGACATCTTTTTCAAGCACTATCACTTGTGCTTACTTAGGAGCAGCGGTGTGAGGTCGTTATCTGGAATGACCGAGCTTCCTGGAACTATAACGGGGCTCATGGATGCCTCTTCCTGCTGTACAAACGACATTGATGTCGCATCAGTTTCCGAGAACTCATTTTTTTATTTTACCCATAAGGAAAATGAACGCTGTAGGAAAAAACAGGAACCTCTCCACCTTGTTTTCGTCGCGTAGGCTACCTGTACTCATAGAAGCAATGTTGATTGCTGTCAAATTATATAGCTCTGCAAAGTGATGATACCTTAAAGAAATTCACTTTTAGTGAAACATTCATCAGTGGCACTACAGCGCGACAGTCGAAATCCACACCTAAATAGGTAATACAACGGTACAAGGCAGAGATAAAAACCAAGAAAGATAAACAAGAAAGCTAAGAGAACAAGAGAGCTGAAAAGCTGACGATCAGATTTTCGTACGTTTCGTCGTATGCCCATCATCATTGCCAGCTTATTTTATGTCCACTGGAGGACGAAGGCCTCTTCACGCAATCTCCAATTACCCCTGACCTGTGCCAAGCGCTTTCAACTGGCGCTCACGAGTTTCCTAATTTCATCGAACCACCTAGTCTTCTGCCGACCTCGATTGCGCTTCCCTTCTCTTGGCACCCATTATGTAACCATAGTGGTCCAAAGGCTATCTAACCTGCGCATTACACAGCCTGTCCAGCTACCTTTGTTCTCTTCATGTCATTTACAATATGTCCAATACCCTTTTCCTCTCTGATCCAAACCAGCCTCTTTCTGTCTGAACGTATACCTAGCATCCTTCGTTACCTCACTCTTTGCGCAGTCCTTAACTTGTCCTCAAGCTTTTCTGTCAGCCCTCCAAGTTTCTGCTCCGAATGTTAGCACCGCTAAAATGCACGGGTGGTACACTTTCGGTTGACTAAAGTCAAGTATAGCCCTTATTTTCTAGCAAATAATCTTCGTGAATACATTGTATAATACTGTAAGCTATTTAGCCTATTATTTTTTCAATTCTTTAACGTCTCCCTGTATGTGTGTTAGTATAATGTTTGCATTCCTCCATTTTTCTGGGACCCTTGAAGCCGACAGACGCTTCGTAATGAGAGCCGCCAGTTTTTAAAGCATTAGGTCTCCTTCATCTTAACTTGACTGTTATTCCATGTTGACCTGCCGCGTTTCCCCGTTTTATGTCTTGCAAGTCCATTCTAACCTCATGGCTAGATATAGGAGTCTCTGGAACCTGTTGAATACTACGACATATCGTGGCTCACATGATTACTGTACAGGTAAGTAGAAAAGTCTTCCGCTGCTTCTGCTATATCTTTGAGATTGCTGATTATATTACCCGGCCCATCATTCAGTGCCTACATCTTGTTTTGTCCTATGCCAAGTTTGCTTCTCAATGATTTCATGTTGCGCACATTTTAGAGCGCAGGTCTTTGGCGTCCGTTCCTGGGTTTCGCGTCGGCGTTGTCGTCGGCCTCGTAACCAGCTCCGCCCCCCTTTCATCCCCCCAGCGCTAGCAGCGACCGACTGATACCGCTGGATGCCGCTGACGCCGCTAGAGAGTCAAGATAACGTGACTGCATAGAACACCGTCGCCGCCATGCAGAAAGAGGAGGAAAGGGTCCCCCCCCCCTGGTTCTTAGCGCTGCGGAAGCGAGGGTATCATATTGTTTGTGTCGGCATCGGCGGCGTTGTCCCTGAAACCAACTCCGCAGCTGGGGTTGACTCACTATCGGCGTCAGCGGCATCAGTCAGTCGCTGCTATCTCTTCCCTCCTCCCTTTATCGTGTTGTCCGCTTGCTGCACGCGCTTCTGCCCCCATCGTTTGCCGCTGGGTGTACACGCCGCCCCCCTCCCACCCCTTCCTGCGAGTCTCCGGTTGTCAAAGCGCCGGCTCGAACTTTGAAGTTGGCGAACTGTGCGCCGCAAAGTTGCCCAACGGCTTGCTGGTAGTAGCTGCCTACTTCGCCCCTACCGCACTCACGAAAGACGTCGTGCACTTCCTGCAACTCGCATTAACCGTCCATCGATCCACACCGATGTTAGTAGTGGGGGACTTTAATGTTGACATAAAGACAAACAGCAATTTCCTAACACTTATGCGGGAGAACATCCCGTTCCTCTCGCTCGTAACGCGTCCCACGGCTGTGACAACCTCGCGAGGCACTTGTATAGATCTCGTCTTTGAGAATCAAGCATTGGTGTACCAAGTCGAACATATATCAGTCTATTTCTCCGACCACAAAGCTTCCTTCATGACTGTCAAGAACTGTTAGTGGAGTCTTTGTTAAAGGAATACGTGTGAAAAATAAAAAAAAAATTCTGTGATAGCGCATACATGTGTTGCTCGATTTCTTTGCCTCAATCTATCGAAAAGGTGAAACAGCTTATTTGCTGCGCTCAAATTTCGCATTAGGAAGTAACGTAATCGTCGGTAATTTTTTTATGGCTTTCTCTGTATTTCTTCCGTTATTATTTTGAACATCCCTTTTCACCTTGTTGATCAGTTTAGACAGCTGCGGCTATCTCTTGAGATGGTGACTTTCACTCTTTGTCGTTTGTTTATTAGGTCCTTCGTTACTTTAGAGAGCTTGCCTACTAATTGCCTTGGGGCCTCAAAACCAACTTCAATTGCTGCCTCTGAAGGCAACCTCATTAAAGTTTCATTCTATACCTCTGAGTCATCTTCCTCTCTATATTCTAGGGCTGCATACTTGTAGGCAAGTGCCAGCCTTAATTTGTCTGCTTTTCCCCTAATGCGTCTAGGTTGGCCTGTTTCTTCTTGAAGAATTATCACCTTTCTCTCTTCTAATTAAGGTGAACCCTAGCCGTTATTAATTGATGATAACTACACATGATCTACCTAAAGCTTCTACATCCTGCACTAAGCTGGGATTGCCAGAAAGTAAGAAATTAATTTCATTTCTTGTTTTTCTATCATGGCTTTTCGAGGTTCACTTTTTCTTGCTACGCTTCCTGAAGAAGGTGTTCATTATTTGCAGCTGATTCCTTTCTGTGAATTATGCTATCATATCTCCTGTAGCGTTCATAGAATCGCCACCGTATTTGCCGATTGCTTGTTCACCAGTCTGCTTTTTACCCACCTTTCCATTGAAGTCGCCCATTACTACAGTACACTCAGGTATCACTTTTCTCATCGTTAATTTAACCTCTATATAAAATTGATCTACTTCGTCGTCATCATGACTGGATGTGGGAGCGTAGGCTTGCACTACCTTTAATCTACACTGCGGTACGCCGCTGTGTTCGCCCTGGTTACAACATTCGTACGATCGCAGTAACAGCGCAGTCATGCTTGAACAGTGCGGACGTGACAAAAGCACGACATCATGACGAGAACAACTGGTATTGCTAATGACGTTTTATGGCACGTATGCAAACTTTATACATGGGTATACGACAACGTCAACATATCCCATACATGAAACAATTCAGCAAAGCTATATCGCTCGCAATCACCTAAGGCACCGTATTGCCTGCTTTCAAGAATAGCAGTTCTTTATGAAATTGTCATAGTTTGCATATGAAACAATTAATCTTGAGTATGAAGTATCCTTTTGTCCTCGTTTGCGTTTAGCATATATGTCGGATCTGTGCTGCTGCCGCACAACGGTGGATAACCGACCGGCCCCGTTTGCCACTCTGCAAAAATACAGTAGTTTCTTCATATTGTTTCTTGCTGCAGACTTCTTACTTAATTTCTCTGTGACCGTTACGATTTGTGGTGGATTATTGCTTTTCATCACCATTAATTGGTTGGTTTCAACTCCGCTGTCTTTTCCACACTTGGTCTGTCATGAGATGTGTCGGGGCAGTTGATACTCCATTCGTTGCTAATTTACATTCACGCCTTATTTACCTACCCATGCCGCGTTTGGCATGGCTCCTGCGGCTGCGGTTGCTGCCTCGATGAGTTGGCCGGTTGGTATGTTGGTGTATGCGTATACAATGCGCAGATATCCGCCGAACGCTAGTACCAGCAAACAGGCTAATACAATCACTTTCTTCTGACGGACAGAGTAGAGGGTGTAAGTGCACCTCTGTTCTACATAAAAAAATAAATTCCAACATAAACATTGAATGCCTAGCATTGGCTCATAGATAATAATTGCAGCCCGCAGTCTTCGAGAATAGCGCGTGATTCGCAAGACATTCGTGAACTTACTCAGTTTACCTTCATTTACCCATTCAGAATGTCCCACTGGGTGTGTTCTAATTCTTGGCAAATCCTCAAGAATGCGTATGTGCCACACACAGAAAGTGCACAATTATTAAATGTAGTTAGGTACTTGTCGTACTTCAGTGCTCATAAGCGTGTCATTAGCATTATTCCCTTTAAAAGCTTCAGATATAGTTTTCGCCATCTTATTACCATAGCGTGAGAGGTTTAAAATTGTGCTTCTGCCTGATTTGGCTCTCTCATTTTTGCACAGCTTGTGGGTGCTTGCTGAAGTGTGTAATATAAAAATAGGTACTGAATGAAAATAAAGTTTTGAGCATTGCAGTGATGAATGATAAGCATTTCAGGAGATTCCATGCTTAATAGGATGGTATGCAACACAACTAAATGCATCGCTGTAATTTGTATTCGGTTAACTACGCTCCCCTTGGCTGAAACCTGTCCTCATACGGCTTCAAATATTGGTGTTGATCTGCACAAATAGTTTTCGCTTTACATAAAAGACATGCCTTTTGACATCTAAGATACCATCTAGTTATATGCTTGCGATTGTGTTCTAAGTCACGAAAAAAATTCCCCGAGCTCTGTCAATTTCTGAACTCATGTGCCCGTTTAATACTTCTCTGAAGCTTGGCATATAAGTATCAACTTCTTCATTACCACAATAGTGCCCTTCACTAAACACCCCTTCCCAACTATTGTGAGCTACTTATTTAGTGGACTAAACCTAATGAGCGTTATGTATACTGGTACATATCTGTTATTTTTTAGAGTGCTTTTAATTATAGTTGAAACAAGTTGAATTTATATGTACTAAAGTATGAAACTTTTATATTTTACGTGAAGACTAAAATCATCTTTTTTTTATTTGGGGTTTTACGTGCCAAAACCACTTTCTGATTATGAGGCACGCCGTAGTGCGGGACTCCGGAAATTTTGACCACCTGGGGTTCTTTAACGTGCACCTAAATCTAAGCACACGGGTGTTTTCGCATTTCGCCCCCATCGAAATGCGGCCGCCGTGGCCGGGATTCGATCCCGCGACCTCGTGCTCAGCAGCCCAACACCATAGCCACTGAGCAACCACGGCGGGTGAAAAATCATCTTGAAAACATGTTATTCTCTGAATGTATAGTGGGTCCCTTTTTTTCAAAAGCGGTGTTCTTGTAAGCAATCAGCACAAACTGGTTGACATTTGCAATTTAGAAATCATAGGAAGGAGGTCGTGCACTTTGTTCGCCTGAGGGTCTTCCTTGTGTTCTCCCCTTCATCTGCCACAATTTCAGCAAATTTGTAGTGTGTACCAGTCTGTAGAGATATTGAAGCATTAAAATGTAACTGTAATTGAGGACGATGCAACGAGCTATGGAAAGAACAATGACAGGTGTAACGTTAAGGGATAAGAAAAGAGCAGTTTGGGTGAGGGAAGAAATGCGAGTTATTATCTTAGTTATTTTCAAGAAAAAGAAATGGGCAGGACACGTATTGAGGAGGAAAGATAACCGATCGTCATTAAGAGTTACGGAATGGATTCAAAGGGAAGGAAAGCGTAGCAGAGGGCGGCAGAAATTTAGGTGGGCGGATGAGATTAAGAAGTTTGCAAGGACAACATGGCGACAATTAGTACATGACCGGGGTAGTAGGGAAGCTTAAGAATGACGCTATAACTGACCCTCAGCAAAGAAGAGTTGGCATAATGAGGTGGCAAACGTGCCGAAAGTGCTCGAAAGCGTTATACTGCCACGCAAGAAACCTTATTATACGCACATACACCCATGCTCTCCGGCAGGTGCGAGTAACCAGCGTCTCAGCGATAGGCGGCAGCCATCTTTTATTCCTTTCGGAATGGGGCAGCCTGCGGCTATTCCGAAGAAAATTCAGTTTTGTTCGAAATATTAATACATATTTATCACGTACACGTCACTTTAACGCCATGAGTTTGTGCGGTTGTATGACGTCGCGTGACAGGCAGGTTAAGTGGGTGCAGCCCGAAAACGTTTTACCAATAGCCGAGGGCTAATGATGAAAAGGTGTCGAATCAGAAATAACTGTTTTTCTTTTTTCTGTCAAATCATGCATAATCAGTGCGTACACATCATATCAGATGGGGAGCTATCGCGGTTTTCGTGACGTCGCGTGACAGACAGGTAAAGTGGTGGTGGTCGAAAAAAGTTTTTGACCAATCGTGGAGGGCTGATAGCAGAATTGGAATGGAAACGTTTGGCATAGTTTTACGTTATAGCACCCCAGTGCTGTGTTTTCTTCCGCAATAGTTTTGGCTGGGGAAGGGAAAACATAGACACCCCATTAGGAACATTTAAAAAAAGGCAAAACACGCCACTGGATGTAAACGTTTACTTATTTTGCGGCTTTTCCCTTCCGCGCCTGGGAAATCACGGAACCGTCGCACGTGGAAGCTGCGTCGATTTTAACCTTTTTAACCTTGCATAGCCAATAAATTTAGTCACGGTATTACAAAAACTTGCAGAAATTACAGTGTTTCATATTCCTCACCAGAACTTCGTATTCATAGGATGTGAGATGAAGGGTCCCAAGGTAATACTACTTCATGGAGTTTTCCCTTGCGCGTGGACTACCGTTTGCAATGTTTCATGTTAAATTATCAGCAGTTTATCAAGTCTATTATAACAGGACCAATCTTAAGACGACAGATTATATCTCGGCCGATTCCAACTTCTGAATGGGAAACATCTGAGTCAACAAAATCTCACCTAAAACAACCGCAGAACCAATCTGAATGGTACGTAGTGTTAAGCCAAAAGAAGACATTTACAACTAAATTCTGCTTCTTGCAAGGTACTTAATGTTGATTAAGGGTGCACAATTCAGAAATAGCTAAATTTTGCATGTTTTCAATGAATAAAACAAGAAACTTTGCAAATGCGTGACCCTACCCAAAACACTAGATATCCCAGTCCAGCATAGTGCATCTGTAAGTGCGTCTGAAGCGGCCAAACAACTTACGCGAATTTGCAGGCAAAGGGAAAATTTTGAAGTAATTACGGTATTTTCGTGAAAGTGCATATAATTTGCAGCCACGTGTGATACCACATTGCCAACTCTTAATGTCTTATTAGGTGGAGGCTCTAGGATTGTGATATAATCTGTCATTCTTAGATGCAGTGGTTTACACTTGACGCTTCAGCTGTCAGGAAGTCTTGCAATTTTCAATGCTTTCGTTTTACATGCAGGCCAAAGTTGGTAATTATTTTGCAACAGTCTGCCGATATTACGTTTTTCGTTTAGTTCCAACACACCTCATACAAGTTTTTGCAGCGGGTGGTGACCAACATTATTTCCTATTTTTATGTAATTGAATAAAAACGCAGGACGTAAAGAAGAATAAAGACGTTACAATATTAAGAAGACATCGCAGTTGGAGTCGGAAAGTGTTATTACTGCAATGCAAAGTGTACATGCCGTTAAGAATGTTACATATGTACGTGCCAACCGGACAAATAGTCGGACGTACGGAAAAAGCCGGTCACCTAAATGTACTGCAAGGACTCCCTAGCCCGACTTGTCAGAATTGTCATCCGTTTCAGTCCATCGTCTTGCAGGCATACATTTCTGACGTATACGAACGCATCTGGTAATATGATGGCGAAATTTCTTCGGTTCCTTTTTCTGTCTTTTGATGGGCTCAAGTACCGTAATCGTGATCATATTTGATTAGGCTGAAATCATGCTACTTACCCTCACTATAACTGATTAGCCCTAAATAATTTCATGTTGTAGAATCCGAATTAGGTTAAATATTCTTAACTACCGTTAACACTCTCGATTATGCTTGATTCTTCTAACGCTAGCTGATGTTGATCAGGCAAACGAATTTAGGCTAAATTAATTTTACATAACATCACTTTTCGTAATTGCACTGAAATAATCGTGACTACCCTACAGTGATTTAACAGTAATTATTGGTATTGTCCTATTACCTCTTTAGTAATAACTTTATAGTAGCCCGTGTACTTATTTATCATTTCCTGAGGGACTGCATTTCGCCCGCTAACAACCTAATAAAATGCCTCCTCGCAAGATGTACTTATTTATCATTTCCTGAGGGACTCATTTTGCCCGCTAACAACCTGATATTATCCCTCCCCGCAAGATGAGCCTCCTCGATTTCGAACTATCTCGGATGCTTTCGTTGATTCCATCTGTTGTGTAAGCTCTCGCCGAGCCTTTTAGAATGAGATTGTGTGCGCGACACGAACTGTGTAGTAGTTTATGGAAGGCACGTGGGCACCAGCGATTACCGTAGAAATTTCGACGAGTCATGTATGAAAGCCGGTGCGCTTGACCTGCAGATCCAATTGTGACGATTGCAGACTGTGTTTGCCGCTATCCTTGTACTCCGAGTATCATTTGCTTTTGTGGGCACAGGTTAACCCAATAAAATGTTTCGGCAATCATAGTTTTGCTACTCTGTTCTTGAACGCCTCTACAAGGTGAAGTTTAGTGCAGGTGCTTTTCTGGCCATGCACCAGACTCGCCGTCCCAACTAGAATCTAGCCCAAGGCGCGAAAAAGACGCAAACACCTACCCAGACCACTGAGCTAGTAGCAGGCTAGCATACCTGCCCCCCGTACCACTGACATCGACCCGAGCAGACCAGAAAGACCAACACCAGGTCAGTAGGTACGATGACAGCTACAGCGTCACCTGTCCTATTAGGAGAACCTCGGGGTCTACCGACTTTCCACGGATCATCTTCTGAAGACCCTGAAACATGGCTGGAGACCTACGAATTATTGTTCGCGATCAACAACTAGAATTTCCAGGAAGAGATGCACCTTTACTCTTTCCCTTAGCATAAATCTGCTCGGGCATCGTTTCAGAATCGAGAGTCAACAGTGACGTCAGGAAACCTGTTTTCAAGCAGCTTTTTCCAGGCCATTACGAGCAATGCACAAAGCAAAATGGCTGGAGTCCTTCTAGAACCCCTAATTAAAAATATCGCCATTTTCCCTGCTGAGGAGACTGTTTGGTCATGCTGGCCCCGGCATACCAGAAGAAAGTTTCTTTCCTAATGAAAGCTACGAAGAAAGATCTGTCCACCGGACTAGCTCGCAACCATCGAAGACTATCGTCATATATTATTCGGAAGTCATGGCCATTGAGAAAACGCCGGAAATATTAACCACACAATATGATGGTCAAATGATTGTACAGAAACATGAGGTCGAATCACCAGGAATGGATGACTTCAGCTAGACCATCCGAGCAATCGTGCACGAGGAGCTACTGAGGGCATTCCCAAAGTCGCGCAACCTCAGGTGTTCTTGATCGCCGGCATCGTCCTCAAAGTGATTGAGTGGTCATTGCAGCTCTTGATGTGCAGCCGGAATCACCACATCCCCAGCCTGAAGCAATGACCAAGGCCGGCGTTACCTGCGAGCAGGTTCACCCTCCACACTGGCGTCAAAGCCCCATGACCCCGCGATCCAGATACCGCCTCGAGAAAGCGTGATGATGCAATGTCACAGCGCGGCGACAACATGACGCCGCCGTGATAGGACCCCACGGCGTACCCGCAATGCAAGGCGAAGAGCAACAGACCTCGACGTTCCTATCCATGCCTAAGGGGCCGCTAAAACTGGTGCAATGATCTCTAATGACCTGAACATCAACGGTAGATATTTTTGGAGATCATTTGATAGATTAAAAGTGAAAGTAATGCATCGTTTGCACACTATCAATTTCACGTGGAACACGCAATTTGTTCGCAAATTTCACCACGTGTTAAGATCGACCTTAAAGTGGTCATAGCTGGGCGGGTGCACAGAGGGTTTGCTTTCTTAATTACAATTGTCAATTTAGTACATGGAGTTTTGACAAGAAACTTGACGTCCTCAACAAGCTTCTGCAGGCCGCGTAGATCATCTCGTTGGACTGGATTTGGCGCTGAGTCTCCTGAAAAAATATAATGGTGAAGCAGCGCAGCGAAACGGTCCAAGAAAACCAAGCCACGACAAGCACCACAAGCACCACACACGTGTTTTGTGTCCGTTTGTTAGCGCTTCTCCACCACAAATATGTACCAACTAACTAAGCTCTCTAGTATCTCGAAGAAAAAAAAAACATAAGGAAAGGCATGCAAATCTTGCTTCTTGGATCAGTGTACACTTATTATGGGAGCTGTGCACAATAGCTTCCTTTTATAGATATTTCCTGCTCAAATGCGTTGACAAAAACTCGCATTCTACCGAAATTCTTACCACCGCCGGCTTGAAGAAAATCTATATTCTCTGGTACTTTCAGAATGGCTAATTACTCTTGCCTTTCAGAGAGGCTCCTGCAGAACAAACTTTATGCAGATTTAATGAATCACCGAAACACATGTGCGTTTCGCGTGCTCAGAAGCACACATTTCAAGAAGGAATATCTTTAGCGCGTCTGAAAGTGTACAACACTACCAAGGACACAAACGTCTCATCATATTTAAGTACAGGAGTTGCCACCTACTCTCCATGTTTTGTAAGATACCATTCTAACTTTACATGGTAATTGAAATGTCATCAAATCTTACGCCTCCAGATGCATAATATGAAGTCTAAGGGACGTAATCAGGATTTCGAGGTGTTTGGGCATTTGCTGAGCTACGCAGTCATCCATTTTCATCAGGGCCGAGACTGTAACAATTTTATATTACTGATTACAGAAGGAACACATCACTACATCTCGCAGCTTTGTTGCTAAACTATTTCGACTTCTTTGATGAATTGGCAACGAGCTGAATGCCCATATATCGGCCACCAAAAGATGGGTGGCGTGTGGAGACAACACTTTATCAATGGTCAACCTATTTCTTGCAGTTCACTCGAAGACAAGCTGCTCTTTTATCGTCTGTGAATTGCTTTAGTCAGAGCTCCGCGAGATGGGCAGCATTAGGGAATGTTACATGCATGTTTTTAAATCAACAGATGCTCTCCCCTTTGTGAACGGAAAGAGGCGCTTAATAATGGAAGTTCTCGTTTTTCTTCCTGGAACTTTATTAGGGCTCACATAGTCGGCTTCGTTGTGTTGAAGTGGTTTTCCATGGCATAAAATACAATCCTACGATTAGCACACAATATATATTTTAATATATCCTATTCTACAATATTTAGCAGCACTTAAATTGGGGTATCTATTTTCAGAAGACTTGATACATGTGGTAGTTATTTCGCGACATAGTTTATCTATATCTTTACTGCACTAATAAAGCCTCAATTGGACAATGTATAATGACGACATAGCCAAATGCATGATCAGAGTACAATAAAAACTGAAGGCTTGCTCCCACTACATGGGAAGTTGTGCTGCCTGGATTTTGGAGAAAAAAAAAAGCCAAGTTTTCATATTCTCTTACATTCGCTTGTTTTTGAAATGTGACGGGGATATTGAGGATGAATGCCAAAATTGTATCCAGGGTAATAGCAAACCTGACTGGTTTCAGTAGGCAGTTGGACGCTCACCGTGAATCTCGCCGTATAGACATGTGTGGTGCGGAGTGATTTATTCATCGCAAAAAAGTTACTCTGCAACTGCTATAGAAACTGCTAAATGACGACTAGAGTCACTGAAAAAATTGCTATGGTCCCAAAATATGTAACGTTTACTTGTTTATTTGGCTAATAGAGCCAAATAAAGAGAACGTAATTTATATATCTGAGCACTGGTGGCTGTCATAAGGATATCTGCTTTTTTAGCTACAAACTAGCAAAGCGTCCTTTACAAAACACTGCTGTGAATGTGGACCTGAGCAATCTGCAGACCCTTTAACAAATTTGTTGGGTACCAAAAGTGTGTACTTTGCAATTGTATACGTTCATTATGGTAAATAAACTTTCAAACTTTCAAACTTTCAAAAAGGGGACTGGTCTTTAATGCGCACCATGGATACAAATAACGCACAAGATTCTGTGTTGTGACACTTCGCGACAAAACATCCTGAAATCTTTCATTATACATTAGGCACCTAGTTTTGTGACCTTCAACAGCATTTGCTTGGAGATCAAACCAGATTGTCCATCGGAGATGTTTCGGCAGAAAATACGAGGCGATGTAAAAACAAATAAGGGAAGTTTATTACATCATTATGGGTGAGCGTTGTGCTCCAAGACAAAAAATACAGCAACGTTCAGATAAGCTGTGTCTACACATGGTGGCTCGCTGG
Source organism: Dermacentor albipictus (assembly GCF_038994185.2). Lineage (NCBI taxonomy): Eukaryota > Metazoa > Arthropoda > Arachnida > Ixodida > Ixodidae > Dermacentor > Dermacentor albipictus. The sequence goes on along the minus strand of NC_091830.1, from coordinate 82,962,361 downwards.
CTTCCTCATACCCTCCACAATCCGGGCAACCTCTTGCTCTCGTAATCCCGGGTAGAGGGCCTTGACAGGACACGTCGAGTCAACCAACATAGAGGGTCATGGCAGGAAAACCACTCCTTGGCGTAGTGAGGTTGAACGCAGGCCAAGTCTGTCATGGCTGGGCAAAGATGCTTTGCAATTGTATCATGACACCGGAAAAGACATTTGGGCAACAAATATTGGAGAAAGGAAAACAATATACATTTGCGCGTATTGTATCCGATAAGATACTTTTCATTTCCGTCTTAAGATACTTGGATACATGCGTTCTACGCTTGCACACTGCTGTCAAACAGTAGAGCAAGTAATTCGCTGTAAACAGTGATATTTAACGACTGAGTATTAAAAAAAATTATACATGGGTCCTGCAACATGACCCCTATATTAGAGAGGGGCCGTGCTGCCAAATTTGGTCTGCTTTGGCGTGGAAAGAGCGTGCGTGTGGCGTTTACAAGCGTTTGTATGAAGCTTTACAACTTAGATAACGTGGCCATAGAAGTGCAGGGCAAGTTTTCGTAGCTTTGACTTTGCATCCCTGAATGAAGTGTTTTGTTTCAGCGTAGCCAGGCGGAATGTGTTCATGTCTGCTTAAGATAACTGTTTGATTTCCCTTCCTTATAAATAAACATTGTGCTTTAATGCTGACTGATAGCATTGTGATCAATTTAAGCTAGCCTTTCTCGTTCAGCACTGATAGGGAATTTACTCAGGGTAGATGATACTAGCTACGGCCGTACTATATTTCGAATAAATAGAGTTTCCGAGTAGAAAATACAAGCCGTCAATCGCCGCAACTACCCATTCCCTTAGGTTCCCACCAATCACAGTTTTGTGCCTGCAGAAGCAAGGTGCAGATCATTGCTGGCGATACATGTGGAATAAAGTATGGCAGTTAACGTGTTAACAAACAAAGGTCTCATGATGACTTTTTTCTAATGCAGTTAGCTGTCGGCTCGCAATAAATAAACGAACGGGACATTTCTGTACATGCTACATCAGTGTTTAAACTACAAAAATTGCTATAACCCTTGTTTTTTTGGCGCTATCAATCTTATATTTGTACAAAACCGAAGCTCAGATGTTGGTGATCGCAACCCGTCTGATAGACAGCCCTGGGTTTGAACACAACTGGCGTTTTCTTATTGCTATTCAGCGTCACGCAGTAGACTGAAAAAAATATATGAAATGGGAAAAACAATAGAAGGCTGGCAGAAATAAAGCATTCCTTTTTTTCCGAGGGAGTCATACACGTGCCTCTTTTGTGAAAGCTGGATAGCAGAAGTCTTCGAGAAAATCACATCAGTCATCTTGTTTTCCGAAAAATGCGGTGACGTCCTGGCAACCCTGGATGTTGGGTTGCTTCAACACATGATTGCTTTAATTCGATTTCTCAGAGCTTTGTGCTGCGGTGGTACGGGATAAATAACCAAAACAAACACGTGTCTAAATAAAACAAGAGTGTTCGAACTGAGTCGAGTAAGCGCTCTAAATAAAGATACGAATGCGCACGCGTACAGTGCAAGTGCAAGGGAAGGACTCACAGAATGATATTATGACTACGAATATGATAATTTTTGTACTTGGCCATTTATTTTTCGTTCACTTGTCTTACCGAATGCGCCAGTCATAGGCAAACATTTGTGGCGATCGCATAGGAACGTTCCGCCGCAATGTCTGGGATGGCGCCGAATTATCGCAACGAGCAAACACCACATAGTGCTCTTAATACCTGAAACAATGATAGCTTGAGAAATGCATCCGGGCTGACGGGCAGTGTTCAGCGAGCCGTTTATTTTATCGTAGTGGCTACGAAGCGGGCAATAGTCATTACTAATAAATGGACACGGAAAATGTGCAGGTCCCCCTCACAATGTGAGTCAGTGTGGCACACTACAAGCTATTCCCAATTATTGGCTCTGTGGCTGTAGCGGTAGAGCAGCTGGCTATGGGCTAAAAACTGCTGTTACTAATCTATTGCTGTAATAATTTTCTTTTGTAATTGAAATAGCCCAAAGTCAGCTGAGACGGGAACCCATCTACTCCAGTGTTCCGCAGAGTGGCAGACATTGATCTACATTGACAATTCACGCGCATATAGCCGCCCCACCATTGATCAGTGTTCGCGCAGCCAAAAAAAATATATTAAGGTGTTGGTGGGAAGCATGAGACAGCGCGGGATTGTTATTGTTTCCATATGAGTACCCCTCGTGGGCTCCACGAAAGAGGACGCTATGCACCACACAATTCTGCACAGCAGTGCCTTCCGTTCGATTCTATGTTACTCATAGCTTCGACCGCTTACGGACAGCTGGTAGCTTCGATCATGTGAGTGGACCGTCGCTCGCACGCGAAGGCGCCAAGAAGAGGTATCAACGAAATAAACACCGCCCCAACATTGTTGCCCAGATAATCCACCTGCCCATTTCTACAGGCGATCAGCATATTTAGTTAAGAATAAATTGTTCACGTGTGACTGTCGCCCTCGGTTTGCGTCTTCATCTATAACAAACCCACCAGGCGTTCACAAGGAGAATGATCTCTAGCAGACCTATTCGTGACTACAAGCCTAGACAACAGATTCAGCGGTATAGGTTATGCGCTGGGGCCACACGACTGCGTAAATACACAGTGGCTACCCGCCGTCCAAGGCTAGTGCCTCCTCTTAACGCCCGATGCACTGCACGAAGGAGACCAGATATTCATCCTAAATGGCCACGGCTAGTCAAAGTATGCTTATATTCACAGGGTGTTTTATTTTAATCCTTACAGAATTTTGAAAAATCGCCTATTTCGTATAGCATGAATGTAGTTATTCAGCATATTGCGCAGTGCTGCCGACACTACTTTCACTGGAAATAAAGATGCATATTTCAATAGTTTAAGATCATTTCAGGAATAAACTGTTTGGCTAATTGGATTAGCGCAGAAATTGCAATGCACGAGTAGAACCAAGTATTTTCAAAAGGCATATCCTCTTAGAAGGAATTTTGACTCTGAACAAGTTTGAGTCTGGCGTACTCAAAGTTTGGGTAAAATTAAACTGTTGTTCTAGTTTTCCTTTTTACCAAACGCCGTTCTATGCATTGCAGCCCAAGATTACTGGGGCACCCATGCCTATTGCCGCAAATTTTGCAAACGCATATGTTTATTTTGTGTTATCCTCAGCATTCGCTGTATGTGGATATGACTATTGAACTCACTGGCTCAGTGTAAAACCTAATTAAGAAAAACATTGTAGATTGGTTAGATATTCAATTTGAAGTTATTGTCCAGACATCGTCCCCGTTGAAGTATTCTAGCTTAAGTAGCAGAATAGGGCTACATGTCATCGATGATCTTTAAGATCTCTCTTAAGGTGTTACAACAAAACACCCGTAGAAGAACGGAAAAGATGGAGTACGGGGCAACTAGACAAATCAATATTTTGTTGCAACACTGAAACATTGATACCGCATGACTACAGACTACTCGTTAAGAATAGCAATTACTCTTGACCTTGTACGTCTACGCCTTGCTGATGGCCGCCGTAATTGAAAGAGTCTTCTCCTCAGAAAAAAAAAATAGGATACAGGGAGGGGACTGAGGGCAGGACGCCATGCTTCTCCAGTGAATGTGTGGTTGCCTGCTTCCTCTGCCCTACTGCAAACCACGCGGCTGTTACTTTCTTTTTAGTGCATAGCGATGTCTCCTCCAATCGATCACGACTTCATTACAAGGTTTGCATGTTTCGCATGCTGAAAGGCGTCCCTAAATTTATCACTGCTGCATGGGCATACTTTGTGCAACCACGGAAGACCTTCAGTTAGACCATATGTCGCAGCTGTGGGTGGCCTACTGCAACTGCTTCCAGTTGCTAACCAGTACAGTATGTAACACTATGCTACTGGACGTGGATTGCCTCTGCTGCGTAGTACAACTCAGTGCTTCGGACTCAAGCTTCAGCTCATATGAAATTACAGCACTTGACCGCCGGGCATACTCTCGTAAATTGCGTGATCAATTGTTTATTTTTATTTGTTCCTCCTGAAGACTGCAGGGGCGCGCAAATCATACACACAGCAGGAAAACCAGGTGCGTGTCTAAAGCATGCTGAAAGTTTTCTTTTGCCGACGGGTGTCCAGCGGTTGCCATCAAACCAGGAAACATGAAATCAGGAACACATTTCTGAAAATGAAAAATGCTTCTTTTTGAATTGCCATTTTAGTAAAAAGCACAGTAAGGGCAGCGCGCAGCTGTGGCATAAACTCAGCGCATTGCGTAACGAAACACCATTCTTACCGGCACTCATGTAGCTAATTTTTCAAGGCCACCGCGTGCGTGAATCTATTCTTTCAGATGAATTTAATGAGTTTCTTCAAGATATGGAGGCGTGCGCACAAAATCCCCGCTTTACCAAATATGCTACAGAATAAATCCCTTCATTAGGTACTTCGAACGAACATTTTCAAAGTGGCACTACGTGCTATATTTAATTCATTCAGAAACAGCAAAGCACGGGATATTGATGACATTCAAATTGCACTGGCTACACATGTAATTAAATGTAGCATCATCGGTTGCCTACATCTATGGCCTTCACTATCGACGGGCTGTTTCCAAAAAGTAATGGAAATAGCTAAGGACAACATGCAATTTAAATGTAGTGACAAAAGGGACATGACCATTAAGAAGCCTTATTTCTTTCAAGTTATTTCTGAAAGCTTCATGAAAGTTAATAACAAATGACTGATGATGTTTTGCATTACGTTTCAACTGATTAGTCCAACGCAGTGTGGCTTCTTATCAAATAGGTCCACAGAAACTGGTCTGCTAAAACAAAACCAAAGAATGAATGATGCCTTCACAAACAAAGAAGAATATGCTATTGCATTTAGAAATTATTGAAATACGTTCGGCCGCATCAAGCACCAAACACTGATGGGAAAGTTGGAATTATATATGGCATTCGGGGAAATGCAGCTCACACCCTAAAAACTTACTTTCCCTATCGTTCTCATCGTGTAGCAGTACGGAGACCGATTCCTACATTTAGCGGCATTGCCACAGGAGTCCCACTAGAAAGCATTCTGCGACTATTGCAGTTAATTATATATGTTATTGACATAAAAGCTATTAGTGAAAAAGCGAAATACATTTTCTAAGCCGATGGCACCAGCCTCCTATGTAAAAATAGCAGCATGAAACACCTCGTCCAAGTTATAAACAAACACAATGGCAAACCTCAATGTAAACAGGGCAGCAAAGTGTTTGTTTTTGAATTAGTAAAAAGTGGGAGGATACTTAAGCTCCACTTTTGAGAGTGGAATGCAATAGCGTTATCAGATCCCGTTGGCGCTGACACTCATACTTGATATTCTGCGACTCGGGGCCCGATAAAATACAATGGCTGGTCGATCCCGGCGTCAGCCCAGGCCAGATCAATGGGCCATAACCCCGTAAGGCAGAGTCTAAATGCAGTTACTCCTCAATGGCTCTCACCTTTGTAAGCAAGGAAAAAGGCGTTTGTGTTTGGCTTTCGGTTTCGCTTGCAGCAACGTTGTTTCCTGGTATGTTCAAGTTGTTTTCTAGTAAAATCAAATTGCAATTCGACGTTGTCTAAGCGTACGGTGCGTGTAAGTAGGACTTCACAAATCCTTGAAGCATCTTACTTTGAGAAATTGAAGGTTTGAATTAACTCAGTGTGGATGGCCTGCGTGGTTGTGGTTTAGGATGACGTTTTTGTCAGAATGCCGCGGACACCTCATTTTCTGTGACACGGGGCCCTTAGCGTTCTAACGTTAAAACACAATAAACTATTATGCACAAAAACTGGTCAGACCAGTCATTGCCGCAATGACCAGGGACATAATACAAACATTATGAGTCATTTCACTCTGTGAAAGTGGGTGAGCAGCGAAACTGTTTTGCACACAACACAGACCTTACACAGAATTTCGAACAAAGGCACGAGCATGTTCATTCCCCTGATGGATGGTCATCGTGAGGTATCACCTCTGTCATTAAATGCCTAAGCATTGCTATGCCTGCAGAACGAGAAATCTGTCCGCAAATGAATATTGCATACCCCTTTATAGAGCAACTCCGAGGTTGTTTAAACATATAAAGTATTGTCATTTTCAAATGGCATTGACAGTCCTGTCTCTCATAGGGTGGTGAAATTGGCTTAGAAATTCATCAAAAATTTTAAATAGGCTATAAACTAGATATAGAAACCGAAATTGGTGGCTTCAACACGTTAAGTCTGGCTAAGTCCTACACCACCCTAAACACGTATAACGCGTGCTACAAAGGCAGTGCACGTATCGCTAATGACAAAGAAGCGAAGCCCATGATGCTTCCTGACGACACAGGGAGCTTTTGGAGAGTTTCGAAGCTAGACAGCGGCGAGTTAAGGGATCATTTGAGTGACAGTGGCGCTGTAATCATTCACGTCACAAACGCAAGGTGGTCAGTAGAAAGTCGTGAGTCGGGAGCGCAACCACCATTTAAAATCAATTTTCTGCGAAAATCAGGTACTTGACGCCGTATAGTTTGCTACTGATAATCACACTGCAAAAGAGAACATATATTCAAAATTTCGTTAAGATTGGTCGAAATTCAAAAATCGCCTCAGTAGCCCTTTAAACGACAACTTCGGCGATTTTTCGGTGTTCACTGACCTTAATAAATATGATGACGATAGTATGAGGACAATGAAAGGAAAGTTCTCAATTGCTGATAGTGCTGTAACGACGACAGTGCAGCGATGACGGCATCAGGACAATGGCTTGACAACGATAGCGTGACGATGAACGTTATGATGAAAACCGGGTGAGGAACTGGAATAATGATGGCAGGGAAGACAGCATGTCGACGGCAACGTATGTGTGGCAACAACTGCCTGACAAAGACAGATCACGACGACGGCGCAATCACGAATAAAGGACGACAACACAATTAAGTTAGAATGACGAAGAAAAAACCCCTTCCCTAGAACGACAATGGCAGTATGACTACGACGACATGACGATAGCGGAATGACGTTTCTGCCCTGATGTCAAAGATGAAACCACCGCATGACAACGATGGCATCACGACCATAGTATAATGATGGCTGTGTGACTACGATGGCATGATTATCATGGCATTACAAGAGCGGGATGTTCAATATGATCATGACGACGGAAAGACCACGATGGCATCACTACGACTGTTGCCAAAGCTGTTATGCAACTCGGACCCCTTGCTCGGCGTAGAACGCGTGACGACGGCGGCATAAAGAGATCGAGATGACGAAACTGGCATGAAGACCACAGAATGACGACGGCTGCATGAAGACCACGACCGGATGCCTAGTGGTCCAGTATTGTAGACAACTTGGCCTATTGCTTTGGTGCAAGAAGGTATGTACGTAGATACATAGATATATGAAGAGCCTATAATTATTACAAAGAGGCAATCGTTTTTCATTCACATCGATACTTGGTCCTGAACTCAATCAATCAACGTTCTGTGGTTTGGCGTTTCATTTTCCTGAACTTAAAAAATTAGTATATCATTCATTATTTCACTCTCAAGTAAGCTACTGCCATCTTGTGTGGGGAACTGCGGCTCGCGTGCATCTAAACCAACTACTACTTCTGCAGAAAAAAAGCTATCCGCATAGTTTCTGGCTCAGATTACCTAGCTCACCCCAGACCACTGTTTATTAAACATAGAATATCTCCCATTCATCATCTAGTGGCATTTACCATTCTTCGCGCCTTGAACAACGTTAGCTGGCCTCGGGCTGAGTTCATAATCCAACTCTCATCGGTGACACAAACGCACACTCATACAAACACCAGACTCAAAGAGAAACGGCATCTACCCCGACTTCGCACGAAGTATGGCTCCGAAATGTTGCAATTCTTGGTTCCGAACACCCTTAACACAAACAAATGGTACACAGAAAATATGAACCTAAACGGAAAAACAATTCAGCAATTTTTTGAGCATGTGGTCGGTTCAAACCCAAATTAGGCTAATAGTGTTTTTTTTTCCGTTGTATAAAAAGAAACGCTGCTATGTCATGTTTGAACATGATATATTATATCGTAATGTTGAAATGCAATTACGTTTTACTCCTTCTGTTTCTGCTATAACGCTGTATTATGCTTTTTGTTACTTCTCAGTGCATTGCATATTTGAATGTTTACTTTGTATTGCATTAAGCTTAATTAAAATTCTGCATTGTTGTCCTTGATTCATGATGTATGTCAAATTGAAGTTTTTTTCCCTTCACTGTTGCCATTTTGTAAATGGGCCCCGGACCCTGTCAAGCTGCTTCAAGGCAGCTTTTTGTCCCCGGCCTTTTTCTCTTGGAGAAATAAATGAATCTTGAATCTTGAAGTAAGCTATTTTGTCTTAAGTAACAAGGGAGGCGAATGACCTCCCTGCTTTAGCAATACTGTCGTATTGCTGGCATGCGTGTCGTTGTCCATCACTCCCTCTAACTTCGGCTTGTTCGGTAGCGTCGACACTGTAGCTACGAAGGGCCGACGCAGAGGTGAGAGCCAAGAATAGCGTGAAATGATTGTTTAACTGAACTGTTTGGGATCTTGTTTACGTGCACCTTATGTGCCGCTGCACTTAGTTGTATTAATCTGTAGTCACACTTGTCGTTGGCCTCTTCGCCCTCATGCTAAGACATACAATTGTCACGGTACTCCATGCATATTCAAGCGCGTATTCATCTTCTTCACTAACTACAGCACCGCTCTCATAACGCAATTTTCTACGGGGACTAAGGACCGACAAGAACTATGTATAATTCGGAATACGGAGTTGCTTTCTTTCAAAGCCAAAGTCCATTTTTATTTCTAGCGCACTTTTAGACCACACCGAAATGTAACGATAGCGACGTCAATGTAGTCTATCTGGCTGTGTAAATGTATTCATTGTAACTGCCATGATATCTGCCCTCTAGAATCATGCCTCTTTTCGAAGCAAATTAGGATACTGGACCCTGTTAGAAGAAGCTTTTCTAATTTTTGTAGATGTTCACTCACTTGATATCTTTGAGACTGATGTCAATTCCAACCATAGGTCAGTATCCCTTGTCTTGCGACGGTAAAGAAATCATCCAACGCTTGGACCGTAATTGTTCTTGAAGAGAAGCCGGTCTTCCATGTGCAGTTCTACATGCCCGAAGTGATAAAAAAGAAACAGGAACAGGAAAATATAGCACAATTCCACAGTTCAGGTTCGACCAATATACTGTTTGAATGCAAACATAACGATACCTTTAACTGAAATATAAAACTTATATCGTGTGCGTTACAGCATGTTCTTCACACGGGAATGTATACGGACGAAAACCACATACCTTTATTAGAAATCGACCGAAGTCGTCTACATACACGGCTAAGAGTTCGCCGGCTTTGTGCGGCTGCATAACGTCGTGCACTTGTGACCTCACCATAACACCCGCAGTCAAATGGGCTGGTAGAAAGGCTTTTGGGAACCGTAAAGCAGGAATTAAAGAAAAACCGGCAAGTGTCGTTACAAGCCTGTTTGGCAAGGAACTTGCATAGTTACCGAAGGACCCCGTTGGCCTGCACACAAACACCTTGAAGGCGGCTGCTGTGGTTCCAGCCGCGTTCTCAATTAGACAACGCTTTGGTGCCCCTTGCTCCGGTCAAACGTAAGCCATACTCATGGGCCCTGCTTCTTGTAGACAGGCGATCCAGTCGGAGTGCGGAACTTTGGACAACGAGAGCCATGGACACCGGCCACGATCCCGTAAACACAAGCCGACGGTAACGGCAGATGGCGCTGCTTGGGAGATCGTGCGCCGTCACTTGGACTAAGTCCGGCTTCCCACCGAATTCCGGTCAGAAAGCACCACAGGCCGTCCTGAACCAGATGACGTAGAGGTCGCCTGCATCTACTCGCGTACCGACATTAGATGTAACTTCCTTTCTGAGGTGGTAAACTCGGATGCGAAGGCCTCCTCAAGGGTTCTCCCCTTAGAGAGGGTGGGAAAGAAGACTGTTCTGGCGTCAACATGCATGCAGCGGGCTATCACGGAGTGTCTGGTGGCTATCGATTTCCCCTACCCGTATTCCCTTACTCTGTGATCTGGGGCATAAAAATAAAGCTGGCTTTTTTTTTTCTTGGCAATAGGACTGCTGACATCTGGCCCCTTATAGTACCAAAGGTAAATTTACATTATGAAGGTCTTTTCCCGCACTCCCAAGTAATTACACGAAGTAATGAAGCCCCGTTCCCGCACTATGGGTACAAGTTATTGCACAATGTTGGTTTTAATTGATGGTACCTTACAAATTATGGGCAGTTATGTGTCTGTGTTCTATAATTCTGCGGCTCCTCTGCATTACCTAGTTTGTACGGTGGGACTCACTGTTGTCGGGTTGTTTTATGGTGCTGCGGTATATCGCTCGCAAATTGGGGAACGTCTTTTTCATCGTTGTAAGTACCTCCACCTAAGCTAATAAAGCCTCGAGCTGCAGTGTGTGTCTGGTCGTTTCCCGAGATACGCTCGTGGCCAGGACGCCATAAAATTGCATGATCTTCTTTCAATGTGCCACCTATGTGTTTAACGGTGACTTGTGGTATGCTGCTTGTAGATACATTTTGCATGCCACTTGTGAACCGACATTATTAAAGCTCAGCTGCCTTTCCTTTCCTTGTATGCGACAGCGATTGTGAGTGCCACTGCTTCCGCTGTAGCCGTGCATCTAGTAGGTATCGAGGCTCACGTATGAAGTTTTCTGTGGCGTGAAGTTTGAAGTAACACCATTGCATGTCTTTTGCTAAATCCAGCTACTTCTGTATACGTTCCGTCATGATTATTGCCGAAGCTTTTGTGAAGAGGCTAAGCTCTTGCTTGCCTTCCTACTGTGTAATTGTTTTTTTTTCGTGTGGAATGGGCTTGGGGAACCATCATGCACTTGCGTATTGGATCCTGCATCGTAGTCATTTGTTCCTGGGGTACTGTGGTTCTAATGGATAACTTAAACATCACAGAATATTTTTACCTCTGCAGGTGGGGCATATTCTTTTTCTTTGTGTCATAAGAACGAATGTTCCTTACTCCTTCAATGTATTGTATACTCCAAGAGCTCGCACCCAGTCGTTGGCTGCATTCGTAAAGAGCCATAGTACTGCCTTATATGCGCCACATAATAGTAGGTTGATTTGTTTAGTTTCTGACGGGGTTAGCTTTTGACAGGGTCGCCCGTATGCTATTCTTCAAGAATAAAAGCCTTGACTATTCTCATGGTTTCGTTTTCGTAGAGCCCTTTGCCTTTCTTTGCAATTCTTCTTATTAGCCTAGCGATGTTCTTCGGGGTTGACTTGAGAGCCGCAATGGTATGTGTTGCTCTTTTGTTACATTGTAACCATAGTGCTGATATTCTGATCGTATCTTTTCTGGCACCGGCCATTCACCCCATCGTTACGTGGATGGCTGGTTGGTTTCTGGAGCTATGACCGTGGATCCGCATAAAGTAAATTTTTTTTGTGCGCATTGTTTCCCTTCACCGAGTCGATAGCCTCTTGTATTGTTTGTTCTTTTTGTCCTAACAAGCCTTTGGGGGCTCATGAGGTGATGTCTGCGTAAAACGAGAAGTTCAGGTCATCCATTTTCTTTAGCTTTCGCGAGAAGCGGTTCATTGCGACATTGAATAGAAGCGGCGAAGAAGATGGCGATAAGACTGGTGTGCCTCTGTTAGGCATTAGGGGTTTGGGGGATCGAATGTTTTCCACACTTATTGGGACATCACAGCCAGTCAGTATAGAGCTGATGTAGTTATGTATCTTAATTCCACCGCCTATTCGTTTGAACTCTGCAATTATGGGGGTGTGAGAGATTGTGTCAAAAGCGCTTTTTAAGTCGAGCGCTGCAATGATGTTCTCTCCCCCTGTAGGCACATTTTGCAGCACGTTATTTCGTAGTGTCATGAATATGTCTTGTGAAAAAGATGTTGTTTGAAGCCGTACATGCTGAGCCGGAGGACTTCGTGCCCTCCGATATAGTTAATATGCCTGATATGAAGAACCTTTTTTTTAGGTATGCGTAAGCGGGAGATTAGAAATATGGACATGAGATTCCGCAGCGTTCCTTCTTTCCCCGGTTTAGGTATTAATTTGATAGTCACTTCTTTCTATTGCTTAGGAAATTCTCCTGGTTGCCAGATTTCCCCATTTAAAAATCAGGTTAGTCGGTCTAGTCGCTGATCCCTCATATAGTAATGCTCCTCGTCTCGCGCTGAGGTGCGTTTTAATTCTTGACGGCGGCATACAGTTCTTGATTGGTTATCGGTGCATCAAGTATGGCATTGTCCATTCCTGTGTGCTCTCTTTACTTTCCTCCTTCTCCTATGTGCCTGTATGCGAAGATTTTGATCAATGTTGCAGCATCCCCCTCAAGGGGGCATGGCAGGCTAAATATATCCCTTCGGTTTAAGCGTTCCTTCGTAAAAACTACTAACTGAAGCAAAATGAAAATTTGCATACTTCCGGGGTATGCATCTTACTGTGTACGTCTTTTTGGAAATTTTGGAGAGAACGTTCGAGTAATTTTCGCAAATACGTATGAAATTGTAGCGGGAGCATTATTTTTTTATGTACCTTTTCTCAGTTATGAATAAAAGGGTAACTGCCGAAATTGATACTGCAAAGGAGGAATGGTGACAACACCCATTCACCGGTTTTGGTTTGGTTTCGTAACCCACTACGGGGGTCGGCCATGAATCGGGTGGCAATAGTTAAGAAGGGAAGAATACTTAAACATAATTTTGTAATTTAAAAAATAAGTTATTGAGTACTAATTGTTATGATTCATTTTCAGGCTGTGTTATTTTAAAATTAGAAGTAGATTAGAAGATGCTGTGACAAGAAAACAATGAAAATAACACGTCACTTTCTTTGTCAGTTAGGAAAGTAGATATGACATCAAATACGTTCCAATTAGTGTCCTACTTCGGACGCCCCAAGAGACAGCATCACAGGTATCATATGAAGAGTCCTTGTGGTTCTCAATGGGGTTCCTGGAATGCAAGCGCTTCAAGCAATAAAGGAGCCTGTGCCTCCATGTGTTCCCACGTTCATGAATTTGGGAGCCGCTTCACTGACTGCTGTGGACGAAAAGTAGTCACGGTCTCGAAATGTTAAGGTCTAGTGTCGGAGGCCGACCAAGAGACCGTGACCCGTGGTGGAAAAGACGGCTCACATCAGCTGTCTACTACGGAGCAGGTTGGGAGCTCATCGACGAAAACCTTGCCGCGTACAGCTGCAGTGGCGTGATCGTGGAGCTCCCGAGCTTCACCGTGTTGACGCCACAGCGGCTCGGCTGTCGGAGACTGCCAAGTCGAAGCAGCAGTGGTGGTGTGCTGCGTGTTTATGGGTGTGGAGCCGAGGGCGTTGGATTGTGATGAGCCATCCGGTGGTCAGACGCCAGAGGAGCGGTGGTCATGAAGCGCTTCGCACCAACTGGGGTGGAGCCATCGGTGACAGCCGGTGAGCCGGCTTCTTTTGTCGAGCAGCCTGCAGGCGTCTCCGTCGGGCCGTAGATGAGCATGACTGCTTCGTGAAGGTGTTCCGATTGCTGAGCAGTGCTGGCTGAGCTCGTCAGAGGCATACGTGAGCGGGTGGGGAAAACCCTCGAAGTTGCACTCCATTCTGCCAAGGAGCGGTACTACTGACCTTCGTAGCTGTCGCACGCCTTGGCGGCACCCCGAAGCCGCCCCGGTGCAACCGGTCACATCGTTTCCTCGGGCCAGGCATGGCAAGCGCCCAGCGCGTTGGCTACTAGCACCCACAAAGCGGGGTAACTTTCAAATCCGTGAAACTCCGGTAATTCGGAGGCAGCCGGTGACGCTAAGGTTGGTTATGGCAAACCGGAGGATGCCGAAATGATGAACTTTATTGTGCCACCCTTTGAGCCAGGGGCGGAATCCGCTCACACTGAGGTGGTGGCCGCAGTGCTGGTGCGAGCAGGACCAGTGGCAAAGGGAGCAGGAATGGCATTCATTGAGCAAGGGCTGGTGGCGACCGCATTACTTACTGTAGCCGTAAGCATGGCCAGGTGAGCGTGAACGGCATCTCTTGGCGTACCAAAGGTGGACGGTGTCCTGGGATACTGATCCAGGGCATCGGAAGCGTGGACGGCTTTCTCTGGCCGTAGGAAGCACCCAAGATGACGAGGATTCTTGTCCAAGACAGCGTGGACGGCATGCCTTCGCGACTCGGAAATCGAGGTAGACAAGGTCCGGGCAAGGTCGGCGTTGCAGTGTAGCCGCGGAGCTGCTTTAGAGGCTTGGACATCGTCCCCGGACGGTAGTGACTATGAGCCCGAAAGGACTCAGCTGCTTGGAAGCGTCGTAGGCGGAGGCAGATTAGACAGTTTTAGCAGAGCGTTTGCTTGCGCTCCGCTCCGCACACGTTTCACGCGCACCGGTGGCTGCATAGAATGCATTGATTTCGCTTATCTAACAAGCGCGTCTCCCAGAGACGTCACTGACGTGCTCTCAGCTTGGCGGTAAAACGATTACGAAAGCAACTACACGCTCCCTGACGCACCGCTAAATCAGGTTCCTAGCGGAACGTGGTCAGCATCCCCCGTTCCGCTGCCGCTACGTGTGCTGTGCGCATGCGCGTCAGAGTTCCCGGTAGCGTTTTGCTGAGCTGCTGCGTGCCAATTGTTGTGATAGGCCCGTCTGGGCATAGCGGACCGTAAACGCTCTGCTAAAACTCTCTAATAAGAGCAGATGGCTCCGTGTTTGGCAAGTGTGCCTTTGCAAAGGAGAGAAACAACACCCGTTCCTGGGCTGACTGTTCTACTCTGCTTCTTCTTCGTCTCCCCAGGCACTATCTGTGCGAGCGCCCTAGGCCAAGCATGTACTTCGTCTTTACAGTAGGAATATTTTATATGTGGCTCTCTTCAATTTTATTTGTGGTTGGAACATCGAAGAATTTTTTTTTCTGTCATCATCTTCATCATCATCCTGGCTACTTCCACTGCAGGGCGAAGGCCTCTCCTATATTTTTCAACTATCCCCTTCATGTGCTTTTTCAATACTGGTTGTCTACTTAGAGATAACCCTTCTAGTAATGGTATAATATTAGAATTTCAGGTTGTTCGCAACACAATGCACTATAACCTGCAAAATTTCACGGTGGTCGGATGAGTACCTCTCTAGAAAGTTTACATAAAATTTACAAAAAATTATAAGTGTCATTTAGAGAAATACACCATTTTATATAGGTGTCAGCTCTCCGTCTTCTTAGAAGTGAAGCTCACCTTGCTGGCATTCCTGGCTCGCAGCACGTCATTAAAAAAACATTTACGAAAACTCCTAATGTCAATAAATCTAAACCCCGCCGACGTTCAAACTGCCACACCGAGAACTGTCAGCTATATTTAAAACTGCCCTCTACGACTTACATCATTGTTGCTGCTCTTCTTGTTACCGGTTTTTTCTCCACGTTGTAATGGTGGCTTCCTATACTTTAATCCAGGTTACTCCACGGTCTGTATTTTACCTTAACTGTAAAAGTGAGGTTTGGGTACGTGTTTCCGCAGACGCTATTTCCAAGTCTCGTGGGGGCTAAGGGTAAGGTCTCTAGTTGCATGTTATATTTTTCTATTACTTGTACTAAGTTTGTGCACTTTCTTGTATTTGTCATAAATGCCCAATTGAGATGGAGGGCGATAAATCCCCGACTAAAATACACCTATCTTTTTCCACATGTCCGACAGCCAATGCAAGTATCTCGGGAAACACAGACTGTTGTTCGTTCGGTGGGCTGTACAATTTGCAAATAAACATTCTTCTTTTCGCCCACCTCGTGGTGTGTTACTCAATCAATTGGTGCTCCGTTGAACATTACGGAAAGCAGAGGTCGCTGGTCACAATATCCTTGTGCACGAGCGTCGTCACTCGAGGATAGAAGGAATTTTGAAAAGTGTAGTAGTCTCTAAGCTCAACTATACCCTTGCGAAGTTCCTGTAGACAAATGACGTCGGGTTGAGTAATGGCGGCATCTCAACATTCTTTTAGCACTGCCGCTCTTTCCTGGTAAGAGTGGCAGTTCCATTCGCATTTCTCAGTGGTGTTGGCGGTTTTGGTTGTTTTACCGGCCATGGATAGCTACAGCCCTTTTTCTGACCATCTTCGCCGTTGGTTTTTCCTGGGTCACTGTTAGCTCTTTTACGCGACCTCAGCTGCATCTTAAACATTTGTTCATCGACATAAACTTTGCGATTCTGCCCCTCAGAATATAATTGCTGGTGAAAAGTTTGAAAACCTTGAATTTGTTTTCCTAGTTGGCTTATCATACTTTCGAAGTTGCTAATTGCTGTTTGCTGGTGGCGGGTATATCCCCTCGCAGTGGTTAAGCTTGCGCAGTTTTGGTATTCTGAAACTGTGCGTTCAGAGCTCTCACTTCGATTTTAAGTTCCTCTACTGTTTATTTAAGTTGAAAATTCAAGAAAGCATTCTTTGGTACTCAGAGTTGGCAGTTATTGGAGCCTCCTTTCGGGCCGTTTTGCACCCTGGTCACTTTGTGCTGGTACGAGTCTCCCGCTGCCAAAGAAGTTCTGAATGGGGTTAGGAGATCGGGTGGATTTAATGGGCAGGGGCGGGGGGGGGGGGGGGGGCTCGTGGTGGAATGGTCAGATAGTGCTTTCTGTCGATTCTCCTTTATTTCTTTTGAGCTTGATTGTCGCATTTGAGGTTGCGGCGTCGCAATGTTCTCTTGAATATGCAGCGGAGGCCAGCCGGGGTCGTCCGTATTGTCTGTGTCAGACAAATGTTGGTTTCGGTAACGATGCTTGATCGTCTTGCCAGGCGTTTTGCTTGCATCCGTTTTGATGGAATTGGGTGCTGTCACTGTGGTAGCGGTTTCAAACGACGTTTGCATGTTTTGGCCCCCGTGAGATGCTTTTCTCTGTAGCTGGCACAGACTGGGTTGCAGTTTGGTCTGGTTGGGGCTCCCTAGTGCTGCAGTTGTGATACTCTCAGATGCGGTTTTAAGCATACGTCCATTCTGTTGCCCGTTTGCTTGCAAGTCTTGCGAAATTGTATGGTAATCTGTTAAGCGAAGCAAGGAAGCTCACCTCCCATGTAATACACGTATCGCGGTATTATGGGACCAAAGAAGATAATTACCCCTGTTTCCGTTTCACCCAACGTCCCAGCGCTTGGTATATCGACACCTCGCATACGATTGCGTAGGTTGGCTAGCAGGATTTCAGGGCTCGTCTGTGGAGCGAGAGGATGTATCACTCCTTTCTTTATGTCCTCGCGTACTGCTACGTATGCATTCACTGGGTGCAGGCGACCGTTTAAGGGGAGGCCTGTTAGTCATTCTTCAATATCCGCCACTTCTTCGGTAGGGGCTAGGAAATCAAAATATTTTATCCTGGTTTCAATCTCAGTAGAAAATGGTGTACATTATTCTTTCCTTGGCAGGCATTTATAACTACTTTGTCCATCTGAGGCGCCATGATTTCCCTGAAAGCGAGACTTGAGTGAGTGCGTACGATCGCATCAAAGTCATCCTTAGGCAGTGGTCAAAGCCACATTATCTTAGATTTTTCTCTTCGCCTGTTGTACTGGGGGCTTGGATGATGGTCCCTATGATTCTTAGCCGTCCTCGTTGAAAATAGTTTTCTCGCTCACTCGGCGAGCGCCTTTTTCTGGCGTACTGTAAAAGCCGTTTGTCAATCTCCGTCGGCGTAATCCTGGCGTCTATGAGGTTCCTAAGTATCTTCGGTGCTCTGGAGGATGATATACTCCTCATTATCGGTTTCTTGTTATTCCATATCACGTCGGTCCATGTCCGAGGACGAAGGCTGTGCGTTGGATGTTTTCTGGGAACCTGGTACCTTGTGAATCGCTGTCATCGGGAGGTCTACCCAGCAGGTCTCGCAGTTTCCCTTTACAGCCGTCCCACCTAGTTGTGTCATCATAATGGGCTTCATACCATTCCTCACCATTCCTTCAATATAGCATATGGCATTCGCAAGCATCGCTGCCATAGTGCCCTTATCCTACCTGTTGTGGTTCCACACTAACATGTGCACAGAAAGCAAATTCTCAATGTCTAGCCATCCGTGGCGCAACATGTTCCCAAGTCTTACGAATAGGACAAGATGATTGTAGGTACAGTCTGCTGTGACACCAATCCGTCAGCCATCACGGCAGCAATTAGGTGATGTCCTCAGCGAATGTCAATGCTCCAATGCCACACTTAGGCCAAAATATTCCCTAAAAAGTTGTTTCGCACATGTCTATGCTTTCGTCTATTGTTTGAAGACAGACTTGCTATCCAAGAAACGGCAACTTTTTTTTACTGGTCGTTTGCTGGAGTCCCCATTGGCACTCTCTTCAATGCAAAAAAATGAACAAAGCAACGTCAGCCAACAAAACACGAATAATAATTTACAGCAATCATGCCCCGTGATATTGAATGAACTGTCTGTGGCAGAATAGAAAAAAGACCTTTGACTTTTGTAAAATGTCGGTACTTACAACTAGTTCTTCTGCAGCAACCCGGAGGGCATCAGTAACGTTGACGTGTTTGTAAAAGAGTGAACTCTGGAATGAAATAATGAAATCAGTCCTGTAATTTTTATTCTGCACCAAGAGAACATCACATTTACAAGGTTTCAACAGCAAAACACAATGACATTCGCAAACAGAAAAACTTCTTGACGTTGAACAGCATAATTTCAGGACTCATTTTCCACCTGCTCAAAACGACAAGGAAGCTAGAATGTAAACTTTAATAGGTCGCCAAATGAATGCCATGCCCAGGTTTTCCATAGTGTGGCTTTTCTGAAAGTGCCAGATAATTGCTTCAAAATGTATGGAAGAATGACAAATCCCTAACCGTGGGTAGACGTCATTTTCCCTGCAGGACGCAACATCGATGGTGGTCTGATGAATTACTCTGCGCGATAGCCTGTCTAAAGAGCTTCCGAGGTATTAAAATTGCTTTCTCTTACTGGCCTCATGTGCGCTCGCCCAGCGCCGGTGTCGCAGATGCAGCTCGTTTAATCAGTGCCACTTGTGCTGCAGGAAGAGCCAAATGCCACTTGGCTGCTCCTGTCAGAAAAACGCCGAGACCATTCCACTGATTTGAATACTAAGTATGACAACACTCATCAAATTGCATACGGCACTTGTCATCAGCCACTTCTTTTTCTACGGCGATTTCGTACTCCTGATGCGGGTTCCTTGCCACTCAGTATTCGTCCATGTTAAAGCGCAGCGCAAACAACCATGACCAAGAAAAAACCATGCAGAGCGCTCTTGGTTCTCGCTGTTCGCATGACCCGTTACCATGAATGAACACTTATTCGCTGAACTTTTCTATCTGTTTAGCTGACATAGACAAAGTTGCTTGTCGGATAGTTGTAGAGACGAACTGTTTTTATTGGTGTTGTTATAAGCCAAAATATCAATTCGTGCACTTAAGTGAACTTCACTTTGGAGGACGCTTAAGCTTCGCCTTCAAGGGCGAAACGCGTCAGCATTGAAAGATCCCTGAATGGTTCTCACGCTTCCCGGCAACTGCAGCTTATGTAACCATAATGTTTACCAGGAAACGCTGGCGGCAAACGCTGTGCACGAAGCAAATCTTTGTGGATACATTCTTTTATTTTTTTGATCGTGCGTAAGAAACCGAATTTTCCGCGCCAATGCAAACGCAGCTGGAAAAATTGGAGGACGCTTAAGCTTCGCTTTCAAGAGTGGAACGCGACAGCGTTCCACTCTTGAAAGAGGAAAGGGGTGTAAGACAATGGGCTACAGGGGAGCCATCACTTACGAGGTGCCCTGCATTGGACGCGGTGAGCGTCGAGCCGTATGGTCGAGCAACGCAGCGTTCGGCGCAGCAACGAAACGTGCGCCTGAGCAAGCGGAACGAACCAAAGAACTCGGCATCTCAGAGGGGGAAATGATGCACGCCAGCCAAACGTCGTGATCGGCACGGGCTGAGAGATAGACAGATAGTGATCTAAAGAAAGGAAGGACGCTTGATTCTGCAGAGGGAGCAAGGCGAAGAGTTGTCAGGGGAGAGAGAGTCCGGGCCGCACAGATCCAATGCGCGCGTGGCGCGCCATCTGTCGGGGCAGCTCCGTACATGGAGAGGAGGGGGTCTTCTGTGTTTGCCACAAGATGGCTGTGCGTGTGCGGAAAGCGCAGAAGAAATGCAGCGGAAACGCACTTCGCTACTCGTGTAATTGCGACTTCTGTAAGTTACATGTTCATAATTACCGATATACACCGAAGTATAACTTGCCACGGCTCGTTTCGAAGGCAACGCCGCATTCACTAGAGGCGCGTTTGTACCGCTTGGAAGCATCAAACTCGTGGCTGAGTGGTAGCGTCTCCGTCTCGCACTCCGGAGACCCTGGTTTGATTCCCACCCAGCCCACCTTGGAAGTTGCTTTTTATTTATGAAGTGCCTGCCGTGATTTATCGCTCACGGCCAACGCCGCGGACGCCGACACCGACGCCGATGACACCGGCTTTTCTGCGACACGAGCTCCTTAAAGGTACACTAAACGGTACTATTAAGTCAACGTGGACTGTTGAAATACCATCACAGAAACCTCGAAACGCTTGTTTCGTGCCAAGAAGAGACTTATTTTAAGAGAAAAACTGGGGGACGCTTAAGCTTCGCCTTCAAGAGTGGAACGCGACAGCGTTCCCGTCGACCCGCCAAGGGATGTAAGACAATGGGCTTCGGCGCAGCAACTACGCGCCCCGCATCGGACGCGGTGAGCGTCGAGCAACGCAGCGTTCGGCGATATTTGATATATGATATTTTATATATGATATTATATGAAAATAAAATATATGATATTTTTAATACAAGTAGTTGAGTATTAGTAACACAAATTATGAGGAGTCCTTTCGTCATCGGGCTAGTACCGGAATGTCGCTGGGGGGTCTCAAATCGTGTAATGCATTTACCTCAATTTCTTGGTTACTAAAGCTCTGTTCGCGATTAAATTGACGCCTTAGACGTTCTAGAACATTGCTCTACCAATTTGACTTGAGTTTCTGGTAACCTTTAGTGTCCCTTTAACGCTATCGCGTTAAAAGGTTTTTTTTTTGTTTGAGCTACCGCGTAACAGACTTATGTTTTCTCGTATTCAAGCTAGAATCTGCCGCTACCATATTTGTAGGTTTCCTGTAAGTCGCACTTTACTTTTCTTCTGACGCGTTTCACTTTGAGAAATTCAATTATTTCACTAATTCTTCCGCTACACAGAGGGCCTGTGTGGTGTGATATGCGTGGCTCGGAATGATTATTCAGGAAATGAAGGTTGACACTGGACGCCTGATGCCGACGCCGACGCTGGATTTTATTCGACATGGGGTGAATACGACATATTCTTGTCCCATGTCGAATATTCGACATGGGACATGAATACGTCCTTCAGTTTGCTGGTTTGTGCTATGGATAATGTTTTACAATTATTCTTATAAAAATGTTATTGCATGTCGCAGCGACCCAAATCTACACCTATCAATGTGAGAGGCTGCAACTAAAAGGTAATTACGCATTTCACCGAAGCTTTTGAAAGCGAAAGCTATCAAAGTCTGTTTAATGCTGTTTTACTGTCCTCTGTGGCAGCCATCACGAAGTTTACTTTCGACAAAAAGGTAATAAAAAAAGGCTCCAGTGTGGTTATCAACGTGTTCCTATTGTCCCCTATGAGTCAGGCGGTTATCCATTGGGCAAGCCAAGCATCTTTTTTACGTCCATAAAAGTGTTAAAATATATAGTGTTGTGCGCGATCAATAAACATGGAAGTGTGGTCGAGAACAGCGCAGCCATGGCTCGTGTAAGGAGGTCGAACATCGCAGGGTTAGTATGTACCTGACCTGTGTATCCTGTAGAACATCCAATAAATTTATGATCGTGCTGTCGATTACACTGATAAACAAGGCTAAATATAGCTAGATAAATTGCCTTGAATTTGTCACACGTATTGCATCACTAGATATTGTATGTAATAACACACACGACATGTCCGATCAGCGACAAATATCTTACGCGCATTGAAGCGCATTGATTTCGCAGTCGTCGCTTAAGACATTACATAGGGTCACCGTTTCGTAAATCGTTACCAGGCTTTGTCTATTCAGTAATGTGTAACCTCTTCTATTGAGTGTCGCACGTAATTAACAAACACAACTAACAAACATCTACTGCGTTGTTATTTGTTTATTCTTTCGCTATTTGTATCTTCTACGAGCATGACTCCTGTTCATACGCTTCCTTTTTGTCTTACACACATCCTGTCATACTTAGTCGTAGCGGCGTGATTTTGCATCCTCGAATGATTACGCGCAAGACGCGTTGTAGATATTATAGTTTTTCTCTCATAATATATATGCCTAGATCCGCACGTACTATTCTTTCGAACAAAGTGTTATCAAATTCATTTGTGTATGAGAAGTTATAGTTTACCCAGATTACTTCACCGGCGCAAATTTTTTTCTCAATGGTGTCTTTCACACTTTGATTCCTCTATGCGGAGTGTGAATTGCCAATTGCAGACATTTCTTTTCTTTCATAAATGGAAACATAAATTTTACCTTATTATCAAATCCGGTGATAATGCATTCGAGAACCTGGAAAGAAACGATAATTTCGGGTATCAAGTTGAAAATCAACGAAATATAAAAATTTTCATAGGTCAGAGTCACGCTTTACGACAAAGCAGAAATTTCACCCGAAGTTACAATAATACAAAAGAGCAATGCTTGATTCTGCAGCCTCATAAATTACTAAAATTTAATCTTTTATATCATCGCAATTTTTGGCCCGGCGAAACTTTCTTAAGGTTTGTTCAAGGTGGATATACAATTTTCAAAAAATTACTAGAAAAAACTATTATCTACCAGACTTCGTAATTCTATTTTCAACTATTTCCATAAAGCCTCATGTTAATCGCTGATTCTATATTCTAATCGCTGACTCTATAATCGCTGATTCTTTGCGTACTTATTTGTGTGTTTCACGTGACTGTCTATCATCGGCCAAAAGATGTTACGAAATGTTCGCTCATTTAAATACGAGCCTTCGTGTACCGAAATTTTCTCGAATATGCTCCCCGAATATTATTGCTTGTGTACTCGTTGAACCTTGTGTAATTGGGCTGCATACTCTGATCGAATAGCGACATACTTTCTAGAACGCATGTTCCGCAATTTAAGGCGAGCCGAGTAGAAATAACCTAGGCGCTTGACCCGCAAGTCTGATTTCGACGATCTACTACTGCGATGGCCATTACTGCTGTTTTAGATTATTGCTCGCGTATTTCTGGGTGCATGCTCACCCAATGACGACTTTGCTCACAGGGTTTCTACGGTCTCACACATCACCACCTCCGCGTCGTGACATTATTACACCGGACAAAATATTCTTGGATTGAGAATTCAATACAAGGTTTTGGGCAACACGTACTCTAAAGAGGGGTATCGCGTTTTCTTACTGGTATTATAGTAATGGACACTCGTATGCTAAATTTTGCGCCATATTTGATGCCGTCGGAATTTTGTAACGCGAACGAACAATGTTTGAAAATGAGGGCCATACCGGCTGAACGCTACCATCCAGGGCCGTGTGCCTGCATGAGTTGTAGTGGTTGCAGGTGAGGGCCACAAGCTGCACAGCAATGATCACACACGTGTTGAGGTCTCTAGATTGCAGCGAACTTATATAGACGACACGCTGTGACATTGTGTGTCGACCCTGTTCTTAGTTAATGAGTATAAATGCAGCGCTACGGCGTTTCACAGCATAAAGCTGAACGACACACACCCACACCCAGGTATTGTATGGCATTACGTAGGGTACTTTTAGGTAGGTGCTCCAAAGCTTTAAAAACAGCCTGTGGAAGATGGCAGAATTCTCAACCTTGATGTCAAATACTCGATGAGCTGGTCATTACTTCTACGAGAACTAAAAGACACAATAGGTTATGACTGAAAATTGCAGTAATTAAGCTTATTTAGTTACAATGCGCGAGACTGACGTAGTGGCCTAGTCGTGGTAAAAGCTTGTCCTCCCTGCGTGGCGGGAGCCTAACCGACTCTGCAGGCATATTTACTAAAGTTGTTCTCTCTCTTTCTCTCTCTTGCGGCAGTCATTTCAATCTACGAATTAGAGGTGGTGGGTATGCAAGGCATATAACCTTGGAACTAATTCTGTGGCGGGCAGCAACTACGACAATTGTGCCGTCGAACGTCCTGTAATCGTGCGCTATTGTTTTAATTATCTCTTTTTTGAAAGAGCTGTTTTAGACATTCAACCATGAAAGAAACTAGAACACCAATGCGTTTCGTCGGACACATTAAAAATGAATAATACAAAAGTGGTATAATCATGAGAACATGTATTAGGTATATTTGCCTTGAATGCTCGCGCTACACTTTGTCGATTGGCATTAGAGCCGTAAATTAAGTAACTATCCAAGTAATGACCGTATGTGAAGACCGCCACAATAAGTTTTTTACGACAAGGGGTAAATTTTCGCTGTCTGTCAAAGAATATTTCTATATTTGGTGCAGCGGAGAAAACGTCCTGTGTAAGCAAATATTGCGAGCGAGGTCCGGCAGAAGGACAAGCCAATGCTTCCACATTTAATGTAACGTAATCAAATACATGAGTAGAATAAGCATGCAGGCATTGCGATGATGGGCCTATACACAGGTAAGTTCATACGGTAAAGTAATTACATCTTAACATCTTTTGCTTAATTCACTTACAATGTTTTTCCATATAATAGTAAACTGACAAGAGAGGCAGAGTCTAGCAAAACCACGTTACGTTCTTTCTGTACCGGAGCATTGGACACATACCACACGCTTGCAGAGGAGGCCATTATGATGCATTGCACACTGCTCGTAAGCGTGTCGAAAAGCTAACGACTTCGATTCAAGCTACAAAATTCTTGAAACTTTTGAACGTATGCACAATGTCTTGACATGCAACTATTTTGTGAGGTCACGTACAGGAAAAAAATAAATCTCCCTTCAAGTATGTGAAACGAAATTTACGTTTACAACATTATTATTGTTAGCCTCTGAAAAATGCATCTCAGGTATACCAAATTGCGGTCCTTTGTCAACTGTTGTTATTGCATAACCTGCTAGAATCAGATTTGTTGACTAAATTAGCATTCATAATGGATTTGCAGAAATGCTGGAACCCACACATTAGAAATCCCTTTTATGGTGGTTTCAATACTATAACGAACTATCATCAAGCAAATATGAGCCGCAACGTGAGGAGAGGCGATTTGCCTAGCATATTTAGAAAAGCGATTTCGTAATGAGTACATACGCACCTTTCGAACCATCTCTGATCGAATATTCTTGACGTACGCTAATATCTCTTTTCCGCACGACCGCGCAACATCTCCGAAGACAGCTTTCGCTTTCAATAGACGCGGGCCAAAAGCTGTACGGACGACGCAATCAGCACCAAATCATAAAATTAGGTCATTGAAGCATACGCATTTCAGTTTAAAAGAAAATGACCCGGCAGAAGAATAAAGTTCCAATGTAGGAATGTTCATTATCAGCAGAGCTCTGTTGAAACGAAATATTCTCTAACTGTGCAAACGTAACTCAATGAAATACATGACATAATGAATAACGGAAAATATGGTCACTGCCATGTGTCCTTAGTACATGCAATGAAGTTTCACCTCTCTCTCTTCAAATTTAATAAGATATATTTATTCCTTAGAAAACACGTGTGATCGCTCACAGAAACAACAAAGGCGTAGAAGAAACAACGGATTGCAAGGCAGGTGCCGCCAAACCCAATACATATGATTTTGCCATATAATTTATCGTATTAGATGCAACAGGGTGTGTGCTCAAAACAAACATTTCGTAAACAAACAGAGCAAAGAATTCCAGGGAATTCCTGGAAAAGAAATTTAAAGATGCTACACAGATCTTCTCAACAAGTACGCAACAATTCAACACTTTCGTGCAGGGTCAGTACCAGTAGAAAAATTATTTTCCAGGGTAGATATACCTTTTTTGCTTGCGGATTTCTCTGTGACCCAAATGCTTACAGCAAAACGGCCAATGGAAGAGAACATTATATTTATATTTTTACGCTGAAAGCTCTTGCAATCATACTTGGTTCTTCTGGCTCGAAGACCACAATGCGGCCTCTCTAGAACACCAATTCCAATGTGGTGTCTCTCCAATTAGCAGAATAAGAAGAACGGTGGTAAAGTGCAACATAGACGCGTATGAGGTTCTTACGTAGAGACTTTTCGAAACAAAACATGTTAAATCTTGCACAGCCATGTGAAAATGAAAGACACGATTTTATGACGGTCTATGTGGGGGCCCCCATTCCAACTGAAACCAGAAGATGTTTGTTCAAATGTCCGTGTTTGTTTAAACTAAATATGATTTCTTTTCCCATGACGAAAAACGCAAGCATGTTGGGCAGGCCAAATAGGAGGTTCTGCATTGTGATCGAAACACAAAGGCCACCTCCGTCTTTTGGCTGTAGCTTAATTAACAACTCATTGCAACTAACTGAGGGTATCCGTGACGAAAATAAATAAGAACGAAGGTGCTAGAGTAGCAGCTTACACGTAACCATTTCTCACTCAAGGAATCTCTGCGCATAATGTTTGGGGAATGAATATATTAAAGAAGAGAACATAACGAATTGCAAAAACTTGTCTTTCGTAAGTGATCCTGGCCATTGGTCGATCGCATGGACTACTTGCACTCTAGCGTAAGGGTGGGTTCTATTTCTCCACTTCGAATAATTCCGGCACAATACCTTTTTTTGCGATGCGGGCCACGAGAAAGTGTGTGTGTGGGGGGGGGAGGGTGTACTATATAAGTGTTCACTGAGTGGAAATTTCCTTTCGTTTGTCGCTGACGTGCTGACTGGCTTGGAGCGCCTGTGTCTTTTTCAGTTGTACCTCAGCCTAGCTAAGCAGAAGTTCAGGAGCCAATGAATTGAACATGTTCAGTAGGAAGGCACTCACAGAATACCCCCAAGAAGAAATGAACTACATTTTCAACGTTGCATACACGACTAAATTCGCCGTATAAGCTTCAATGCTGTGTTGAGCGGCCCAACCCTAGAGGCGGCAAGGCCGCATGCATCAGTAAGCAATAATCGTTTCGTGACCCCGTTTGAACTTTCTTTCATCCAAAGTTGCAGCAAGCACTTTTCGGTTAGAATGTGATGAAGTGGACGGCTTCAAGTATTCACTGCGAAAAATAAACAAGGCAGGAATGACAATCTTTTATGAAAATAGATTAATTATTCAGACGTTCTTCTCTAGGTTGTATCTGCGTCCGATAGAGGCACATATCAAAAACTGGCTCAGAGACGCTGGATTATTACTCGCCGTGGTGGCGTAGTATGTTGGCGTTGCGCTGAAAATTCCGACGACATGCAATGGAAACCCGGCTATGGCGGCCATGTTTTATCGGAGGTGGAATGAAAGAATGCCCGTGAACCATGCATTGGGGGTACGCTATGCAACTCCACGTTGTGAAACTTAACCCGGAGACACCAATGCGTGGTGCCTCACAAGGGAAATATGCTTTAGGATAAATTTACCTTAATTTAGTTCCGAATATTTGGAAGTTGCAACTTACGGCAATGAACAAACGTGTAAGATTCGACATTACTTCATACTTTCTGGCACTTTCATACTTGACTGTTGTAGTTGCAGAAGTATGAATCCGGATTGTGTGCAGCAAACATGACTGTTTAAGAAGCCACGTGACTACGATGGAGGTACACAATATATTTCCGTTATTGAATGTCTCAGGAGCAGTAGCGCTCTCCTATCTTGCATTTCAATTCAGAAAGTATTAACGTCCAAATCTAGAGCAAAAGACAAACCACTCAGTTTTAAAAAATATAGCAATTTCACTTATGCCATATAAAGAGTGCCAGCAATAGTACGGCGTCTGGCTGAAAAAATTACTTACGAGGGAGTTGCTCATTGCATGCTTTGTCCGGATGTATGATTGACAGCTGTAAAACGGCGCTGAGTAAAACGACGATGCCACCATGGAAACGATGCATAGTCCTTAGAAAACTCCCTAAAGAGAATTTCGGACATAAAATTGCGTTATAGGTATTATTAGTTGGGCCCAATTGCGTTACCGAGACCGGAGATACCCCTCCGTAGATTTTTAACAAGCCTTAATCTTATACTTTATCTTCTAAACAAACATGTACGACAACCAACAACACGCGCAAATGAAACGCTCATTGCAAGCTAATAGAGTGCTTATAGGGAAATTTCAAACCAGTATCGCTTGAAATGGCTCATGCACAAGGCTTGATGGCTACAATTTGGTGTGCAATCCCTCCATAGTGGGTAACTTAGCTGTCGACATATTTCAAAAGATCTGTTTCTGAAGCCGAGCAGCCTAAACAAATGGCAAACCTTCTTACAAAGGTGCGAAATGCTTTTTTAGCCACTCCTCAAAACATAACTGCATTCTATTACTGAACGCCGTACTGCATCGCAACACCTCTACTGGAATAACTGCCTGTCCCACGTTCACCTCCGTTTTGAAAGTTCTCTCACCGCAGCGAAGTAACACGCACCAAACGCACGCGCTCTCTAGTTACCACAATTGCCAATCAAGAAAATAAACGAGAAAAAAATCACCGACTTCAGCAAAAATGTATTATCAGGGCCTAGACTACCAAGTGCTGTTATAAAATGGCATTTAAAAATGTAAATTAGTTTCTAGTTTTAGATTTGATGTAAACATAACAATAAAATGCCGCTATGCTTCCTGCTGCCTCATTGTCACGCAATCACGGCTTTGTATTCTCTTACCGATTGGGGTGCGCATATTTCGCTAACTCGGCACGGACCGTTAGACCCAAACAATCTGATGCCAAATGAATTTCTCTGGTGAAAAATACATCTACCATTGATTTCGTGATACAAAAAGTAATGGTGCTTGATTTTTCTCAGAATACTTCTGTCTTATCAAAGTGTTCATTCATACGTTCTCCAGAGCAAGTACTTGAATACTATTCGGTGTACCTTATTACATACGCGCTCCGAATTCAAGGGCTTTTACTCACCAACACCGCTGTAGAGTTCGCGCTCATTGCAGCCTCTGGATGATATCAGTGGCTCAAAAGCACTTCCTTTTGGGCTGGTTCGTAGCTGTACCTTATAAAATATAAGGACGCCAAATAAACGGACACACACAAGAGACGAGAATGGGACAGGGCGCCAGCCCTGTCTCGTTCTCGTCTCTTGTGTGTGTCCGTTTATTTGGCGTCTTTATAACTTATAATGATATCAAAAGGCTACATTATGTCCGTGCTCGCGCTTATTCGCTGAAAAAAGAATTACAGCATGTGCCGTCGTTTGCCGACACCATTCTTCAGCTTACAAGGAAAGGAACGGGACGCAGAAAACTAATGGCGCGAGGACCCTGTATCAACATGAGCGTTATCACATGATTTTCCGGTCAGTAAAAACCATATTTTCTCTTATTTCGTATTTGGTAGAAGCCTCGGGGCGCTGTTTTCGAGAGTTAAAAATGAAAGATGTGAAAAACGTGTCTTTGCTTTGACCAGGTGCAATCGTAGGCTTTGAAAATTATCTTTGAGCTTTAAAAGCGTACGCCTCTGAGCAGTAGGAATGCAAATCCCTGCAGGTATAATAAAATTCAACACTCCATAAAACGCGCTAGAAAAATAAGGGTGTGGCGGAATAAGTAATGTAAGCATAACACGATCGCCAGTTGCTACTTATAGCCAACCATAGTTCGAATCGACGTATCGCGATTAACTGCCGCCTAAAAAGAAATTCAGTAGTCTCTCTTTGCACACGACTGAACATGCGCACGCCGCAGAAGGTTTTAAAAGCGATGTTATTGCTTTGAACGTTATCGGTATGAAAATTAGTTGCTGCTTTTATTGCGATACCAAAATATGTGGAAAATCCAGGCATACTTTTGCTCCCGGCGACGCCATCGCCGTGACGTTCATTATGGAGGCTAATTGCGATCACACCGCCGCCTCACGCCGCATGCTGTACGTGCGAGTGAAAGCCTGCGACAGAAGCTTTCGATGGCGGCTATATCTGTCGCACGGAAGGGAAGAAAGCGGTGAGGAAACTCGCCGTCCTCCGTCTCGTTAAAGGCCCCGGGAGGAGGAGAGGCCGGGGTGCGATGTTCACTGCAGCAGCAACTACGCGTTTGGCGACCGCGTGCGACAGGAACAGGCGATCGCGGCTCTGTATTGCGCATACAACAGAGAAAAGTGACGAGGTGGTGAGGGACTGTGTTCGCCTCTGGCAGCATCTGTGTACAGTCAACCACACAACTCGACGGACCACGGTCTCTCAGATAATGTTCTATTTCCGAACAGCCTGCAAAAGTAGTCAGCAAAACCGATAAAATTGTCGTTTACATCTAAAAACAGATGCTGTAAACGGAAATACTAGGCTTCGTAAAATTTTTTTGTTGACTGTACTTTTCATGTGCGTGGCTGCGCGCGCCCAATATTGAAAGCGATATGCATGCAGCTCAAATCTCTATTCCGGCTACCTTCTCCCCACTCAGTTTGAATCGAAGCAGTATACAGCATCAAGGTTACTTCGCGCGCTGCTTCGGCCGCGCTTCACGCCAGAGTTTTCACAGCGACTGTCCGCGGTCATCGAATTTGATCTGTTCCAGTGTGCCTGTGTGTACTAAAATGATGCTTGTTAATTTAGTAAGCGAATATCTCCAACCTTATGCGGCCGATAAAACTACCATCTTTAGACCGTATTTCTGTCTAATTATTTGATATCGCAATGGATTCCGCGCTCTTCTGGCGAAACTGCGACTTTGTTTATTAACTAACACGATTAATTTGCCGTTTTGTGGCGCGAGGGACAAGTAAGGCCAGAGAGCGCCAGACTACAGGTAATGGGTTGACAATGAAGTAATGAAATACGAGATTTGGTTGTGACATCACTCAAGGGGGCCTAAAAAGTCGCTTTATGTACGTAAAACGCATCTGTCATAAAATTGTGGCACAGGTGATGAAGTCCATTACATACACAAAATTTAAGTTCTGAAGAGATGTTAAATGTACTACTAAATTATGGCAAATGGTTAAGCTTCGTCTTTAAGTATGGAACGCGGTAGCATTGTAGCACCGCGAAACAGCACTTCGGTGCGCAGAGCCAAGAGGGCATGCGCCAGGAACCACGTGACTTTTCTTCGTCAGCTTCGGAGTGAGTGAGTGAGTGAGTGAGTGAGTGAGTGAGTGAGTGAGTGAGTGAGTGAGTGAGTGAGTGAGTGAGTGAGTGAGTGATTGAGTGAGTGAGTGAGTGAGTGAGTGAAACAACTTTATTTTGTCCACAACAGACGCGAGCAACTCAATGTCACTTGGCTAGGCCCACTCGGGGACCATCGGTTGAAACCTGACGGCCCTCTCGCGAGCCCTCTGGACTGGCAGGATTCGATCGGTCTGGTCCTGTGCCCTACTGAGCTTCATCATTTCCTCTTGGGTCAAAGGGGGACCGACAGATGTGTAGCCCCACAGGACATGCTCGAAGTCCGCAAAACCACCACACAGAGGGCAGTCCGGGCTTGGGAACCGTTCGGGGTACATTGTGTGCAGCGCCGCAGAGTGTTTGGGTAAGTGCTTCTTTGTAGAAGTCTGACAGTGACTGCATGGGCACTGCACAGCGAGGAGTGCAGCAAAGGCACCAGTCTTCTTGATAGATAATTATGATTGCAGATCTCGTTGTACGAGCAGAGAGGCTTGCGTCACCCAGGAGAGGACGCGTCACCCCGCGCACGGTCAGTCAAGCCTCGTGCAGCTTCATTCGCCTCCTCATTGATATTAAGCGAGGCACCCTCATTGGTTCCACGGTGCACAGAGAACCGGGCCAATGTGTGATGTTTGCTGTCTTTAGCATTTTGAATTTTACTTAGGGCCTGTAGAGCCACCATTCCCATCTGAAAGGCCCTGAAAGCGCCCGTGCAATCAGAAGAAATTGTGTCATGTACACTATCCGTCAATGCAAGAGCAACAGCAACCTGCTCTGCAACGCTACAACTAGAAGTGCGGATGGTAGCGCAGTTGAGGACTTTGGAATCATATTCGATGACTACTAAGGGGAAGGCGTCTTCTTGAGTGTATGAAGCAGCGTCAACGAAGCATGTTCGATCCTTGTTCAAGAGGGCACTGGTGAGCAGTGCTTTACCTCTGGCTCGCCTTAGTTCTTCGTGGTAGGTGGGATGCATATTGCGTGGCATCCGGTGTATGGCAATCTTGGATCTTACGTCGTTCGGCAGCTTCACAGCGACGCGACTGAGGACCGTGGGGTTACGTCCCAGCTTGCCAAGTATGGCTCGGCCCGCTGGAGTACCGGAAAGTCTGACAAACTAAGAAAACTGTTGGGCTTCAACAATTTCCTCTAAGGTGTTGTGAATTCCCAAATTGAGGAAGTATTTTGTGTCCGTTCGGAGGGGAAGGTCGAGGGCAAGCTTGAAGACTCTTCTCATTAGGGCATTGATCTTGTTGCACTCCGACACGAGCCAATTGTGCAAAGCCCCTGAATAAGTCAGGTGGCATAGCACGAAGGCGTGGATAATCCGGATCAGATTGTACTCACTAATTCCCTGATACCTGCTGGCGATTCTTCGGATCAGGCCGAGGGCGCTTTCGGTCTTAGAACAAATGCGCATGAGCAGGGCTCCATTGGCCCCATTTGACTCGATAAAAATTCCTAGGACCCTGATAGTGTCTACCCGCGATACTGGCGAGCCCTTACCGGTGAACAAGGTAATGTGGCTCTCCGTTGCGGGCTTCCAGGGCCAGTCATAACTACCTCTGGGCCACTTCTTGTAGAGCAAGAGCTCGGATTAGCGGGCGAGCCCCTTGCCCCGGTGCAGATAAGATACCGCTCCGTCACATCGATGTCCTCTTGCAAAGCACGCTCGACGTGTCCCTCACATCCGCTGAGGTACCTGATGATAATGTAGTCCGCGTAGATCGTGGGGTTAATGTTCGGAATGTTGTTCAAGGCCCTCGACAGTTTGATCAAGGAGATCTTGAGCAGCATCGAGGAGATCACGGCCGCCTGAGGCGTTTCCTTTGGCCCAAGTCTAATTTCGTGGGTCAAAAACTCGTGAATCTTGAATCTAGTGGACCTCCAGGATACGAAGGAGTGCACGAAATTGTACGCCCGCTTGCCGACGTTAAACTCCGTCTAGCTCTTGGGAAAAAAGGCGTGCGATATGTTGTCAAAAGCCTTTTCCAGATCCAAGCCGAGAATGGCCTTAGTGTCGGTGGAGGTGGAGTCAATAATCTGGTGCTTGATGACTATCATGGCGTTCTGAGTTGACAGCCCCGACCGAAAGCCAATCATGTTGCCTGTATAGTATTCGATAGACTCGACATGGTCAGCAGGGCGGTTAAGCATGGCGTGCTAAGCCATCTTCCCAACACACGACGTCAGGGAGATGGGCCTTAGATTCTCGCTGCTCGGCGCCTTACCTGGCTTGGGTATGAGTACTGTGTACGCCGCATTGCAGCTCTTGGGAATGAGATCGCTGCACCAGATTTCATTCATCTTGTGCGTAAGGAACTCGATTGAGTCGTCGTCGAGATGCTTCAGCATTTTATTTGTGACCCTGTCGAACCCAGGGGCAGATTTGCCGCTGAGGGATGCGAGAACCCGCTTGATCTCAGCCAAGGCAAAATCCTCGGTCATAGATGGCACGTCGCTACTTCGTACTCAGGAAACTGTGGCGGCCCCACATCATCTGTGGCCGCCGGTTACTTTTCCATGAGCTGCTCCATGACCGCCTCATCTGGGGCCGAGTCGGTGGCCAAACGGACAGCTTTTGCCAAAGATCTCTTCTGATTGGACTTGGTGTTGCCATCGTGCAGTAGGTGCCTGAGGAGACTCCAGTTTTTACCGTTCTTGAAGTGGCCCTCCACAAAGTCGCACCGCTCGTCCCATTGCTGCGTGCATAGCACTTTGCGATGAGCGTCTATCATCTTGTTGATTTCGGAAATTTTCTTGCGCAGTCTACTGTTATGGCGCTCAGTCTTCCATCTCGCGAGCAGTGCCTGCTTGACTTCCAACAGATGCGTGAGACTACTGTCCATCCTGTACACCTCCGGAGCGGTTGTCACCTCCGTGGGGGCTCTAGCCGCATCCTCTTTTATCTCGCCGCACCAAGAGTCTAGGTCCATATACTGGTTTGTGAATCGTAGTAGATAAAAGCTCAGTTGTTGTTGGGGTAACATACATAGCTGGTAACATACAGGAATTCTATAGCATTAATGAGGGGGTGGCAGATCTTTTGCGAAACTTAATAAGAGGTACAACCTGAAGGTAGTACACGTGTGCGCCCCTACATCCAGTCATGATGACCAGGAAGTCGAAAGCTTCTTTGAAGACGTGGAAGTGGCAATGGGTAAACTGAAAACAAGATACACGCTGATGCACTAATGGGTGATTTCAATGCCAAGGTCGGCAAGAAGCAGGCTTTAGACAAGTCAGTGGGGTAGAATGGTATTGGCGGCGAGGAATTACGGAGTCGCCATCTATCGGAAGCGCCTCGCTGGCGTAGTATGAGGGATCACGTGGCGCGCTCCTCATAGGTTTTGCTGTCAGCGCTCACTGAAAACATCACGCGCGAGCTCTCCCGGACATTTCTGTAAGTATTTTCGAAACGAGAGAAGTTTCTTACTGTCTAAATAATAATCTTGGGCAAACGGAAAGCAAACAATCGTTTACAGACGCTATCTCTTTACCGAATACGTACAGTGAACGCCACTGCGCGCGGTCGCTGCGATGGAGTCTCCCGAACCGGCTTCTTGCGTGAAAGGTAGGCAAACGCTGAGAGCAAACTATGTGAAATATGTTCTTATAGTGTTTGTATAACTAAATTGAGTGTAATAGAACGAAGCCTCAATGCAGCGATCGCGCAGATTCGCAGCGACCGAGTGCGCGTCTGCATGCTTGTCCGCGCACTGTTTCGCTTTCTCCGCGCGCGCGTTTTCGCACCGTGCCATGAGCTTTAGGCCGCAGAATATGAGCATTTGACAGTATACAAGCAACCATTGTTGCGTGGGCGCTATCAGAGCTGTTCAAAAATAATTTCATTGTAGAGACTTCGACGCCTACGGGGACTGTGATGTGCCGTCGCGACGATTCAATCTTTTTTTCTTCTAAATTCTTTGACCTTTCAATACTATTTCTCAAGTTGCGTCGCACTGTATGTTTATCGGTGCTCTCAGCGTGCAATTTCGTTCTGCTCCTTTTTTGTAATCCAGTGCATTAATTCATAACACAAACATGACTATAAGCCATGCTTTTTTTTAAATGCGCTTCTTACCGCTGCCTTTCCACTCCACTGAACTTGCCAGTATCTATAGCATCGACAAGTTCATACACCAAACCGTCATAACATTAGTCGGGCAGCGAACTCGGGCGAGCGTCTCAGTGCGCGTTTTCAGAACATCGCAGACCGGGCGCCGTAGCAGAAATCTTCCTCGCGTCTGTGCTTGCTGCATACCCGAGTTGTAGCCGATGACTGTTTGCTGGTTTTATGTTTCGCGAGCCAAGCTTCACGCAGCTTCTTGTCCTGCGGCTACGTGTGAATAAGGCTGACACCGGCCTCCGTTACGTGCGTCCGGCCCTGCGGCACCGAGCAGTAGCCTACCATGTTGCGCGCCTTCAAAGGCAGACACTACCTATTGTAGTGCTTTCAAGCGTTGTAAAGGAGACACTCGAAGCGGGAAAATTTCGCCACTAAATGTGGACCGCAGCGTTCGAGGGAATTTAAACTCGTTTTCAGCTCCCTTCGGCGCGCCCGAAGCAGCCGACGCGGCCGCTATGTCCACGTGATCCCTCCTAGCACGTCACGCCGACGGTGGCGCCAGCTTTTCCAGTGGTGGAGCTCGAGGCCAATAGGCACTAGGAATAGCAGGGGAGACTTATTAGTAGACTTTAGAGAACAAAATAACATGCGGATAATGAATAATATCTTCCGCAAGCGGGATAGCCGAAAATGGACGCGGAGGAGACCGAATGACGAGACTAGAAGTGAAATAGACTTTATACTCTGTACTAACCCTGGCTTCGTACAGGATGTGGACGTGCTCGGCAAGGTGCGCTGCTTTGACCATAGGATGGTAAGAACTCGAATATACTAGACTTGACGAGCGAACGGAAGAAACTGCTACATAAGAAGCCGATCAGTGAGCTAGCGTGTAAGAGTGAAAAAGAAGAATTCCCGATCAAGCTACAGAACAGGTATTCGGATTTAACTCAGGAATAGGACCGTAGAATCGAAACAATGAACGGCACTCTTATGGACGTCATTAAGAAATGTGCAATAGAAGTCGGTGGTAACTCCGTTAGATAGGATACCAGGAGGATATCGCAGGAGGTCTGATCAAGAAACGCCAATGTATGAAAGCCTCTAGCCCTGCAGCTAGAATAGAACTGGCAGAACGTTCCAATATAATCAACAACCGTTAGACAGCTGACATAAGGAAGTACAATATGGATAGAATTGAACGTGCCCTCAGGAAAGGAGGAAGCTTAAAATCAGTGATGAAGAAACTAGGAATCGGCAAGAATAAGATGTATGCGTTAAGAGACAAAACGTGCAATATCATTCCTAATATCTACGAGTTAGTTCAAGTGGCTGAGGAGGTCTATAGAGATTTGTACAGTACCAGTGGCACCCACGACGATAATGGATGAGAGGATAGTCTAGAGTAATTTGAAATCCCACAAGTAACGCTGGAAGAAGTAAAGAAAGCCTTGGGAGATATGCAAAAGGGGAAGGCAGATGGGGAAGATCAGATAACAGAAGATTTGTTGAAGGATGGTGAGCAGATTGTTCTAGAAACACTGGCCACCCTGTGTACGCAATGCCTCATGACCTTGAGCGTACCGGAATCTCGTTAGAACGCTAAGATATTCCTGATCCATAAGAAAGGGCACTCCAAAGACTTTAACCATTATAGGCTGATCAGCTTACTGTGCGTTACCTACAAAGTATTTACTAAGGTATTCGCAAATAGAATCAGGGACACCTTAGACTTCTGTAAACCAAAGGACCAGGCAGGATTCCGTAAAGGCTACTCTACAACAGACGATATTCACACTATCAATCAGGTGATAGAGAAATATGCGGAATATACCAAACCCTTATCTATAGCTTTCATTGATTACGAGAAAGCGTTTGATTCAGTGGAAGCCTCAGAAGTCACAGAGGCATTAGTCCGTAAAAAATTGGATTTCATCTTCTGATCTGGTTTTCTGAAACATTAACCCTGCTTTCTAATCTCTTGAATGCTCTTTCTCACTGGAATATGATGTTTTAGCACGAGGCTACTTTTCTTGAAGTTCGGAGAGGACGTCTATCTTCTTTTCAATTGCGGTTAGCCGATGTTCTTTCTTATTTTTTATATCGGTTCCGATATAGTTGACTTGCTTAGCAATCTGGCTTAACTGGGGGCCTGGATTCTCTTCTATAGCCCCAGCTACTAAAAGAAGTTTCCATGAAAAGAAAACAACATCAGCAACTGCAACAAGCCGCGGGCATAGCAGCACCAAGAAGTTGGGGCTACTAGATTTAAGGCGTTTACCGTATCGCCTCCTCACCTGCATGAAGAAGGACAGCGGGATAGACTTTTGCATTTTTGTGGTACTTCCGTGCCCAATGGCTTCAGGCAGTGAAGGAAGACCATATATAGCCGGTAGTATAGATGGCGCTCAAAGTTAGGTCGTGTGTCCAGCAGGGCACGTTGGTCGCCGAACCATGTGCCCGGTTGTTCCAGCACAGATAGTAGGAGTAATCTGGCATGTGGAAATCGGTGGTGTTGGTATTCGTTCCACTGATCATCTCTGGTAGCAACCCGGTTCCCGCATCCCCACCGATAAGGAAGATGCTAGTAGAAAGCAGCTCCGAGAAGGACGACGGGTTAGACGTCTGCGATTGGCGGGTTAGATGCCTGTGTTCTTGTAGTAGTGCCGAGCCTAATCCTAAATCCTATTTATAAAGATCATCGCTGACAAGCACGAAAACACCATTATACAAACTGATTCATTAGGCACACTCAAGTCGTTACACGTGAAATGCAAATGCGAATCTGTCTTAGGAGAAAATTTAAACACAACAAAAATAGGGCACACTGATTAGGTTTGTCTGTGTACCAAGCTATGCTGGGATACCGGGTAATGAAGCAGCGGATAGATGCGTATCGATGTCAGCGCATAAAAGTACACCAACACAACACAACAGTTCCATATAAGGATAGTATTCATGCGATTCAGAATACCTTGAGGTTGAAATGGCAACTCAGATGCGACCATTGAATAAGCAAGAAGCTGCATCTACTAAACCCCAAACTAGTGAGTGGAAGTCGTGCAGTCACCAGCAATGATTCTATGAGGTGGTCATGTGTCGACTTCGGATTGAACGCACACATCTGGCACACAATTTTCTCCTTTGATAGAAAAAACCGGCCAACTTCTGAAAAAATGTCATGAACCTCTTATAGTGATACACAACCTTACATCATGTCCACGCATCGAAACACAGAGTCGGAAGCTATTACGTAACCTGTATAATTTACATACGCCTTTACACCCTGCTCCAACTACCCCGGTCATGCACTAATTGTGGCCATGTTCTCCCTGCAAACTGCTTAATCTCAGCCGCCCACCTAACTTTCTGTCGCCCCTGCTGCGCTTCCCTCTCATTGGAATCAAGTCCGTGACCCTTAATGCCCATCGCTTGTTTTCACTCCTCATTACACGTCCTGCCCATTCACATTTGTTGTGCTTAATGTCAACTAAGATGTCATTAATTCGCGTGTGTTCCCTCACCTAATCGGCTATTTTCTTATCCCTTACCGTTACACCCATCATTCTTTCCATAACTCGTTGCGTCATCCTTAATTTAGTGAGAACCCTTTGCATAAGCCTCCATGTTTCTGCCCCATACGTAAGTACCCGTAAGACACAGCTATTATACATTTTTCTCTTGAGGGATAATGGCATCCTGCTGTTCATGATCTGAGAATGCCTGCTAAACGCACCACAACCCATTCTTATTCTTCTGATTATTTCCGTCTCATGATCCGGATCCGCCATCACTACCTGCCCTAAGTAGATATGTTGCCTTACCACTTCCAGTGCATCGATAACTATCGTAAGCTTCTGTTCTTTTCCGAGTCTGTTAAAAAATTAAATTATGGGGTTTTACATGCCAAAACAACTTTCTGATTATGACGCACGCCGTAGTGGAGGACTCCGGAAATTACGACCACCTGGGGTTCTTTAACGTGCAACTAAACCTAAGCGCATGGGTGTTTTCGCATTTCGCGTCCATCTGAATGCAGCTCCCGTGGCCTGTATTTGATCCCGCGCCCTCGTGCTCAGCAGCCCAACGCCATACCCACTGAGCTACCACACCGGGTTTTCCGAGGCTGGTAAACGTTACTTTAGTTTTCTGGGGAATAATTTTCAGACCCTCCTTTCTGATTTTGGCTTCTAGCGCGAAGTGAAACACGGACACAGAAAGGAGCAGACAGGACGAGCGCTAACTCTCAACTAAATTTTAACTAAACTAAATCATGTTACCGTACCAACTCGCCCAACTGTCTATCCTTTTGCATTACCTCCTTTCTGCTTTGCCTCTCCAGGTCAGTGAGCATGCATTACAATTGGTCCCCCGAGTTACTAAGCAAGGAAATATCACCCCTGCATTGGAAGTTACTAATGTATTCTCCATTAACGCTTATCCCCAGTTGCTGCCAATCCAGGTCTCTGATACCTCCTGTAAACACGCAGTGAATAGCATTGGAGAGATCGTATCTACCTGCTTGGCCCCTTTCTTTTTTGCGATTTTGTTGCTTTCTTTCTGTAGGATTACGGTGGCTATGGAGCCACCGTAATGGAGCCACTATGGAGCCACTCGATGACTGCTGGCGCTTCGATTGAATAAAACGCTTTCTCGTAATGAATGAAAGCTATATGTAAGGATTGGTTATTTTCCGCAC
Organism: Dermacentor albipictus; assembly: GCF_038994185.2. Classification (NCBI taxonomy): domain Eukaryota; kingdom Metazoa; phylum Arthropoda; class Arachnida; order Ixodida; family Ixodidae; genus Dermacentor; species Dermacentor albipictus. Next base: position 82,922,233 of record NC_091830.1, on the reverse strand, counting down.
ATTTCTCTATCAGCTCATTGATATTGTGAACATGGTCTATTGTTGAGTAGCCTTAACGGAATCCTGCCTCGTCCTTTCGTTGACAGAAGTTTAAGGTTTTCCATAGTAAATACTTTGTTGGCAACGTACACTAAGCTGATTGGTCTATATTTTTTCATGTCTTTTGCGTCCCCTTTCTTATGTATTAGTATTATGTTAGCGTCCTTCCAAGATTCCGGTAAGCTCGAGGTCATGAGGCTAGTTTTTCTAGAACAATCTGCCCAGTATTCTTCAACAAATCTGCTGTTACCTTATCCTCCCCTGCCACCTTCCCACTTTGCATAGCTCCCAAGGCTTTCTCTACTTCTTCTGGTGTTACTTGTGGGATTTGAAACTCCTCTAGACTATTCTCTCTCCCATTATCGTCGTGGGTTATACTGGTACTGCGTAAATCTCTATAGAACTTCTCAGCATCTTGAAGTATCTCTTCCATATTAGTAATTATATTGCCGGCTTTGTCTGTTAACACATACATCTGGTTCTTGCCTATTCCTAGTTTCTTCTTAACTTCTTTGAGGCTCCCTCCGTTCCTGAGAGCATGTTCAATTCTATCCAGGTTAGAGTTCCTTATGTCAGCTGTCTCACGCTTGTTGATTAACTTGGAAAGTTCAGCCAGTTCTATTCAAGCTGTAGGGTTACAGGATTTCATACATTGGCGTTTCTTGTTAAGATCTTTTGTCTCCTACGATAGCTTACGGTTATCCTGTCTAACGGAGTTACCACAGACTTCCAATGCACACTTCTTAATGATGCTCATTAGATTGTCGTTCATTGCTTCAACACAAAGGTCACCTTTCTGAGTTAAAGCCGAATACCTGTTCTGTAGCTTGATTCGGAATTCCTCTATTTGCCCTCTTCCCGCTAACTCATCTGTCGGATGCTTATGTACCAGTTGCTTCCGTTCCCTCATCATGTTTGAGCTAATTAGATTTCTAATATTCCTATGGTCACTGCAGCGCACCTTGCCGAGCACGTCCACATCTTGTATGATGCCAGGGTTAGCGCAGAGTATGAAGTCTATTTGATTTCTAGTCTCGCCATTCGGGCTCCTCCACGTCCATATTCGCCTTTCCCGCTTGTCGAAGAAGGTATTTATTATGCGCGTATTATTCTGTTCTGCAAACTCTACTAATAACTCCCCCCTGCTATTCCTAGAGCCTATGCCATATTCCCCCATTGACACGTCTCCAGACGTCCAGTCATGAAGACTTCCTTGTCTTCATGACTGGATGTAGGGGCCTAGACCTGTAAGACCTTCAATTTGTACCTTTTTTAAGTTTCACAAAAAGACCTGACACCTTCTCGTTAACGCTATATAAGTCCTGTATTTAACCAGCTATACCCTTATTAATCAGGAATCCCTCTCCTATTTCCCGTATCTCCGCGAATCCCTGGCAGTAGAGGACGTGCCTGCTTTTTAGCACTGTATATGCTTATTTTGTCCTCCTAACTTCACTGAGCTCTATTATATTGACACGTGTACTTATCTTTATCGGGCGGCCACGTTTCGCCGCTTAACAAATGTAAACGCACAGCGAGGGACGCGCCTGCATGTATCCGACGTTTCTGGAAAGTTATCGATGCTTCTACCCGGCTGTGTGTTGTCGCCGAACCTTGTGTTATCTGATTTGATCGCGTAACTTTGTTGAAGGCACTTTGTGGAAGAACTTTGTGGAAGGCACGCGGGTCCGAACGATTAGTCTGGAACATTCGACGACTACTCTATAAAAGCCGACGCGGTTGACCCGCTGATCAGATTTCCGACGATCGCCGACCGTGTTCGCCGCTATCGCTGTGCTATAAGTGTAGCCTGTTTTGTGGGCACAGGTTCGACCTGGACACAGAGGTTCGATCTCGTTCGGTCGATGGACCTCAAGTCTGGCTACTGGCAAATAGAAGTCGACGAGAGAGATCGCGAAAAGACTACCTTCACCACGCCAGACGCCTCTACGAGTTCAAGGTCATCCCATTCGGACTGTGCTCGGCGCCTGCAACGTTTCAGCGGGTCATGGACACGGTGTTAGGCGGACTGAAGTGGCAGACGTGCCTTGTTTACCTGGATGACGTCGTTGTTTTCGCCGGAAATTTCGATGATTACCTTAGGCGGCTTGCGACAGTGTTAGAAGCCATCAAGCCATCAGGGCTCACTCTGAAGCCGGAAAAGTGCCGTTTCGCTTACGATGAGCTTTTGTTCCTAGGCCACGTCATCAGCAAATCAGGAGTACGCCCCGACCCACAGAAGACAGTTGCCATCGCAAAGTTCCTGCAGCCAACCGACAAGAAGGCAGTGCGCAGATTCCTTGGCAAGTGTGCCTACTATAGGCGCTTTGTCAAGGACTTTTCACGCATCGCGGAGCCGCTAACACGTCTAACCAAATGTGATGTCGCGTTCAATTGGGAAACGCCTCAGGCCAAGGCATTTCAAGAACTCAAACGACGCATGCAGTCGCCGCCGGTACTTGCACACTTCGACGAGGACGCCGATACCGATATCCACACTGACGCCAGTAGCTTAGGCCTCGGTGCCGTCCTAGTCCAGAGAAAAGAAGGACTTGAACGGGTGATATCTTATGCTAGCCGGTCGCTGTCAAAAGCGGAAAGCAACTATTCTACGACTGAAAAGGAATGCCTCGCCATCAATTGGGCTACAGCTAAATTCCGCCCTTACCTTTATGGCAGGCCATTCAAAGTCGTCAGTGACCATAACGCATTGTGTTGGCTAGCTAACTTAAAGGACCTTTCAGGACGGCTGGCGCGGTGGAGCCTCAGACTACAAGAATACGACATCACTGGAAGAAAACATCGTCCGGAAGAAAACACTCCTACGCCGACTGCTTATCGCGCGCCCCCATCGATCCCCCGCCGCAAGACGACGAGGACGACGACGCCTTCCTTGGGATAATAAGCGCGGAAGACTTCACTAAACAGCAACGAGCCGACCCGGAGATAAAAGGCCTCGTCGAGTATTTCGAAGGGAACACCGACGTTGTCCCTAGGGCATTTAAGCGCGCGTTGTCTTCGTTCACGCTACAAAACAACCTGCTCGTGAAGAAGAACTTCTCACCAGTCCGCGCCAACTACCTTCTTGTTGTACCGTCAGCGCTGCGTCCAGAAATACTGCACGCCCTACACGACGACCCAACCGCTGGGCACCTCGGATTCTCCCAGGACGCTGTCGAGAATACAGGAAAGGTATTACTGGACGTGTCTGACCGCCGACGTCGCCCGTTACGTCAAGATTTGCCGAGACTGTCAACGACGCAAGACACCACCGACAAGGCCAGCAGGATTACTACAGCCGATCGAACCTCCTCGCCGACCATTCCAGCAGATTGGGATGGATTTGTTGGGGCCGTTTCCGATATCAACATCTGGGAATAAGTGGATCGTCGTGGCGACGGACTATCTCACCCGTTTTGCTGAAACTAAAGCTCTACCAAAAGGCAGCGCAGCGCAAGTGGCGAAAGTTTTCGTGGAGAACATCCTGCTGCGACATGGTGCCCCAGAAGTCCTCATCACCGGCAGAGGAACGGCTTTTACAGCAGAGCTCACTCAATCTATTCTGCAGTACAGCCAGACAAGCCACAGGAGGACAACTGCCTACCATCCGCAGAAGAATGGTCTCACGGAGCGCCTGAACAAGACCCTCGCCGACATGCTAGCAATGTACGTCGACGTCGAACACAAGACGTGGGACGCGGTCCTGCCGCACGTAACCTTTGCGTTCAATACGGCGGTGCAAGAAACAACACAGATCACGCCGTTTAAGCTGGTTTACAGCAGGAACCCGACAATGACGCTTGACGCCATGCTGCCGCACGTAACTGACGAAGAGAATGCTGACGTCGCTAGCTAACTCCAGCGCGCCGAAGAAGCCCGACAGCTCGCCCGCCTGCGAATCAAGAGCCAGCAGAGGACCGATAGCCGACACTACAACCTCCGACGACGCTTCGTCGAGTACCAACCTGGCGACCGTGTTTGCGTGTGGACCCCGATACGCCGACGAGGACTCAGTGAGAAACTACTCCGACGCTATTTCGGACCCTATCAGGTCATCCGACGTATTGGCGCTCTGGACTATGAGGTCGTGCCAGACGGCATTTCGCATTAACAGCGGCGCCGCGCACGATCTGCAGTGGTCCACGTGGTGCGCCTTAAACCCTTTTACGGACGCTGACAAACTTCGCCATTTTTGTTCTTTTCTTTGCTACGAGTGCTTTTGTTTATTACATTCGTATGTTTGCAGCATCGGGTCGATGCTTTTTAAGAGGGGGGTATTGACACGTGTACTTATCTTTATCGGGCGACCATGTTTCGCCGCTTAACAAATGTAATCGCACAGCGAGGGACGCGCCTGCATGTATCCGATGTTTCTGGAAAGTTATCGATGTTTCTACCAGGCTGTCTGTTGTCGCCGAACCTTGTGTTATCTGATTTCATCGCGTAACGCGAATGGTGTAGAACTTTATGGAAGGCACGCGGGTCCGAACGATTAGTCTGGAACATTCGAAGACTGCTCTATAAAAGCTGACGCGCTTGACCCGCTGATCAGACTTCCGACGATCGCCGACCGTGTTCGCCGCTATCGTTGTGCTATAAGTGTAGCCGGTTTTGTGGGCACAGGTTCGCCCAATAAAAACTAGTTTTGTATCCCACCGTACTGCTTCTTTCATCACCGGCACTACCACGTGACAATATCCCTTTTACTGTCATCTAATTCCTCCAATGGCACTGCTAGACTTGCCTCACTCGATAACGTTATAGCTGTAAAAGTTGCCAGGTTCAAACTCCAACGACGATAATAGTGGTGTATTGGCAGGCCCATCGAAGCATGGTAGTGACAAAGAGCAACCTAGTCTGCTTCAGTTAACCAGATCCATCCACGCCAGCATCCAACTGCTATATGCAACTGCTACAGGTCGCGACACCTGGTGGAATATAACGGAACTCCAGATACATATACATATCTACATAATACAAGAACAAGGAGGTTTTGCAGCAGCCACGACACTGGAATTGTGTAATCTGCCTCTTTCTCTTCGTCCCTTAGAACTCTATCGCCCAAGCAGCTCACGATATTACATCACATTATTTTGCCATCCGGTCATTACACCTTTGGTTATGATATACTTATTTCGTGCAGTTATCAAAATGCTGCCACGTCACTGTTATCCTTTTTGTGTGAAGAAAGACCGCTCTTTAATATGTATGTGTAGTAATACATGCGGGATTCATTGGTTCCCTACATCATTTGTCATGGTTCCGTTCCACCTATGGCCGTAAATCCGACTAATATATATCGAAAACCAAAAAGGCTGGCCGCGTACTCTAAGGCATAGCACAACTCCTCGCATTCGTTTGCATTCATTAGTTGTGCGGCTGTCAAGGACATCGTTAGAAATGCTTGCAACTAGAGAAAGCTAAGAGTAGGCATATGATACAACTTGTTCGCAGACTTAGCGCACTAACACCGCTACGAGCTATCGAACAAAGGCACTGTCAGTTGCATTGTCTCCCGTGTTACAGAGTCCGAGATTCTAATGCCAGCTCGGACTCACAGTGAAACAACTGATGACCAGGCGTCTCCCTTATATGGGCAGTGGCCCGACAAGTGCCGGTTGCTGGGATAGGCATCCTAGCCTACGGGACCTTATACAACCTGTGACCACATTCTAACCATATTTCGCACCATCGGGCTTCAGCTGAATTCCTCCAAACGACCGTCTATTTGCCGAAATAACGCCACCGCATTATTTTGCATTATTTCTATTTTGCATTATGAATCCTCACCAACTAGCTCAGCTTTCTGTCGTTCTAAACGCCACCGTGTCAACTTATTTGGATGTTTCCTTCACTCGACCAAACTAGCACTTTCCCGAGATTTCCAGTGGTTCCTACTTGTCGATAATACCCGCATTTTAGTTGGCCTCTGCTCATACATTAGTGATTTTCGTTGGGCGTGATAACCACAGCACACCCACTCACATGTTGATCAAATGGTGCGTCTACGTGGTTTAGTACTACTGCAACCTTCTGCCGTCTTGCCATTCAACAGCGTCCTGAAGTGACTATCGATTCTAGACAACAGAAGTCCGCTATGATGCAACAGCTATTTGATTAAAGCTGTTTTAGGTCAACCTCCGCGCGACATCACGCGACATCCATTTTTTTTCCACATCAAATGAAACAATTTCACTCATGAGCGCAATTCTTAGGAATATAAGTAAGCACTCTACAAAACTTTTTGTAGAACAACCACGTGTCGCCTGGCGTCATCATCACCATGGTGGGAGTCTATATTGTCACGTGGTAGTGACGTTAAAGAACACAGTAGCAGTACTGTGAAAGACAAACTAGCTTTTATTGGGCGAACCTGTGCCCACAGAACAGGGTACACCGGGACAGGGCGGGTTCGCCGCTATCGTTGTAGTGGCGAACACAGTCGGCGATCGTCGAAAATCTGATCAGCGGGTCAAGCGTGTCGGCTTTTATACTGCAGTCGTCGAATGTTCCAGACTAATCGTTCGGACCCGCGTGCCTTCCACAAAGTTCTACACCATTCGCGTCACGCGATGAAATCAGATAAGACAGGGTTCGGCGACAAGAGACAGCCGGATAGAAGCATCGATAACTTTCCAGAAACTTCGGATACATGCAGGCGCATCCTGCGCTGTGCGATTACATTTGTTAGGCGGCGAAACGTGGTCGCCCGATAAAGATAAGTACACGCGTCAATACCCCCCTCTTAAAAAGCATCGTCCCGATGCTACAAATATAAGAGAGCGAAACACAAAAGAACACTTATTAAACATAAGTAACAAAACAACGAAAAGAAACCAAGTCCAAAGATCAGTTACGCGAAGTCCCAAAGTTCATTATCGCTGATAGTACGGCTTGAGTCGCACAACGTGGACTATTTCAGGTCGTGAGCGGCACCGCTGTGATAGCGAAATGCCGTCTGGCACGACCTCAGAGTCGAGCGCGCCAACACGTCGGATGATCTTGTACGGTCCGAAATAGCGACGCAAAAGCTTCTCGCTCAGTCCTCGTCGGCGTATAGGGGTCCAAACCCAAACACGGTCACCGGGCTGGTATTCGACGAAGCGTCGTCGGAGGTTGTAGTGTCGGCTGTCGGTACGCTGCTGGTTCTTGATCCGTAGGCGGGCGAGTTGTCGGGCTCCTTCGGCGCGCTGGAGTTAGCTAGCGACGTCAGCATTCTCTTCGTCAGTTACGTGCGGCAGCATGGCGTCAAGCGTCATTGTCGGGTTCCTGCTGTAAACCAGCTTAAACGGCGTGATCTGTGTTGTTTCTTGCACCGCCGTGTTGTAAGCAAAGGTTACGTACGGCAGGACCGCGTCCCACGTCTTGTGCTCGACGTCAACGTACATTGCTAGGATGTCGGCTAGGGTCTTGTTCAGGCGCTCCGTGAGACCATTCGTCTGCGGGTGATAGGCAGTTGACCTCCTGTGGCTTGTATGGCTGTACTGCAGAATTGCTTGGGTGAGCTCTGCTGTAAACGCTGTTCCTCCGTCGGTGATGAGGATTCTGGGGCACCATGTCGCAGAAGAATGTTCTCGACGAAAAATTTCGCCACTTCGGCTGCGCTGCCCTTCGGTAGAGCTTTAGTTTCAGAAAAGCGGATGAGATAGTCCGTTGCCACGACGATCCACTTATTTCCGGATGATGACGCTGGAAACGGTCCCACAAATCCATCCCAATCAGCTGAAATGGTCGGTAAGGAGGTTTGATCGGCTGTAGTAATCCTGCTGGCCTTGTCGGTGGTGTCTTGCGTCGCTGACAGTCTCGACATATCTTGACGTAACGAGCGAAGTCGGCGGTCAGACGCGGCCAGTAATACCTTTCCTGTATCCTCGACAGCGTTCGGGAGAATGTGAGGTGCCCAGCGGTTGGATCATCATGTAGAGCGTACAGTACTTCTGGACGCAGCGCTGACCGAACAACAAGAAGGAAGCTGGCGCGGACTGGTGAGAAGTGCTTTACGAGCAGGTTGTTTTGTAATGTGAACGAAGATAATCCGCGCTTAAATGCCCTAGGTACTACGTCGGTGTTCCCTTCCAAATACTCGACGAGGCCTTTTAGCTCCGGATCTGCGCGTTGCTGTTTACTGAAGTCTTCTACGCTTATTATTCCGAGGAAGGCGTCGTCATCTTCGTCGTCTTCCGGAGGGGGATCGATGGGGGCGCGTGATAGGCAGTCGGCGTCTGAGTGTTTTCGTCCGGACTTGTAGATCACCGTGACGTCATATTCTTGCAGTCTGAGGCTCCACCTCGCCAGCCGTCCTGAAGGGTCCTTTAAGTTAGCTAGCCAACACAACGCATGATGGTCGCTGACGACTTTGAATGGCCTGACATATAGGTATGGGCGGAATTTCGCTGTAGCCCAAATGATGGCGAGGCATTCCTTTTCAGTCGTAGAATAATTGCCTTCCGCTTTTGACAGCGACCGGCTAGCATAAGATATCACCCTTTCAAGTCCTTCTTTTCTCTGGACTAGGACGGCACCGAGGCCTAGGCAACTGGCGTCAGTGTGGATTTCGGTATCGGCGTCTTCGTCGAAATGTGCGAGTACCGGCGGTGACTGCATGCGTCGTTTTAGTTCTTGAAATGCGTCGGCTTGAGCTATTTGCCATTTGAACTCGACATAGGATTTGGTTAGATGCGTTAGCGGCTCAGCGATGCATGAAAAGTCCTTGACAAAGCGCCTGTAGTAGGCACACATGCCAAGGAATCTACGCACTGCCTTCTTGTCAATGGGCTTCGGGAACTTTGCGATGGCAGCTGTTTTCTGCGGGTCGGGGCGTACTCCGGATTTGCTGATGACGTGGCCTAGGAACAGAAGCTCGTCGTAAGCGAAGCGGCACTTTTCTGGCTTCAGAGTGAGCCCTGATGGTTTGATGGCCTCTAGTACTGTTGCAAGCCGCCTAAGGTGATTGTCAAAATTTCCGGTGAAGGCGACGACGTCTTCCAAGTAAACGAGACAGGTCTGCCACTTCAATCCTGCTAAAACCATGTCCATGACGCGCTGGAACGTTGCAGGCGCCGAGCACAGTCCGAATGTCATAACCTTGAACTCGTAGAGGCCTCTTTCTCTTTCGTCGACTTCTATTTGCCAGTAGCCAGACTTGAGATCCATCGACGAGAAGTATTTAGCGTTGCAGAGCCGATCCAATGCGTGGTCTATACGTGGCAGGGGGTATACGTCCTTCTTCGTGATCTTGTTCAGACGACGATAATCGACGCAGAAACGCAGGGTTCCGTCCTTTTTCTTTACCAGGACCACAGGGGATGCCCACGGGCTTTTCGACGGCTGGATGATGTCGTCGCGGAGCATTTCGTCGACTTGTTGCCTAATAGCTTCACGTTCTCGCGTCGAAACTCGGTAAGGGCTCTGGCGGAGTGGTTGAGCGCACTCTTCGGTTATTATGCGGTGCTTTGCAACTGGTGTTTGTCGAATCTTTGATGAAGTCGAAAAGCAGTCCTTGAGTCGTCGGAGAAGACTTCTGAGCTCTTGCTGCTTGCTTATGGGGAGACTTGGATTTACGTGGAAGTCTGGTTCGTGGACTATGGTCGGCGGGGTAGATGCGGCAGAATGTGAGGACTAAGGCATTGCTCGTTTCCACAATTTCCTCGATGTACGCGATTGTCATGCCCTTGCTGATGTGCTTGAACTCCTGGCTGAAGTTGGTTACCGTCACTTGCGTTTTCCCTCCGTGGAGTCGAGCGATCCCTCTTGCGACGCAAATTTCACGGTCGAACAGTAGATGTTCGTCGCCCTCGATGACGCCTTCTACGTCAGCGGGTGTTTCAGTGCCGACGGAAATAGTAATGCTGGAGCGCGGCGGAATGCTGACTTGACTTTCGAGCACGCTTAAGGCATGCTGACTACGAGAGCTCTGCGGCGGTATCGCTTGATCTTCAGACAGGGTTATCGACTTCGACTTCAAGTCGATGACTGCGCCGTGTTGGTTTAGGAAGTCCATGCCGAGAATGACGTCACGTGAACACTGCTGGAGGATAACGAAGGTGGCAGGGTAAGACCGGTCATGAACGGTAATTCTTGCCGTGCAGATTCCAGTCGGCGTAATCAGGTGTCCTCCAGCGGTCCGAATTTGAGGGCCTTCCCATGCAGTTTTAACTTTCTTCAAACGGGCGGCGATGTGTCCACTCATTACGGAGTAATCGGCCCTGTGTCCACTAAGGCGGTAACTGCGTGGCCGTCGAGAAGCACGTCGAGGTCGGTGGTTCTTTGTCTGGCGTTGCAGTTACGTCTTGGCGTCGGATCACGGCTGCGTCGTGTTGAACAAAAGCTGGAACGGTGCGTCGTCAAGTCATCTTTCGTCGGTGTAGTCTTGGCTTCCTGACTTCGTCGCGACGTCGGCGTGTCGTTATTATGTCGCCGAGATGGTCTCTTCGTCGTCTTCGTCGGCGGCGGAGGATCTTCGTCAGTTCGACGAACAGCAACCGCATCTCCATCGGTTGCTGCTTTTAGTTTTACGGATATGGGCTCGCAGAGCGGCCCCGGGCTGGGCCGCTGTATGGTCGGCGCTGCGGTGACAGGTAGCGGCCTGGTTACGGCGAACGGGATGGTCGTCGAGGGTTCCACTGAGTGGCTGCGAGGTAGTCGGCGATATCGCGAGGGCGTTCACCTTGCTGCGGGCGCGGAGCGTTGACGGCGAAACCTCGCAGTCCCATCTCCCGGTATGGGCATCGGCGGTAGACGTGGCCGGCTTCACCGCAGTGGTAGCAGAGCGGGCGGTGGTCGGGGGTGCGCCAAATGTTCGTCTTCCTCGCGTAGGTGCGCTGGGCGACGGGTGGTCGTGCTGGCGGCGGCGGCGGCGGCGGCGGCGGACGACGGAACTGCGGCGTGACAGGGCCCTGGCGCGGTCGCGGCGGGGGCCCTTGACGGCGTGCGACGGCGGGGTAGGTCATCGCTTCTGGTTGGGGCTGCGGTAATTCAGGTTGCACCTCAGGAGCTCCCAGTGATCGCTGAACCTCATCTTTCACGATGTCAGCAATCGAGGCTACTTGAGGCTGCGACGAATTCAAGACCTTGCGGAGTTCTTCGCGCACAATGACCCTTATGGTCTCTTGGAGATCAACGGAGCCCAGCGCTTGGACGGCGCACTGAGGCGTGAGCACTTGGCGGTTATATTGCCTAGTGCGCATTTCTAACGTTTTCTCAATCGTCGTAGCCTCTGTCAGGAACTCGGCTACGGTCTTCGGTGGGTTTCGGATTAGTCCGGCGAAAAGTTCTTGCTTTACGCCTCGCATCAAGAAACGCACCTTTTTTCTCTTCGGACATTTCCGGGTCGGCGTGCCGGAAAAGACGGGTCATCTCTTCTGTGAAGATAGCGATGGTCACATTAGGTAGTTGGCCTCGGGTTTCCAGCAGAACTTCGGCCCTTTCTTTTCGGACAACGCTCGTGAACGTCCTCAGGAAGTTACTGCAGAACAGGTCCCATGTTGCTAGGGTGGACTCTCCGTTCTCGAACCAAGTCCTCGCGGCATCTTCCAAGGAGAAGTACACGTGTCGTAGCTTATCTTCAGAGGTCCAGTTATTGAAGGTCGAAATCCTTTCGAAGGTTTCGAGCCAGGTTTCAGGATCCTCCGACGTAGCTCCATGGAAGGTAGGTGGCTCTCTGGGACGTTGAAGTACGATGGGTGAGACTGGGGCAGCGATTGTGGTTGTCTTGGCCACAATCTTCTCGGTCTTCTCAGGCAGAAGTCCGTGCTCCGGGGGCAGCTGTTGTAGACGACGGCTTACTCGATGGTCCGTGACTACGTTGGTGCTCTCTTTACGGTCCGGGCTTGGATCACGGCTTGTCGGGGGCGTCCGGTACATGGACCAAAAGCACCTCCACCAGATGTCACGTGGTAGTGACGTTAAAGAACACAGTAGCAGCACTGTGAAAGACAAACTAGCTTTTATTGGGCGAACCTGTGCCTACAAAACAGGGTACACTTAAAGCACAACGATAGCGGCGAACACAGTCGGCGATCGTCGAAAATCTTATCAGCGGGTCAAGCGCGTCGGCTTTTATACTGCAGTCGTCGAATGTTCCAGACTAATCGTTCGGACCCGCGTGCCTTCCACAAAGTTCTACACCATTCGCGTGACGCGATGAAATCAGATAAGACAGGGTTCGGCGACAACAGACAGCTGGATAGAAGCATCGATAACTTTCCAGAAACTTCGGATACATGCAGGCGCATCCCGCGCTGTGCGATTACATTTGTTAGGCGGCGAAACGTGGTCGCCCGATAAAGATAAGTACACGCGTCAATATCCCTGCGAGATGCAACTGGCCTGCTGGGCCACTTGGCATTGTGCATTCAAGAATAACCCCACTGTGTTGCCAAGGAGGCAATGGTCTATCCAGTTTACAATATACCTTGAAGACTGCGTCATTGCGCTACTGCATAATGAGGCCACCATGGCTTGTGACGAACGTATGACAACGCTTATTTGATGGTTGGCATATAGGTGGATATAGGTGGCTATAGGTAGTTATGTCGCCACGTACAACCTGTGCCATAACTTGATAAAGTCGTCCATCTCGCGTGATTGTCTTTCTCGCTCTCTTTGCACATCATACGAGAGCATTCATAACGTTATTTTTCAACACAATTTTCTCTTTTCATTTGTTTATTTTCAAAAAGTGTTTGTCTATTGATGTGGTTACCAAATATGCTTAACGTTAAGCTACGCCTCAGGCCTTCACGGTCACCTGCTTCTGATGACCCAAACATTCTTCAACGTGGCGTTGACGGTATAGGGTATGTGGCGATCCTGGAATACCTATCACGCGCTTCGTTCACAGCTTTTTCTCCATTGTGATAGCTAACACCACTGGCTCGTGCTAGACTAAACACAAACAGGCAACGCCCCTAAGGAAGAATCAATTATTCGGAAGTCTACATGATGTAGATGCACATTTGCGCTGATTACCGGGGTAGGGACTCCAGGAAAGACAGGGAAAGACCTTGTCTTTCGTCACATTCGTGTGTGACTCCTCGCTATGTGACAGAGCTGGTTAGAAATCAGTTCTTTTTTTTTGACGGCATTAGCATAGTAGGTTTCCTGTGAATATATTTTTCGCTTTAGACGCGACCTACGACTAGACTTCAGGTGCTAGTGGTGGTGTTTCCCTCACTGATCACACAATGGAACTAGCTCATGTCTGCTTTTCGGCTTAGCAGCAGCGCCAAACCTCCTTACGCGGCAGCCGGACCTGAATGACGCGCTAATTGTTCTAGCTACCTTAACAGCGCCCTGCACCTACGGCCGTGCTGTGAGCCTGGACCCTACAATTTGACCCCTAAATTGAACAAATACAGTGCCTGCCTTCATTTTGTTTTAGTCGCTTGTCTGCAATCAATGACCGACTACACCACATTAACATGTGTTGAGAAATAGAAAGAAATTGAACTTTGAAAGCGTATACACGGAGGATGTGTATAGAGAAGAGTAACGCATTTGCTATTGCTTGCATTCCGTGCGCATACACGCCAGCTTAAGTCTCCCGTGTATGTCTTAGACATGACAGGATGTTTGACATATGCTTCATTAGAACAGAATCCTCTCGCCCGAGTAGTAATGCCATTATTCATTACAGTCAAGGGAGATAATGGACAGTTCGTCCGCAGGTAACTTGTAAGGGTGAGAGAAAAATAAAGTTTAAATAAAGAAAAGAGGTCGATGGTCGCCCCCAGGTGGGCGACGTCGTCACTGCAGGACGCCATGGTCGCTCGCTGCCCGTCGCCTTCTGTCCACCAGTCGAAGCTGGTCCTCAGGGCCCGAGCTGGTCAGACATCCTCCCACTGCTTCGAAGAAGGGGTTTGGAGGATCGAAGACAGTGCCACGTCGTGCCCACACTTCGATACCATATGACAGAAACTGCAGGGCGCCGATCATTTTTTGCAGGCGTAGTCATAGCACGTGGAATGCATCGCGTGATACAGTATGCCGTGCGGAAGCTTGCGTGTGCGTAACTTTATCCATGCAACAGAGGCATTTATCTTCAGTTTGGGGCGTGGTTGAGGTTACCTTCTTCCATCGAGTCTGTAATGCGCCAGTATTTCCGTGTACCATCCACGTACGCCTTCGGTCATGTCCCCTGCGGTGTGTTTGAGTTTGCATCTGAATGTGGAATCCCTTCATTCTTAATTGCTGCTTTTTAACGTCGCCGTATGGCCTAGTGCCCCTGCTGGGCTGCTTCTCAGAAATGTTCTATTCCGTGTATCGGATAGCCGCACAAATTCGCTGAATAATCAGTTTTAATAATAACCAGAATTTATTTCCTCTGAAAGACCCCGATGGCGATATAGATAAAGGGGGTAGTGTAGCATGAAACATTTAGTTGTAAATATAGAGTATTTAATAAAACAGACGCACACGAGCCATCCTGCGGCGCATTGCTGAATACTGAAGATAAAGGCATCATTTGATATGGGTAACAATTATATTTCTGCCATATTTAGAAGCGATACACCGTGAAACTCGGCTCTGAATTGCTTATAATGCGCTGGCTAAACAACCTTGATGGGGGATTTACATGAAAGATGCACACTCAAGTTTGGTGAGCATAAATGTTTCGTAGGCCAGCTGACAAAGGAAGGGGTGGGGGAAGTAAGGGATGTACGTGGAAGCCGTGGGATTTGGAAGTATCAGCCCGCAGCATGGTAAGGAACCGCGGCTAGCATGACGACTCCGCCACTGCTTTTAACGCTTCCGAAATTGATACGCACGGGTTTTGATACATGTCACGTGAACTTGCAAGACTAAGTTTCAAAATTGCTTTTATAAACAGTGTTGCGCCCTATGTATAGAGTCAAGATAGGCATCAACCGAAATATGGGTCTCTGTACTACAAACGTTGTAGCTGCTATTATGATAGCTGTCGTAATTTTATTACAGCTGCCGTTTTTGTCTGGGAAGTCGAGTACAAATTTTGGTCGTTTTCACAGGCTTCCATTGCTGAATCATTAAGCGCGCTGGGAACACAATTCTTGCTTGCGAAAGGGTGAGCACTGCATTCGGCTCGTGAGGATTGTCTTCCAAAACATGTCTGTCACCTGTCTTTTTGAATAATCAACCTGTAGCTTTAGCTATTCGCGAAAAACCTGCTAGTTCCATTGAACATGCGCTAACACCGTGCTAGGGCCTCTTGGAGTGCTAGTTGGTAGGTGTTCCAGAAAAGCTGGATATATTGTAGTCTTTTCACTTGCATAACATTCCAAGTGGGATACGCCTGTCTTAATGGTATTAAAATAATATGGTACTGTAAGAATATGCGGAGATTTTAACGTCAACATCAACATGGCATCTAATGTAGAGCATTATCCACTTCCTGTAATCGAGGAGATGTTTGCTGGCCTAAATGAGGGTGACAGGTTGAGAACGTTAGATTTGTAAGACGCGTACAGTCAGATGCCGCTGTTTGTTATGAACGCCCATCAAGCTCTGTTTTTTTTAACATACTTTTGTTTCGTACAGCATACGCGCCGGCTTCTTTCCAAAGAAATATGGATTCAATATTCGGCGGGCTACCAGGCGTCCAAGCCTACCGCGATAATGCGCTAGTGGTAGAACGTAGCAGTGACCGCGGAGAGTGCCTTAAATAAGTTCTGGAACGATTCCGACACCTAAGCGTGAAGCTTAAAACAGACAAATACAAGTTTTAACAACCTTCATTCACGTACCTTGGGCATGACATAGATTATTAAGTACTGCACCCTATTCAGAAGAATGCAGATGCAGTCATGTAAGCTCCATGGCCAAGAAATGTCACAAAGTTGCATCGATTCTCGGGCATGCCCATGTACTACGCACGGTTCTTGTCGATTACGTCTACGATGCGTTCTCCATGGTACTGACGAACGGAGAAAATAGTGTGTTGGGAGCGGCTGCTGCCGCAGCGGACTGCATCCGAAAAGCTAAGAAAAACATTAGGAATTTACAACTTTTGATCCACCTCGAGCCTAAAAAGGAGCTTCAACTAGAATGTGACGCATCCGATGGTATGGGAGCGGTTCTCTTTTACTAGGAAGAAAATAACAACAGACACACTGAATCCTGCTTCAGAACGCTTGCGAAAGTGGAACAGAACTACTGGCAGGTGGTACGAGAGGCTTTGACATTCATTTTTGGTGTATCTCATTTCCGTGATTACTTTTTAGGTCGACAGCTTACTCTGGTCGCCTACAATCAAGCCCTGCAAGGAGTACTGAGGACTGATCGCCAGACGCCTACGATGGCCGCTGCTCGCTTTCAACGGTGGGCACTCCCTGGGTGGCTACCAGGAGAAGCTACAGCACGGGCCTGGAAAAGAATCACTGACAGAAGATGGCCGCAGTAGACTGCCAGCAGAAGCGACTGGTCCGACATCAGAATGCGAAACCCCCGAAATTGTGTTGTCGTTTTAGGCCTTTGAAAAAGGTATTGCAACGACCCACGAATTACAGGAACCAAACGCCAAGGACCCGGTGTTAGCCCGCGTCAGGCGGTACTTAGATTTCCTTATCCTCGAACGGACAAGGAAAGAGAACAATCGCTAGACCTGTCTTAAGCCCGCCAAGTAGTCGTTTGGGGCAGTCAGGTCTCGATAACGTCTGCAGCACAAAGTAGAAATTTTATAGCTGCTACATGATACACACCAGGGCTCATAGTTAATGAAATCAGCGGTGTGATCATCGCTCTGATGGCCGAATCTGGACAGGAACATAGAGTAATTGTGAGCTCAATGTACAAACTGCCTGCAGAACCAACCCATGTCTTCGGTAGCCCACACGTCCATCAGCCAAACACATTCTACATGTGGTTTCGGATCCACATCACTTTCGCAGGGCCCATATCAGACCAGATGGTCCCTGTGGTGGTAGATGCACACAGGAACTGAATGAAGAACACAATCACAACTTGTACTATTCGCTGTTTGCCAAGCATGTTCAGCCGTTTCGGTGCACCGTGAACGATCGTGTTCGATAGTAGCGCACACTTCACAATTCGAGTTTGCCACGTTCGTAGCAAGAAACAATATTGTGTACCCGCATTCCATTCCATCTGCAATCGAATGCAACCACAGAAAGAGCGCTGCGAACCGTGAGGTATGGGGTGCATAAGATCACAGAAGGGCCACTGGAACATAGCCCAATGCGACTGTTGTTCAATAACAGGCGAACTCCCGAATGGGAGCGAAAATCTCCCCGCGAAATGCTGTTCGGCTACGAGCTTCGTTCACGTTGGACACGTGCTTGCCGTCGACAGGCGCGGATTCATCGATGGGCCTTGACGGCTGGGCCATATCCCCAGGCAGCTGGATATATGTGTCAAATCAGGGAAGCTGCTCAAAATGGCCACCGGTGCACGCGCAATCTAATTGTGGAGCAAAAATGGTAAAGATTGAAACGCCAGCCGCAGTAGTGTGGCGCCACGTCAAATATGTCCGCCACCACCATGAAGCTACACTTGGAAGGACTGTTTACGAAGCTAGTGCGAGTGAAGTCAAACGGTCTACCTGGCACAACCAGCGCTGACGCTTCATCGTTTGACAGGGCCAGTGCTTTCCCTTGCCCAAACCCTTTCAGCACTGCATCCTATATAATGCGGTGGTGATATAAAGTTCTTGTTCAGACTACGAGCCAGTGTATCGTTCATGCTGCTGCCCTGGTCATAGCTCATTTACAACACTTTGGGAGACAAATATGTGTAGCCGAAATATGAGAGCGGGAAGTCTGTTCCGCACTACGTTCAAGGCACATGAAAGAAGCATTTTTAATTTAAGCAATGAGCTTTCAGAAACGCTTTAGCAGTAATATTTACACTTTTCGATATTTAAGGTTTATTCACTCAGTTCCAATTTCCTAATCTCTATTGACAAGGAAATTTTGCAAGTACACCAAACACTTTGAAAGTACTAACGGTTAGCGTTAGTACTTTATTATAGCATTGCAAATGCTATATTAAGGTTTCCGCGAGAGAACAGTGCCCGTCATAAAATCTTACTGTTGGTTGTACGATCACAATGTAGGATACCAATTTTCATCGATAAGTTCTGAAATAAATACATTGGGCATGGCGCACGATATCTACTATAAAAAGTAGAGCAGTAATAATTACTAGCCTAACTATTGGAACATAACCACTTTTGCCTACTGCACTTGAGGGGTATGGAAAAATGCACGTCATTTATTTTGAAGGCCTTTCTATGCACTGCTCAGTACTGTCAGGATTCATGCACGTATGGTTGGTTCAAGTGTCAATACCCGTTATTCGCAATACGACTATCTTTTTTCTTCAGCGCACCTTCTCGAAGACCATATAATTATTATAATGAAGCGAGCTTGCTTCATTCACATCGACACTTGCTCCTCAGCACAATCAACCAGCTTGCAGGCGTCTCGCGTGTCATCTTCCTGAAGTAAGCTATTCGGTTTTAAGTGAATTGGGGTGGGGTTATGACCTTTCTGTAGGAATGATGTCATATGGCTGCAATTCTTGTCGTCCTTCTTTGCCACCTCTAACGTCGGCGTCTTGGATAGCGTCTACACTAGCTACGATGGGTCGGCGCAACGACAAGAGCGAAGAATAGCGTGGATAGGTTCTTAAGCTGAACCGTTTGGGATCTTGCTTGTGCGCGCGTTATGTACCACTGCACTCAGTTTTCTTCATTTGCAGACACCACAAAGCGGCGGCCTATTCACCTTGATTCTACGTGGTACAACATTCACGGTAATGTAGCATATTGAGGCACATATTCATCTGCTTCGTTTACTTCAGCACCACTGACGTAACAGTATTTGCCATGAGTCTTTAGGACCGAAAATAACTGGGCAGCATTGGAAAAAAAACTTTTTTTTTCAAAGACAAAGTACAGTTTCCTTTGTTGCGAACTTTTACGCCACATCAAAATATACCAATAGCGTTATCAGTATAGTACACCTTGCTGTCGCAACGAAACCATTACAACTGTCATTGTCTCTGGCCTCAAGAATCATATATATTTTACAAGCAGAGAAGAATACCTGAATCTACTGGCCAAAGCTTTATTAGCTCGTGTATGCTCACTCACTTGATATCATTGAGACTGATTTCAATTCCAACCATATGAGAGGATGCCTTCTTTTGCTACAGTAAAAAAATCATCCATGGCTTGAAAAGTAATTGTACTTGAACTCAAGCCTCTTTTCCATGTGCAGTTCTGTATGCCAGAAATGAAAATAAAGGAAACGAAAACAGCAAGATATAGTGCAATTCAACGGTTCAGGTAAGACAGGCATACTTTTTGAAAACAAATAAAAACATAACTCTAAATGTAATACGAATTTTCGTGGTGTAGCTTATGGCGCACATTCTTCACACGACAATGTACACGGGTGAAACCCGTACATATTGGTTAGAAAGCCGACGAAAGTCGTATACGTAATTTTTCTATTAGTAAATTTAGTTACAACAAATGAACATTGCATTGATCCCACTCCAGTATACATATTTATCTCTATAGACCTATCTATCGACTTTGACTTTAAAAACTGTTACAGCGCAAACACATGCAACCGCAAAGTATAAGGGACAGGACAGAAGCGCTGTGCTGCAGTGTTTGCGCTGTAACAGTTTTTATGTCAAGTATGCACCAACTCGCCCAGAAAGAAGTTTTAATGACCTTGACTTTGCACCCGGCGTGGTTGCTCAGTGGCTATGGTCCTAGGCTGTTGAGCCCGAGGTCGCGGGATCGAATCCCGGCCATGGCGGCCGTGTTTCGGTATAGGCGAAGTGCGAAAACACCCGTGTACATAGATTTAGGTGCACGTAGAAGACCCCAGGTGGTCAAAATTTCCGGAGTCCCCCATTACGGCGTGCCTCATAATCAGAGAGTGGGTTTGTCACGTAAAACCCCATTATTTAATTTTTTCTTTAGCTTGAGTTTTGCGACGGCAGAGTGGCTCAAGTTGTTCAGTAGCTTCGGCCACAAGGTTTTCACTTGTGGGGCAGACGTAGCTTGTAATTGTTCTGTCGTCACCATTCTAGCGTCGTCACGCGACTCTCGTCATGTCACCGTCGGCACGATATCATCATCATAGAGACGGAGTCATAGAATTATGCTGCAATCGTCCTAACGCTGTCGTCATACATAGTTACTTCAGAATCGCGATACTGCTGGCGCCACCAATGTTACACTACTTTCGTTGTTGCATGAACGTACATCCATTTTTATCATTCTATCGTAATCATGCTGCAGTCGCTGCGATGATGCCGTTGTCTTGACACCGTCGGCGTTTCGTCGCCGTCCTATAGTCGTCATGCATTTGTAGACATAGTATCCTCGGGATGCCTTCGCGATCGTTCCGTTGTGGTTACAGCAGCCTCGTCATTGAAATTTGCTCAGAATGTCGCCGTCACGCCATTGACGTCAGGTCATCGTCGTGTTGTCATAGTCTTCATGCTATCGCTATTGTAATATTCTCCTCAATCGTTTAGCTCATGCCGCCATCGTCACACGGACGTGAATATGCCATTGTCGTTATTTCGAAATTGTCATCTCATTACCGTTATTCCATCATCTTCATAACACCGTCATCCTATCTAAGTCATTCTCTCTTTTTATGCCAGCCACATCACTGCGTCCCTGTCGCGAAGCCGTCGTTATGCCGTCATGATTTTAGACGAACGTAGCAAGTGAGCGTCATGGCAGTGTGGATCAATGATAAAAGCTTATGTCGCATATAGGTAGAGCCACGGTTACCTTGGGCTGACTGCTACAACTTCTAAATAAATGTGTCTTCAGCAATACCGAGTTCCCCACACCGGTGTATCTTATAACCAAATCGTTGTTTTACCATGGAAAGCCCACATCTTCTTTTATAAATTTAACGGCAAAATTTATGCGAGATAATGCTTCAACGTCTTTTTTGCTGATGTTCTTACCGTGATATCTTTTATTGTTTCTGAAGACATGCGAAGTTATCCATGAACTTGTTGCAGACTTGATGACGTTATTGTTCATCACCTTGTCGACCTGTTTTTGTACGATAGTCCATTCCGCCATGGAGAAGTGATAAAATCATATATGATTTGGCATGGTGTCACCCTTGCTGTTGCAGCGGCGTGCTCGAGAGCGCGGTTCTTCACATAATATGTCGATAACAAGAAAGAAGCCGAAGAAAAGCTTTTCGTTGCTCGGAAGGAACTTAGAGAGTAATCGTCTTGGAATGTCGTCCACAGGCGAAGAGCACAAAATACAGGACTGCAGGAGCCTACAGGTGCATTGAATAATCTTCAGCGACATGAAAACGACCAAGCTATAAAGGTGGGATATGCGCAGGACTATGCCATAGGCAACCGCGTGCCTGCAAAATTGAAAGTTTGAGAGTGGCAGACAATTTTTGTGGATTGCGACCATGGTGTTGAGAAGCGCAATATTGCGCAACAAAACCAGATCAGACGTAATAGTTTTGCGGAGAACTGCAAGGTGGAGAATATAGCAGCGAGAATAATGTATCGTTCGTAGGGATTATGGCAATTGATTCGAACGGGTGGATCTCTGATTTTCCCTTAATTAAAACCAGGTCAGTGATGGGGTACATCACTTACTAACCGTCACAAATTGTAGAACAGGGCATCCTACAAAGTATTTTGGTTTATTTGGAATACTCACGATCCTCAACTGGAATTAATACATGGGTAAGAGTAAACCATAAGTGAAAATATACACAGGCCGAGTCCGAACAATAAATAGCCAATGAACACTTTTATACAGCGAAGAGTACTGAGTAAATTACTCGAACAAAAAAAGACGAAACAAAATATATGCCGGTGCTAAACAGTTTTTTCCGTGTGTTCATCAAACAACTACAGTATAGATTGAGCCAAAGTAAGTTCAACTAAGGAATTTCATTCTCTCAGCGCTTGGGGAGAAAAAAAATGCAAACATGTCATTACCAACAACATATTTTTTGAGATCACATAATGTTTGTGGCGCTTTAGAGTGGATGAGTTAGAGGTAATTATTAGTTTGCAATTCTGCTCGAAACTATCACGTAATAACAAACAGATCATTTCAACCTATGTACTTTAGCTCGGCCAGACAGCCCCGTGTTCAGTGCGCTGCAGAAGCGTGAGAGGTGATGTGTCGTAGCCTGCCACCCACAAGAACTACATGATGAACGCAGAAAATGGAAAGTTTATTGTTCGCTCCAGGGCATGCGTTATAGCAATTGCATGACGTACGCGTCACGTGCCTTAAGTCCCGGATAAAGCCCTGGAGTCGCAGCTAGGTTGCCAGCTGCAGACACATCATCGTGTTTCCCGTAGAGGTCGAGGCGCACAGGGGCTCTGCGTTGCCGACTCTGACGTTGGGGATTTAACCACCGGCATGAAATGGCCCTCCGGCTCTGTTACCTCCTGTCTTTGAGCAAGCACCCCGGACCTTTTCGGCACCACGTGGTAGCTGGTCTCCCGATATTGCTCCGTCGGCTGAACACTCGCTGTTTCAGGAAATGCTAGTCATTGTACTTGGTCAAAATGTCTTTGTTGAACCCCCTGCTGTGTACATGTGGTCGCCGTCCTTGCTCCCTATTGTTCCGTTACTGCCGCAAGCATCCCGTTCGATCTCATCCAACTTCGCCTCCCCAGACGTTAGCCCTGTTCCCATTTCTTGCAACTCTCTTGCTACGGCTCTGCGTCCCTTGCTCAGGTTGTTCGGTGTGATACAGTCTATCTTCGTCGCCATTTGTTACGCCAGAATTAACTCTCATATATTTTGCTTTTCTTAAACTGGAGTTCCAGGGTACGTGCACAAGGATCTAGCGAACTTTCACCTTTACCGTTTTCCTGTGTCTTCCTTGGCTGAGCGAACAGCCATTTCTCTAATACTTTTGAACGGTAGAAAATTGGAGCCGTGTTGAGATGATGTATGCGGTTCTGATTCACAAACCTTCAGACGGGTGTGCTGGTAAAGTGTAGTCCATTGTTGGTTACTACGGCCTTGAAAAGACAGAATCAAGCATGGATAACTCACTCAGCTTCCACAGCAGTTTCTGACGTGGCTGTGTGAATAGGAAGCGCTTCGAACCATCTTGTAGCTGCATCTGCTCCGGTTAAATCTATGCGCATGCGTCTCCACCTTTGATTTTTGACTGGCCATGCAGTGGAGGCATTGATGCGGTTTCTGTACTCACTGAACATACTCGCCCCACTCGTGCAATTTCTGCATCCGAGTTTGAAAGCCAGAACAGCGTTCTGGCTGTCTTTTCGGTGGTAGCCATGCATGAGCGATTCTTATGTAATAATTTTAATATAGGTCTGATGGCAGCTGCGGGTATGGCAATACGATGTCCCCAGAGAATTAAATGTTGTGCAAACGCTCGTCCTTGTCATTCTGTCTCCGACCGCGTCTTCATTTTTTGCGCTGCCGTGTTTCCAAATATGTATCAACATGCCCGATTCTACACTTTAATCACCGTTATTCCTGTCTTTTGCTGATGCAGTGCAGGTATCGCTCTTGATACTCAGCTAAGAAGCTGGGCCAACCCTTAACCATCCATTATTTGACTTGCTGCAAGGTGGCATCCGAGTCCGTCAGCTGTAATACTTCCTGTGCTGGAATAGCATTGCTTGGTTAGGAGTCAGTGTATAGCGCATACTCTAGTGTTTCCTCAAGGCACTCACGTTCTTCACTGGCCAGCACTGGCAGCCGACTCAGTGCATCAGCATTGGTGTTGTCCTCACCTTTACCGTAGTCTTGTGTATACTAATATTTGTCCAGCACCAGGGCCAACCATTGTATGCTGGCCGCCGTCATGGAAAGAATGGCTTTGTTCGGATTCATGAGACCCGTTAGCAGTTTATGCTGAGTCTCCATGACAAATATGTTTCGTACAAATAGTCTATAAACCTGGCCAGCCCGAAAACAATTGCCAAAGCTTCCTCATCCAGATGGGAGTAGTTTCGTGCTGCTCGGGTCAGTGTTATGGAATGGAATCGTATGAGGCAGTCGATTCCATTTACCGATGGGAGAGAACTCCAACCACTCCTGCTGACGATGCGTCGCATTCCAAACTCATGGGTTTTTTTCGTGTTGAAGTGGGCTAGAATCTTTGAAGTCTGGATTGTTCCTTTCACGTTTTTGTAGCCTGTCTTTTGTTTTGTCCATCACTGTCATGTGGCTCTCTATTAGAAAGTCGTGCAGTGCAGCCAGGCATGTGGACAAATTAGGCAATAAATTTGGCATACTAATTAAATAATTCCAGGAAGCTCTCGAGTTTGTTCACTGAAGTCCGCGTAGGGCCCCTATGAAAGTTGCTGCGTTGTAATCATTGTGCTTAAGGCCAGAAGCATCTACGCTGCGACCGGGCAATGTAACTTCCCTTTGGTGAAATTTGCATATTTTTGGTTAACCCTAAATGAATTCTCCCGTAAACGTAGTAGCACATGCCACAGCCATGTGAGCTCCTTTTTCCCCTACCCGCCCCTGACAAAATCATGGTGCCTCTTGTGATCAAATGACGCAGGTCTTCATCTGCCGCCCCACATACGATTCAATGCCGCAGCATGCGCGGCACACCGTTCTAAATGTTGCACTGCTAGGCTATCCACCGAATTTCTGCAATGTGGTGCTGCACGTACGCGACCGGTTGCGGTGTTCGCATAAAAATGTGTAACTCGAGGCGATCTCATTTAATTCACATAATTATCCAACGGCTTCCTCATACGTGAGGCGAAGACTTGGCGTAGGTGACATCCTCTTTGAATGGCGTTTACTGCCGCGTCTGACAATGGAGATATCAAGATGAAGCGCAATTTCGATTGATCTCCTAGCTTTTGGAATTCCAGGTACGGCTCGTGTCGAATCTTGAAGGTCGCACATGTGCTTTGTATGCCGTCGAACGCAGCTGGTTTTCCGAGGCTCATTCTTCAATGCATTGTGGACCGCTATTTTCTTTAAAGTTTACTCTCTCTATAGAGGGAGTAACAAAATATAAGATATAACATATGCATATATGTAATATATATAAAATATAGCGCTATAACAAAATAAGATTTACTCTCTCTCTCTGGACCCAATTAGCTCGCCTTTTGAGCTACTTTTTTCAGCGATTTATTAGGCGTCATTTATTCTGCGCTGGTTTAATATATGTAGTATGGTGCACAATGATCTGCGAATAATCGCACATTTCTCTTAATCTGACCGATTATATTACTTATGTATAGCAGGGAGAGCAGTGGTCCCGTTACCTAACCCTGTGGTATATTAGCGAAGACGAGACCGGTGTCTTATACCTAGTCATTAAAGTGTACGGTCTGGTACTGGCCTGACAGATAAGCTTCAATCCAACGTGTGAAGCACCTTAGCATGAGCAACGCAGTCCAAATACTTGCGAATTTGTATGCACGTTACGTCAATTTTATTAGTCTTCTGTGTCTGCCGCTTTATATAGTGTTTCATATGGATTATTTCATGTAAGATCGATGGATTTTGTTTTCTGGCAGTTTTTCAAACTTCGCTGCAAATTCTTCTGCACAGAGAGTAACGCTACTTCTAAAATTTGCCTTTTCATATTTGCTGATGAGCGTTTATCCCAGGAGAGGTTAGAGAAGTTGGAAAATAAATATACAAACATTTGAATATTATATATTGCAACTAACAAAGAAGCTACGCTGTGGTCACAGAAGCGTTCCAATGTTTCAGCGTTAAGGGGACTTTTTGATAAAAAAATCGGTGATCAAAACTAGTTCTGAGCCACATGTTGAAAATAACCTTGAATACTAGTTTAAAATGTAGGGCTTATGCAAGGTTAAGATTGACGGTATTATCTGTAATATTTTAGCTGCTTTTGGTCCGAGCAATGACCGAATCTCAGTTTAAATCTGGCATGTTAAAGCTCCTGCTGTAATATAGTCACTTGGCTTATGGTGAAACCGAATAACTCGACAGGCCATCAGCGTTGTGGGACGCAACAATTGCCTTGGGTAGGAAACAATATTCCAATCTACAATTGCGTAAAGCCCATTTAGGCATGAGTATTGCGCCAACAATGAGGTCATTCGGGCACTGCTGGCGAACGATAAATTTTGCAGTGCTGTAAAGAAGACGAATGGTCACAAACACTGTCGAAGACACAACAGGTGGAGTCCTGCCATAATAGACTCACACTGTAGGTAGCGCGGCGTGCATCGTAACCTTCCTTATCATTCGACGAAAAGCAGCACCGAATAGCTAAAAGCTGCATTCCTGTGTCGACGAGAGATGGAACGGAAGCGCCATCTACATCAACGTCCTTTAGGCTTCCACCTATAGTCAGGAATAACAGGTTTAGTAGGCCATGTCGTATTGTAGCTTTGCTTCAAGGACCTCGACAGCTTAGTTTTTTGTAAATGTAGCGACCATTCGCATATTGGGACGTACATCCATCACCGTCAGCGTAACGGGACCCATGGCCATGTGGTGATGGGGAGCTGGAGCCTCACGGCGGAGGGCCGTCAGCGTTGCCCACCTAAGCCAGCGTGTAAAGCGCAAAACAATGAGTATCCGGGGCGCAGACAGTGCTAGCAGAACCATGACTACTGAGGAAGCGATGGCTGGCAGCTTCAGCGGTGACAGGCGCCATGAACACTCCTGGAGCAATGGCAGGATATGGGCGTATTGTCCCCTCTTCAACGGCTACGGAGGAGAAGCAAACTGCGTCTGGGAGCAACCAAATAAACGTTTGTCGGTTGAATCAGACACACAAAGTCAAGGCCGAAAATTGCCATATTCTATCGAATGACCACTTTTATAAGCATGATGAAAAGGGCCCATTCTCACCAAAACCATAACAACGGGGAACTGAAGAAATGGCCTGCAACTGGCAGCAAAATGTGCCTGTTAAGGGTCCTAGTCCCGCTTGTGGGTCTTCGCACGAAGGTGTGGTTGTGTTGGGAATTGTATAGAAACATTGGGCGATGCGGCGGCTCTTGGATCGTCGAAAGCTATGAAACTCTATGAAAACTGCAAATACGGTGGAACAGCTCTTGTACATTAGAAGAATAAGAACATCGGCTGCAGTACATTTTGGTGCGTGAACAATTATGCCGGCCACTGTCATGTTGTCGATCGCTTAGAGGATGCCTAGTATATTTTGTATATATGCCCCATAAGATTTTGTGTGCCTCTGAGCACGGCCACCAAATTTCTTTGACGCTGCCAATTTACGACGAATAGGTCTGTCAAGCAAGTCTCACAGTTTCTCTTTACAGACGTGCCAGCTAGTTGTGTTATAATTTGCTTCTAACCATTTCCGCACAATTCCTTTAAGATAGGATATGACATTCGCTATGATCGCTGCCTTAGTAGCGTCATTCTACCTATTCAGGTTGCACACGAACTCGTGTACAGAAAGCAAGTTTTGAATGACACAGTCGTCCGTGGAACAAAATGTTACTTCTCCTAAGTATGGGAGAAGATGGCTGTAGGTAGTCTGCTGTGATGTTAATTCGTAAACCATCGTGGTGGCAGTTAGGTGACGTCAGAAGCGAAGTTCAGTGCCTGTACCCCACACGTGCACCAATATATCGCAAGAAAAAGGCAGTCGCAGAGGTTTGTGCTTTGGTCTTCTACTAGAAGATAAATATGCCATCTGAACAACGGGGATTGGCTTTTAGTCGTGGTTAGCTGGAGTCACCTAATTCATTCTCTTCACTGCAACAATACCGGGTGCTATAACGTAAAGTTATTCCAAACTTTCCTATTCCTATCTTCAATCACCCTCCGCAATAGGTCAATAACTTTTTCGAAACACTCCTAATGCCCTGTCTGTCCCGCGACGTCACTAAAGCTGCGATACCTCCCTAGCTGATGTGAGGCTTACACACTGATTATGCATCATTGCATCGAATAAACGAAAATTAGTTATTTCTGATTCAACACCTTTTCCCCATTAGCCCTCAACTATTGGTCAAAAGTTTTCGGGCTGCACGCACCACACCTGCTTGTCACGCGACGTCACAAAACCGCGAAGACTCACCGCATCAAAGTGACGTGTACGCATGAAGGATGCATTAATATGCCGAACAAAGCAGATTTTTTTTTTTTTTTGCAATACCACAGGCTGTCCCGTTCTGAAAGGAAGACGATATGGCTACCGCCGATCGTTCAAGCACTGGCTACTCGCACATGCCAAAGAGCCATGGGTTTATTTGCGTAGAATAAACTTTTACCGTGGCCGGGTAACGTTTTGGGGCACTTTCTGCACGTTTACGACCTCGCTATGCCAGCTCTTCTTCGCTGAGGATCCGTTTTAGCTGCATTCTTAAACTTCCGTTGCATGCTGCCACAATTTTCGACGAGCCACTTCAAGATAAGTATAGAAAGCCGTCAAAGAGAAGACGCTTGCCCCGCCATCTTCATCCCGTTATCGATTTTAAGTGCACTGGCTCGGTCCTATCGAATCCCTCTCCACTTGAGGCTGCTCCTTGCCTCTTGACAAGCGAGTAGGTAAGACAAGCCGCTCACTGTAGGCAATGTTATTCGTTTTTAAAGCAAACAAAAGTGACCGCCTACCATCGAGAAGAGCATTTCGTTGGTTTGTTCAGACAACCCTGTGGTTCCCCGCCCGATATTTGCGTCAACGGTTATGCAAATTAGCCATCAGGAAATTGGAATAAACACATATGGGAATAGTTTTACCTTATAGGACCCTTGGACAAAATGGCGGCACCAAAAGAATTCCAAACAACTACTTACAGCATTCTTGGCATGTTAGCTTGAATGAACTATCTGGGGATGCACAAATGGTTCGCAGAATAAAAAATGATGATTGACTTTTATAAAACGTTACTTACAAGTACTGCTTCGGTGGCAACACGTAGGCCATTGGTAAAGTTAACCTCTTTGTAAAACTTTGAACTCTGAAATGGAAATATTCAGTCAGCCCTATCGTTCATTTTTAACAACAGGAGAACAGTCCCGTTTGATTGTTGGAAGAGCGCAAATGTAATGCCACCTGCGAACGCAAGACGTCTTCCCGTCTGACAATATTATTTCAGAACATTATTCGTTGCGACTGAAAACGACAAGAAACCTTGAATAGTTGATAAAACTAGTCGGGAAATGAAGCCCATGCAAAGCATGTCGATAGCCTTGCTTTTTTGAAAGTGTCAGCAAATTGCTTATAAATGTACGGAACAATAGCAAATTCTTCACATGGCGCAGATGTTCTCTTTCGTGCAGGAGGCAAGTATGATGGTGTTCTAGCGAAGTACTCTGTGTCGCAAACTATGGCAAGAATTTTTGATTGATTAAAATTGATTTCTCTGATTGGCCTCACTTGCAATCGCCCAACGCCTGCGTTACAATAGCAGCTCGTTTAAACAATGCCACTGACGCAGCAGCGAGAGGAAATGGATCTTGTCTCTGCTGCTCGTAAAACCGTCAGGACGATTGCGCTAATTTTCATAGAATTTGTGAAACACATAAAATCGCATGTGGCACGTGTTATTAACCAATTTTGTTTCTACGGCGATTTTCTACTCACGATACGGGTTCCTGGTTAACCCGTTTTCTTCAATGTTAAACGGCAGTGGCTACAGCGGTAACCAACAAAGAACCACACAGTACTCAGGCCATGTTCGTTGCGCGGCCCGTTACGAAGAATGAGCACCAACTCGCCCAACTTATGTATGTTTTAGCTTACATTGACAAACTAACTGCTCGAGTCGTTGCAGAGGCGGATTAACTGTAATGGAACTGCTATTTTCTTGCTGTTTTACAGCGCAGTCCTTAGGCGCCCATTCCTGCGGTGAGCATCGGCGTAAACTAATGAAAGAGCACCGCGGAGGCTGAAACAGCGAACGCCGATCTCAATGTGCGATCAAATACTCGAGGAGGAAAGCGGAGGAGGGTGCAGGGGAACCGGGAAGCACAAAGCGGAGAAAAAGGGTGTCGCGAATACGGGGGAAGGAAAGCGTAGTGCGGCAATGATAGCTGCGAGATGGCGCCGGAGTACCGTGCGCATATTCTGGGAGTTCCCTCTGTGGTGGCCACAGTGAATCGTGCCCACAAAACGCCCACGTGCTGCCTCTCGCGATCGCCAGATTAGCGAGGCAGTCGCGCCAAACTTCGCTGCATTTGTAACGTGCCGCAAGAGACAGATTGTCTGCGGCAGCAAATGTATAGCTAAATAAAAACACGTACAGAGCTGCACTCTAACTTCACAATAGCGAGTATTGTAATCTTCGGAGAACTCTTGGATAAGCCAAGTTCTCGAGTCGTAATTGGAGTAAGCTTCAATAAGAAACGTTCGCGTCCTTAAGGCTGCTGCCTTAAGGCATGGATAATACTTTGAGCCTTGTTGTTATACAAATTTTTATGGCGCACGCGACCGACCCACGCCTATCCATGGGAGAACCTGTAATCGAAAAGAAACTATGCAAATAATCCATGTGTTTCGAAGCGAAAGCGATCAAAGCTTATTTAGTGCGGTTTTACTGGTGTGTGCCGTAGCCGTGTTAAAGCTTAGTTTCGACAGCAAGGTCATAAAATAGACTTGTATGTGCCTGTCAACGTGATTCTCTTTTCTCCTATGGGTCAGGCTGATAACTATTGGACAACCGAAGCATCTGTTATACCTCCATAACAGTGTTAAAATATTTAGTGTGGTGTGCGATCAATAAATAGGGAAGCGTGGTTAACTACAGTGCAGTCATGTTTCGTGTAAAAAGGTCTTGAACTTCGAAGGGATAGGATGTACCTGGCCTATGCATCCTGTAGAACATGCAATAAACTGATGATGGTATTGCTGGTTACATTGTTAAACAAGAATAAAATATATCCAGGTAAATTACCTTCAATTTGTCGCACCTACTGCGTTAGCAGATTGTGTATGTGTTATTGTAAACGCCATTTCCAATTAGTGTGAAAGTTTTCTTGCACACATCGGAGCGCATCGCTTTCGTAGTCGTCATCAATGACATTACAGTGTTGACCGTTTCATAAATTGTTACTAGGCCTTCTCTCTCAGGTAATTAAAAGTGAAACAGCCTCTATTAACTGTCGTACGTTAATAACACACACACAAGTAAGGTGAATCTACAGCCCTGTAATTTGTTCTTTCGTTATTTCATATGGTGGGAGCATAACTTCAGCTTAAACGCTCTGTTTTGGACTTACACATATTTTTGCATTCGTATGGGTAACGATTCGATATTGCACCTCGAATGGTTACATGTAAGACGCCTTCTATATTTCATAGTTTTGTCTCCTGCTTTATATGTGCAGATTAGAACGTAATATTACTGCCATCACTGCGTAGCCACATTTCTTTTCATATAAAAAGTTGTGTAATTTAACCATATTCGCTGACCACCAGAAATTTTTTTTTTCTGAGCTGTGTTCTTCGCACTTTGCTTTCTCAGTGCAGGCGTGCAAAATGCCAATTGCCACTGCCAACTTTTGTTGCAATTGAAAACATAACTTTTACCGTATTATCATATCGTGTGAGAAGGCACTCGAGCACCTGGAAAGAAACGACAATATGCGGTATGAAGTTGCAAACCAACAAAGTAGGGAAGTTTCCAGAGATATTATTAATGCTTTACGACAACCTACAAATTTCACGCGATGTTACAGCAATGACAAGAGCACTATTTCATACTGTGGCTTCATTTTTACTTAAAACTACATTCGTTATACCATGGCACTTCTTTTGTCTGGCGAAGCTTTTTAAGGTTAATTATAAGAAGAAACATAATTTTCAAATAATAACTCGAACACAATTGTTATTAACTCAATTTTGTATCTCCATATACAAATATTTATAAAAAGTGACATGTTAATTGCTGATATTATATTACATGAAAGCAAGAGGATTTGTGAGGTATCGTTAGGCATTTTTCTCACCACGTGTAACCCAGCGCTCACCATGGCGAAAAAAGCACCGAGAGTTTTGCTGGGCCACTATACCGTTTCAATTGTTTGTACTGTACGATAACCGGATCTACTATAGCGTCGACGTGGGGTGAGAGGCCTCTTTTACTGCTTTTTCCCGGAGATCGCATTCACTCAACTATTTTCGTTATGATGTATTCTCACGCTACTAGACGTGTTTTGTGAATGCCTGACATAATTAGTTTTACAGCATTCACACTAAGGCTCTCCCGCTCCTCTTCAGGATTCATTGAGTCTACAAAATGATTAAGCCCATACTTTTGTAAACTGCGCAAATATTTGTGCACCTTTCTTTGTGTTTTCCGGTGACTTTCTACGACCGGCTAACAAATGTTACAAAATATTCGCTCAGTGGAACACGAGCTTCGTCTATCGAAAGTTTCTCGAATATTGTCGCTGATTCTAACTGTTGTTGGTGTACTCGCTGAACCTTTTGTAATCAGATTGCACGCGGGGCTCCACTAGTAATGTTCATTCAAGAACGATCTCCAGCTCTAACGTTTATGCTCATATTTTAGGAGAGTCGACTATTAATAACCGAGACGCTTTACCCGCCTGTCTGATTTCGACGATCTACGACTTTGTTTGTCATTACTTTTGCGTTAGATTATTGCTCGCGTATTTCTGCGTACATGCTCACCCAATAATGTGTTTGCTCACAGATTGGCAACAGCCCCGTACATCACCTGCTCCACGTGACAAGATTAGGTCGCGCAGAATATTCTCGGTTTCAAAATTAAACACAAGTTTCTTGGCAAGTACTAGTCTATTGAGGACTATCGCGTCTTGTTATTGGTAATTTGCTATCAGAGATTCATAGTCAAAATTGTGTGCTTTATTTGAGGCGGCCGAAATTTCTAGCTCGAGCTAATAGATTCCGAGCTGGGCAGCAGCAGGAGTACCGCGCTAGTTACGGCTGGATCCTCAGTGACAGTTATTCGGAATTACTGCAACACTACAGGGGGACTAGACTCATGTACCCACCGCCCCATAAAGCGCTGACGAAGGAGGAAGCAACGGGCTGGCGTAGGCTCCAGACAAACACCTTCCCCAAACTTTTTATATTGAACAAGATGTTCCCAACGCAGTATAGGGACACCTGCCCCTGGTGCGGGGCTACACCCACACTCTATCACATAACTTGGGAGTGTGAACGAAACGACACATTCCGCGATCATAAACCCCCGAGTGCGGAGCATTGGGAGAACTGGCTCGTCAGCTGCGAGCTCGCCGTCCAAAGAAGGATGGTGGAGCACGCTAGAAAGGCGGCCAAACTCAGTGGAGCTCTGGACTGAGGGACCACCCGTGCTGAAGAGGCTTCCCTTCGACGAGAAGGCAGCGTGAAGAAGAGAGGACCTCGATCCGCGAGAATTCCATTTTATGATTCAATTAAAGTTTTTCTCTCTCTCTCTCTCTCTCTCTCTCTCTCTCTCTCTCTCTCGCAAACGCAAATGAACCATGTTTCAAAATCAGGTACGTACCGGCTGAACGTCACCATGCTGGGCTGTGTGCTTGCAAAAGTTGTAGTGAATGCAGAAAAGGCCGAGAAGCTGAGCAGCAATGAACACATACGTTTGCAGGTGGCCAGATTGCAGCATATCTTTTAGGCAACATGCTGTGACACTGTCTGTCGACGCACTTTTTAATCAGTGAGAATAATTGCAGTGCTGTTGGGTTGCACAGAATAAAGCTTAACCGCATGCACAAACAATCAACGTGAGACACTGTACAAGGTGTTCTCTGTTAGGTGACGCAATGCTTTAAAAAAAACTTCATGTGGCAGATAGCAGAATTTTAAACCTTGCTGTCAAATATGAGATGATGCGGCCATTGCTTCTACGAGAAAGGAAGGTAATTATTGTTTAATAATCGTAATTACGGTAAATATATTTTATTCAGTTACTTTTCACCCACAAGTTTGAATCTATGAATTTGAGGTAGTGGGCAAGCAAGGCATATCGCCCTAGTAGACATTCTCTGGTGGGCAGCAACTACGAGATTTGTGCGTCAAACATCCGGTAAACGTGCACTATTGTTGCAATTAAATATTTTTTATTGAAAGCCTAGTTTTATACAGTTACACAAACACACAAAAAAAACTGGAACACCAATGCAATTCGTCGGACACATTGCAAATTATTATCTCCAAAGTAACGTATTCTTAAGAACTAGTTTTAAACAAATATACCGTCCATACTCACTAGCTAAAATGAGTAGAGAACAGGTGTTTGGCTGCTGAGCACGAGGTCGCAGGATCTAATCCCCGCCACTCCGGCCACATTTATATTGGGGCAAAATTTGAACACAACCATGTACTTAGATTTAGGTGCACGTTAAAGAACCCCAGATTATCGAAATTTCCCGAATCCTCAACTCAGGCGTTCCTCATAATAAAAAAGCGCTTTTGGCATTAAACGCCATCATTTATTTTGTTAATTACAGTTAGTGGCGTACAGAAAATACTTGCTGTAATTATGTTACTTAGTCAATAGGGCATTTTGAACGTTTGCCTAAGTAATAGCCGCCACATCGAATATTTATGTCAAGAGTGAAGTTCGTGCACTCTGCCACAGACTTTTGACATTTGGTAAAGCTAAAAAAACATCATGTGTAAACGAGTATTGAAAGCAAGGTCCGGCTGAAGAACAACCGAATCGTTTCACATATAGAGTGACGTAATCAAACACACGAGTAAAAGCATTTTATAGGCATTGTGATGGGCAGCATAACGCATAGGGACGTTCCTTAGGCAAAATAAGTGTGCCTTTTTTGTCACGTTAGCTGTAAGAAAGGAACATCATCAAAAAGGTAAGCTTGCATGTACTCGAGAGAAAATCTGCTCCAACATCATTTGACTAACTGATTGAAAATATTTTACAAAATATAATAAACTGAGAGATCGGAGATAACGTCGTCCTGTCGGGTTACGTTCTTCTTGTACTTGCAGAAAGGAAAAAAATGCCACACCACTTACAGGGGGTCATTGCACCCTGCGCAATAGGCGCCTACGGAAGTTTATAGGAAAGCTAAGGACTTGGATTCAAGCCACAAAATAACTGAATCTCTCAAACATTTGTGCCATCTGTTTTCTCAGGCACCTTTCAGCGAAAAAAAAAGTTGTCTAGAAGTTTATGTGAAGCAGACACGCATGAACAGCATTTATATTGTTTGCCTCTGTAAAAAAAAAATATCTCAGGTATCCCACAATAGGGCACTTGGTCTGCTGTTGCTCTAGCATAACGTGCTAAAATCACAATTGGAGACCAAATCAGTCTTCGTAATAGAATTCTAGGCGATTTGGAACCTGTGAATTTCAAATCACTTTCATGGTAATTTCAACAGTAAAAGGAACTAGCATCAACGGAATTTATTAGCCACAACCTAAGGAGAGGTAGTTGGATGACTATTGTTATGAGAGCGATTCCATACTGAGTACATACGTGCCTTTCGAACCATATTTGGTCGGACGGTCTTGCAATACGCTAATATTTCTTTAGTGCATGACCGCGCAAGATCTCCGAAGATAGTCTTCGCTTTCAACAGACGTGGTCTAAAAGCTGCATGGTCGATGCAATCATCAGTACAACATAAAATTTAGAAAGGCAGCATGCGCATTTCAGTTTATTGGAAAATCTCCGGGCAGAAATATAAAGTTCCAATGTACGAATGATCTTTCTCAGCAGCGTTCTCTTGAAACTTAATATTCATCAACAGTGCAAACTTAAGTCATGCATATACACAACGAAATTCTCCTTTTTACCAAACAACTAAACCATGCTCACTGGTATGCGCCCGACGTACTTGCAATGCATTTTCACCTACCTCTCTTCCAAAATAATAAGCTCTATTTATTGCTTACAAAAGAAGCCTTATCGGTTTCATAAATAACAAAGGCTTAGAAGAAACTAGGGATTGCAACAACAGGCTCCACCAAGCAAAATAGATATAATTTTACAATATTATTTATCATACTAGAGGTAACAAGACGTTTGCTCTTTATTTACAACTTGAGAAACAAGTATGCGTGGAATTTTAGAAAAATCCTGGAAACAAACATTTCAAAAAAAACTACGCAGATTTTCTCAACCACTACGAAGAAATTTAACGCTTTCGTGCAGCGTTCGCAGCAACATAAGAATTATCGCACTAATTTACACGCTATATTGTATGCGGATTTCTATCTGACCCATATGCTTACAGCAATACGGCCAGTTGAAGAGAAGTTTTTTTATTCTTTATTTACAACATAATTTACAAAATACAAAAGCAATCACTCGACCCATAGCCATTGGCAAGTCCTGGGCTCATAGTCAACTTAAGGTACAAAACGCAGCACGCGAGCAAAGAAAACAGCAGACATAATAAATAATAATCAAAAACGTGCATAACTTAGGCTTTAAGGTAAATATAAACTCAGTGTGCGTTTATCCTTCACACAGGCGAGAAAACAACAAAGACATAATACATAAAAGTGAAACTGGCATGTACAACTTAGGGAGGAATGCAAATATAAAGAAGTGCACTTATATTGATGGTGTTTTTTTAGAAGTTATTTTTTCACCGAAGACCTAATGTTACGGGCTTCATTAGGGTGTATTAGCCGAGAATTCTAAGGAAGTGCGTTGCTAAATTCCACGAGCCTTTTCCCGTACAGATTGTGACATGGAGGCAGTTTAAAACACTGGCTAGTTGTAGCTCTTGTATTTCGTAACCGGATTTTAAACAAAGTAATAGGAAGTAGATAATTGGTTAAGATAATACTGTGGATGACATCAGCAATTTTCAATTCATATAATGCATGTAGTCGCAAGACATGCGATGAGCTATGCAAGTACGTGCTGGATTCTGTGCTCCTAGACGAAATTATAATTCCCAATGCGCGCTTTTCCAGACGGAATACAGGACCAAGGTAAGCTATAAAACTGTTTCGCCGTGACAGAATATAATAATATATGCGACTCTGCATGAAGGAAAAGTACAGAATGCGTGGGGCAGGATATTCAAGACATTCACGACCCTTAAGAAGAATATAACATCCGTAATCAATCTTGGGACAAAATGACTAATTATTTATAAGAGAGAACTTGTTGTAGTTTGGTTCCTCGTAATGACATTTCCAGTATTTCAATATTAAGATGTTTCTTCCAGGCATGAAAAGCTGCATGCTTAGTCTTACTGAGAAAGAGGGTCAATTCATTGGACGTGAACTACTTAAAGCAGTATCTAACTCTGCATTAATTCCATCCTGTATATCAAGCAGACTGCCCCCAGTGAATACAAGAGCGGTGTTTTCAGCATGCACCAAAGCCTCTGAATGCATAAGCGTTGCAGGGAGATCATTGATGTAGAGTGAGAAAAGAATGGGCCTATGAACGGAACCCAGTGGCACGCCGATTTGTGTGATTTGTGAAGTAGACGTATAATTTTTCGGTCTTACATGCTGCTTGCGGTTACTCAGGTATCTTCTAATACCCTAGTTACACGGGCCACTTAACCGCGGTCAAACTTAACCGTGGTTAACTCGTTCAACCGTGGTTAACGCGCACCGTAGTCCTCCAGATTTACACGGTTAATGGTTTGATGTACAGGCCATGGTCTGAAGTCTTGCGTACAGGCTTCATTTTGAATAATTTTTCTTCGACATTTGACTACAGCAGTATAAAGATGTCATTCGAATGGCTGTGGGCATGAAACTGTGCTGGTGGCGGTTCAGGATATTTTATTTCGATATGAGTTTGTTTACGTGCGCAGAGAGTATAGTTTCAAGAACTCCATTGATAACGCTAATAATTGAAATCGGCATATAATTTATTGGACTAGAACGAAATTTCTCCTTATATATCGGAACTACTTTTGCTATTTCTAATTGAGAAGGATATATTTCAGAATCAAGGGAGCGACTAAATAGATGAAGGAGGGGACCCGCTAATGTCAGTGTTGTCTTCAATTAGCTTAACAGGTATTTGGTCAGACCCAGATGCCTTAATACTCCTTAGCTCTTTAACTACGTCTATTATTTCGTCTAATATGAAATCCACGTTTACAGTAATATTCATCACTGATTGGATAGACTGCGTATATTCGGTGAGTTGAGGTGGTTGGTTTGCTAGTTGCGGTCGCATATTTACAAAATACTTGTTAAATTCATCAGCTGTTTCTTGGCCAAGCACATCAGGCAATATATGCTCCTCTGACCGAAGCCCTATACTGTACCTGTTACAATAATCCCAATTTTACCTGTGTTGCCCTGAACATTATTGATAAGAGAAGGGTAGTATTCTTGTGTTCTTTTACCCAGTAGAGATAGCCACAGGTTCCTGAAACGCTTAAATTGGCTTGCATAATAATTATTGGTTTTAGCACGTTCCCATTTCTCACGGCATTTTTTTCCCTTCAGTATGCGTAGAATGTCGTTAGTCATCCATGGGCATATAGGTTGAACATGTCGACCCGAGTATCTTTGTGCGGTGCTCTGCAAGACGGCCCCCTGCACAACTGTAAAGAAGTTTGTATCTTCTTTGTTTATGTCGGTGTCATAAGTAGCAAAGAAGTTTACACACTGCGAGTTCTCACGAACTAATCGATAGTCAAACTTTATCTGCCATTCATGACCACATA
This sequence comes from Dermacentor albipictus, assembly GCF_038994185.2. Taxonomy (NCBI): domain Eukaryota; kingdom Metazoa; phylum Arthropoda; class Arachnida; order Ixodida; family Ixodidae; genus Dermacentor; species Dermacentor albipictus. The sequence continues at coordinate 82,883,637 of NC_091830.1, read as the reverse complement.
TGCTCGCAGATATCGTTTCTTGTATTTTAACCGCAACAAATATGGGTATGTGATCGGCTATTGGATCTGGATAAGTTCCGGCCCATCTATTACATGTGATGTTCGGAAGCGCATGGTCTATGAAAGGGCTAGAACTGCCTGGTAAACGCGTTGACTCTGTTATAAGATTGCATGTATCATGTGAGTGTAGAAGTAAGGTGTAATTATTAGTTTCTCTAGAAACATTTATAATAAGGTCTCCTACAATAACAACGTGGTTACTTTTTAGGGGTTAAGATTCCTGTCATTGATTCAAGTTTTTAAAGAAAATTTTTACCAGCAGAACCGGGAGGCCGGTAGACTACGAAGACTGGGATACCCCACTCAATTTTTATTAAATGTGCCTCAGTTGTACGATCACTGGTAGTAAGGGCAGGAAAAACTTCAAAAGCAGCACTTTCTTTGATAAAAAAGGCAACACCACATCCTCGTACACTTGAAACCCTTGGCAGAGAGGAAAATTTGTAGCCTGGTTTAAACGGTGATTTATTATCCTTGAGCCAGGTTTCCGTAATAGCGATTAAAATACGAAGAAAAGTGTGCTGGGATAGTAAGCACTCAGTAAGTTAAGACTTTTCCGGATACTGCGCACATTGCAATGAAGAACTAAGAACACATCTTGGGGGTTTCTTAATTGAACAACGTGATCAAAACTAAAAACCATGGTGAAACAGAAGCACTACAAGAAGAGATGAACAGAGAAAAGCTGCTCAATCTGAGCCAGGTCACTCTCATTCTCAATTCTCAACACAGTTGAGGTTTCTGTTTTCCTTATGGGGATCTATCCCTGCGAAACACATACCAACTTTCGTTTTTTTCTCTAGGCGCGATTCACGCGCTTTGCTCAACAGTACGTTGTACTCAATACAGAGATGCTCAATAAGGTAAAGCGTATCGCTTTCTTCGAAGCCAAGAACACGTGGTTGGCCTTGACTTTCTAGCTGCAGAGAACTTAGCCCACAAAGCACGAGTGGAAAACTGCACCACAACATTAGGTTTATCTTTGTCCTTTGAACGGACTCGCTGCACAACGTCAATGTGATCATCAGAGACATCGACACCCACCAAAGTTTCTATTTTTCCACTGACTTACGCATATCCTCATCAGACACCACTGATATGCCTTTTATTTCTATGCTCAGGCTCCTGCTGTATTGCTTTCGCTCGATATTTTTCTTGGCTTGCACTAGTGCCTTCTCCATCTGCTTAATTTCATGTTGGCATTGGGAATTCTGTGTTTTGACTTCGGTGAACTGGTGACGGAGATGTACGACATCTTTCTTGAACTGCTCAAAACTCTCATTCCTGAAACCCATAGCCTCTCGTATACTCTCATGTTCAGAATATAAATAAGTGAGGTTCGCACTGCTACAATTTCATTCTTCACGTCAGTTGTAACTTGTCAAGCTTTGTTAGTACATCAGTTAGCACTATCGCAATCTGTTTTGTGCTATTCGGTCCTTTGTCGCCAAAAGCCGTGAGCACGTACCAGTGTTTGCCATAATCCCAAGAAAAGAGATCATCAGCGAACCACGAATGTCCTGGCGAACACGAATTAGGCAACAAGCAGGCAATCAACACAGTCGCGGCAGCAACAGCACCGGCGCGGCGTAATATTTCCACATATAGGAGCACAATTACCACCAAGCTGCGAAAGGTACATCAACTTGGTTATGACGCGTCTGTACGCCGCCACTGCTGCTGCTGAAGTGAATGCGCACACAGTAATGCCTCCCCTCGGTGAAGCTGATAAGCCCAAAAGTAGTGACCGGCCAGCGACATTATTTATATATATCCACACTGACCGCTCTTGCGAGGATATTCTGTTTTTTTAGCTCTAAAATAGCAATGGAACCTCTCAAGAATACCAGTTATTGTGCGGTACCTGTCCAATGAGCAGAATAACATGAAAAATGGTGACAAAGTGCAGCATAGGCACATATAGGGTTATTATGTTCCGACGCTTCGGGAAGAAGGATCTTAAGTCTTCCACAGCTATGCTAAAGTGGAAGGCACGATTTTATGATGGTAATTACAGGTGCGCCCTATCCCAAGTGTTACCAGAAAATGCTTTTTTTAGAGGTGCTTGTTCCATTCAACTCAGTAAGTTTTTTTTCTTACGACAGACATCAGCGCGTTGGGCAGGCCAAAACGGGAGGTCCTGCATTGTGATTTGCGCACACGGGCCACTGGAGTCTTTTGCTAGTAACTTTCTATCTTTATTTGTTTCCATGGCTAAAATACAATGGCGGGGGCTAAGATAAAAGCTGAAATGAGGCAGCTTGAGGTGCCTTTAACCCCCTTGTTACAAGATGGCAGTGAGTGGCGCAATCAACCGTACGCAAAAAAAAAACATTACATATAAATGTTAAGCACAATCATTAATCAATTCAAAAGAATATTGTATAGGGGAACAAAGAAATTGGATAATTGCAAATAAAGACAATGTAGATAATAAGCACCACCACATTACTTACACTTGGCAATATCTAAATAAAAGTGAAAATCGTCTACACTTCACGACGCATAATTAAACGTGAAAACATATGGTGCTCGAATAATATTGGAATGATTAGGAGAAAGAATAGGACGAGCAAAAATTATGTCATTACAAATATTTAACAAGACGCACATGTGAAAACAGGTGAAGAAGAAATCACGCTTGATTCACTAAATTAACAAATCCTTCCGGCTATCAGAGGGTAGCCGCGAAGATAATAAACAAAAATGAATATGCGTGAGTAGCCGTTCACACCAATGTAAGCTATTTTTCACTATAGGAATCGTGTCACATGATATTAAGGCAATGAAAACATTAACCAAAGATCATCCTTCCAAAAATCTAGCTTTCGTAAGTGCTCCTGGACAATTAGCCGATCGCATTGAATACATAATGACTAGAGTCAGGATTGGTCGTGTTTATCCCATACAAATATTTCTAGCATTATATCCTTTTTTTCTTTGTTATGCGTGCCCAGAGAAGGGTGGGGTGTTTTATAAGGTTTCGCGTAGTCGACATGTCCATTTTGTCTGCCGCTGAACTGCTGACGGGCTGGGGGCACATGTCTTTTTTTCACTCGTTCCTCAGACGAGATAAACGTAACTTCAGTACACAAATCGCGCATGTTTACTAGCTAGGCACTTACAGAATGCCCTCCGGCAGAAATTAACGATGTTTTCTGCGCTGGATGCACCAATAAATTCACCTGAATGTTTAGTTGAGCATCCCAACGCACGAGACGTTAAGGCCACATGCATCAGTACATAGTAATGTTTGTGGCCTCTTTTGACAAACGTTCTGTGAACCCAAGCTGCATCAAGCTCCATAGTTTTGGAATGCGATGAAGTTGATTGATTCAAATATTCGCTTTGAAAGAGTAACATGGCAGGAATAACCATGCCGTAGAAGATTGCATTCATTCATTGGGCGGGCGAAATGCGAAAACACCCGTGTACTTAGATTGAAGTGCCCAGGTGGCCCAAATTTCCGGAGTCCTCCACTACGGCGTGCCTCATAATCAGAAAGTGGTTTTGGCACGTAAAACCCCATAAGTTAATTTTTTTTCATTCATCGGACGTACTTCTCCATTTAATATATGCGTCTGACTGAGGCATATATCGAAAACTGGCTCAGAGACGCTCGATTATTACTCGCGGAGATTGCGTAGTTGGTTTGGCATTGCGCTCCAAAGCCTGAGGACGCGGAATTGAAACCTGGCTCATGCGTTCGTCTTGTGATGGGGGTAATATTGACGCGTGCACCACTTTATCTTTATGGGGCGACCACGTCTCACCACCTAACAAATGTTATCGCACAACTAAGGACGCGCCTGCATGCATAGTAAGCTTTTGGAATGTTACCGATGGTTCCATCCGCTCTCTGTGACCGAAACTTGTGCAATCTGATTGCATGTACGTGCGACGCGAATAATGTAGAACTTTGTGGAAGATACGTGGGTCCCAACAATCACTGTGGAAAATTCGACGACTGATGTATAAAAGCCGACGCGCATGACGCGCTGATCATATTTTCGACGATCGCCAGGTGCGTTTGCCGCTATTGTCGTTCTTTGAGTGTAGCCTGCTTCTGCGGGCACAAGTTCGCCCAATAAAACGCTAGTTTCATTAATCAAAGTTTCGTTGCCTTCTTCACCGTCACTGCTACGTGACTAAATAGAAATACGTAGGTGTACCGTGCAGTGAGTGCAGCATGGGGGCTAAATAACTCCAGGCAGCAAAAGTTGACCCGGAAACAACACTAACGCTTGTTTCATGATCATATAATAGTTTGCAGTAAAATTTCTCTAATCTAGATTGTTCGGCACTTACGAGCTACGGCAATGCACAGGCGTTTAAGTTGCGATCCTAAGGTAGGTAGTGGATCTTTAATGCATACTTTCAGGTAGTTTACTCGACATGTAGTTACAGAAACCTGGATCTAGATGGTCTGCAGTAAATATGAATACAGTTATGAAGCCACGTGACTACATTGGAGGTACACAATATCTCAGGAGCTACATCTCTCTCCTAACACGAATTTCACTTGAGAAATCATTAGCGTCAAACTGTAGAACAAAAGATACATCGCTCAGCTTTTATAAAATTTAGCAATTTCGCTTATGACATGTGAAGAGTGTCAGCAATAGTACAGCGTCTGGCTGAAAGAATTACTTACGAGGGAGTTGCTTATTGCATGCTTTGTCCGGATCTATGATTGACAGCAGTAAAACGATGCTGAGTGCGGCACGCAGACACCAGCTTGGAATTGATGCATAGTCCTTTGGAAATTTCCTAGAAAAGGTTTCGAGATAATATTGCGTCAGGCATGAATAGCCATGTTAATGAGACCCGTGACCCCCTCCCTGGATTTAGAACAACCCTTAATCCTGTACATTACCTTCAAAACAAACATACACGTACAAATCAAACGCTCATTGCAAATTATTAGGGTGTTTCGAGGGACATTTCAAACGAGTATTGTCTAAAACGCTAGAACCACTGCGATTTATGGCTGCAATTAGGTGTGCAATCCCTCCACATTGACACGAGTAGCTGTCGACATCTTGCTCTAGCGTTGTTTCTGAAGCCACAGAGCTTAAAAAATGGAAAACATCTCTTACACATATGCGGAAAATTCTTTGAACCACTCTACAAAACCTAACTACATCCTCGAAGTGAACACCGTACTGCATAGCAACACCTCTATGGTAATAAATGCAGGTCCTGCATTCACCTCAGTTGTCAAAGCTCAAGCATTGTAATGAAGCTATACACACGACACGTACTGGATCGCTAGCTAGCACAATTGTGAATGGTCCAAAGAAACAAGAAAAAAATCACTGACGTCAGGAAACTGGTGTTGTCCATGCCCAAGAAATCAAGTGCTTTAAAAAAAGTGTCATATGAATTGTGCATTACTTCCTATTATTGCATATAATGAACTACATCTCTGCCTTTTGACACTTCATTGTCTAATGCTTCATATTGTTGTAGCCGAAATTCAGGCCCTCTCGTCCCGATATGTCTCAAGCTCGGCTCAAAATGTAGATCAAAGCATAGGACATCAGATGAATTTCTCTGGTGAAACATAGACTGCCATTGCTTTCACGATAGAAGAAGTAAAGGCATTCCTTGCTTTTTTCTCAGAACATTTATGCCTTATTAAAATTTATACTCATAACTTTTGTAGAGCAAGTTCTGAAAGACCATTCTGGGTTCCTTATTATCTATACGGTGAAAATTTACGGCGTTCATACTCACCAACACCCTTATTAGCTTGCGCTTATCGCAGCCTCTGAACAATATCATTGGGCTACAAGTTGCCTATGCTCGCGCTTGTTAGCTAAAAAAAAGATTACAGTACGTGCCGCCTTTTTTCGGGCATCATTTTTCAACTTACGGGGAAACGAACGGGAGGAAGAAATCTAACAGCACGTGGAACATGGATTAATAGTAACTTTATATATGGGCTTAGGCAGCAACGTTATTCAGTTCCGCAAACGCATATTTTGTGTTCATTCGTAGTTGTTCGAAACCTCTGGGTACTGTCCTCAACAGTTAAAAATGATATATCTCAAAAACTAGTCTTTGCTTTGCGCAGGTGCAATTCTAAGTTTTGAAAATTTCTTTGGTGCATTAGGAGCGTACGTCTTCGAGCAATAAGAATAAAAATACCTAAACTTATTTTACAATGCAACGGCGGATAAAACGCTATGGCCAAATAGAAGTGTTCCATAACATAGACTACAAGTTCAACGCGATAGATTCTTGCTATGTATAACCAACCGTAGTTCGGATCGACATATAGCAACCAACTTTTGCTTAAAACATGTCCAATGCTCCCTATTTGTTTGCAACGGAGCGTACCCACACTCCAAACGGGTGTGACAAGCAATGTTATTGCTTTCAAAATTTTCTGTACAAATATTAGACGCGCCTTTGATTGCGATACCAAATGATATGCACACTGCAGGCGCATTTTCGGCGTCGCCCTCACCGTGGCCGTGACGTTCCCTACAAAGTATAACGTCGATAACGCCCTCGCCACACGCCGCATGCGGTATGTGCAAGTGAAAACGTGCGAGGGGAGCCAATGATTGCGGCTCAATCTGGCGCAGGCAAGGAAGGAAAGCGGAGGAAAACTCGCCGTCTTCCGTCGCGTGAAAGGCCCTCGGGGTAGGGAAGGGAGGCATGGAAGCGGTGTTTACACCGGCAGCAAAGGCGTATTTCGCGACCGCTTGCAAGAGAGAACCGACGATCGCGGCTCAGTTCGCTCGCACGAAGGAGGAAAGAGGGGTGGGTGCACGGGAGGGAAATGAGCGGCGTTCTACACTGGCCGAAACTCCGTACAGTTAACCACCGAAGTTCGCGGGCCATGCGAGCTCAGAAAACATTCGATTTCGAGCAGCATGCAACAGTGGTCACTAAAACTGAACATGAGAATGTTGTTCACACAGACTGGTAGAGGCTGTAAATACGAATACCTGGCAGAGTTGCAGCCTGCGCAGATATTGAGATTTTTTTCAGATTTCGTGTTCTGTAAAATTTTTGGTTACGCTACTTTGCGTGGCCATCCACGGTTGCGCGCGCCCTATCTTGAAAGCGATCTGAAAGTCAAACGTACCTTTGCAAGTGATGTGTTCTCGCCGTTCAGTTTGCGTGGAACGAAGGACAGCCCCAAGGTCGATTCGCTCGCTGCTCCTGCCGCTCTTCTTCATGCTAGCGTTTCCACACATGTGTCCGCGGTCATCGAGTGTGATGGGTTCATAGTGGCCCGTAGGTGATGACACCATGAGTATTAATTTAGATAGTAAGCGAGTGTTTCCATGGTTACACTGTCGATAAAATTTATATCCCTATTTCCTATAGCTGTCTCCAATTTGCTATCGCAATCGATTCTTCGCGTTTCGAGCGAAACTGAGACTGATTTGTCGACAACGTGAATGAGTCTGGTGTTTCATAGTGCAAGGACCAGGTATGGCCAAAGAGCGCCAGGGTACAAGCAGTGTCTTGACGATCAAGTGATGACTTGCAAAGAGGTGGTTGTGACACAGCTGTAACGTGGCCTAAAAAGTCGCATAATGTGGGTAAAATGTACATGTTGTGTAATAATGGTAATTACGAATAAAGTGCACTATACACAAGAAACCTACATTCTGAAGAAATGATAAAGTGTACTGAAATATTGCGACGATGGGTCATGTTTATTTACCGGATGAGAGACGATAGCTCAAGGAAGCCCATCTACGAACAAAATCGCGGTGCATCGCAAAATAGTGCTCCTCTTCTACCTTCCATTAGCACATTTCACTTTCCAGTTCCCAGACGTTGCCCACTGGGCGAATCAGTCGGAGGATCAGGCGTGGTAAGGCTTGAGACGCGCGACGTCAGTCAACTGTCTTGCTTGATCAGCGATCCTCTGTATCTCCATGTCCAGGAACCCAGCATACCAGCACATGTTGAAGATATGAATAAGTACTGCACAGTAATGAATAAAAATAAATAAAAGCAGGATTTTGCCTGCATGTAATTAAAGCAAAGCTTTCAGAACAGTTGACGAAACAGTAATTATCGCCTTTTGAGTTTGAACTCCTTGATCTGTACTGCATACTGTATACAGTACTGCACAGTATGCAGTACTGTATGCAGTACTGCATACAGTATTGCATAGACTTCTCCTGTAGATATATTCGTTCTGAGGGAGCAGAACGCTGCATTCACAGAAAGAGGTACCAACATCCGCGTAAGACACGCCAGGATGTGAATGTGAGTAGTCCACGTAAAATTCGTGGCAAGAGCACTTCGGCTGAAGTTCTGAAAAGTGCATTCGAATGTGTGCCATTGGAGCGTGTTTCCAGACTTCGATAAACCAAGTGACATTTTGCTGCACACCACTGCAATGGTAGTTTCAGCTTTGCATGTGGCCTAAGAGGTTGTTCGAACCATGGCACACCCATTTTATCACTGAGCTTTCTCACATTCAGATAGGAGGCATCTCTTACCGTACGTCAAATACTAACTGAGTGGCAGGTGTCATATTGTTTATGGTGGCGTTACAAGGGTTTTCAGGGCTCCAATTCACTTTCAGGAAGTAAACAAAAAGTAAACAAAAGAAATGCATAAACAAATTAAGTTACCATTCATGCGATTCAGCATAGAGGCTCTCTACAGTACTTGTTCCGAAGGAACCTTTGTCCTAGCGGATATTTAAATGGTGAATTGGGTCCAACATCTCAGACAAGATTGGTTCTGCAGAGTAGTGCGCCACAGCGCCGTAATCTAAACGCGATCGTACGAGGCTTTGTACAGGTTGAACAAACACTCCCTGTCACTACACAACGTTGTGCGTGGTAGTATTTTCAGAACGTTAATTATTTTTAAGCGTTTAACTTCGAGATACGTACGACGGGGAATGATGAATAGATTGGTGCTTAATGTTACACGAAAACAGTTGTCCTCCGCCTTCAGGGATAAGTGTTGTCCATGGAGTTCGATAGGGGGCTCTGGCACAAGGCCTCCTTTTCTTGCAAAGACAGACACAGGAGCTTTTCTGTGATCTGATATAAACTAATTGTTCTTGGCCCATTTGGACACTTTTTTAGGCAATGCTGAACGTGTTGCTCACAGAGGGCGATGCTGCAGGATTTAAGAGCTATCGGCTCCTCATCAACAAATGTACAATAAGATACTCTGTGAAACTGGCCAACATGAAGAAATAATTTTTATAATAAAATGATGCAAGTTATTACGCCACTGTGTGGCACCATAGTGTTTGGATAAGGAGCCTAAAAAAATTATTACAAGTTAAAACACAGAATGTCATTCATGCAAAGTAGCTTTCCATGCGTTGAACAGGATCCCTCGAAAACCGCTTCCTTAGAGATCTCGCAAGATGTCATGCTGCTACATGACATCGCGGGTTTTTTTTTTCATGTCACGGTAAATTCACAAATGTTAATGTTTATTTACTAATGCTTCGCGAATGTTAGCCACGATGTACACGAGGTGGTTGGTTGTAGCCTACCCTTCCCTGGAAACGCATGATGTAGGTCGAAAAACTTTTTTTCATTCGAGAAGGTGACAAATATCAGTTTCAGTTTCAGTTTATTATTCCTTCATAGCAATTTCTTACAGGAAATGGCATACAGACAAGGGTCCCAAAGTCAGAGACTGCACCGCGACCCTTGGATTAGAAGTTATATAAAAAAATAAAGTGCAGTACAGAGCAAAGAAACAAATTATGAACTAAGCAAAATATAACCAAGAAACTGAGTGACCACACACATAAAAGACAAAAGGATGAGGAAAGATACACAATCAGTGGTAATTACACAGCTTCTAAATATCATAATAACATTGTAGGAAATTAATCAGACAACAAATAATTCTTGAGTTCATATTGGAAAGAGAACAAGGTAGATGACCACTTAATAGAATATGGAAGACTGTTCCAAAGTTTAAGCCCGCAAAAAGAGGATGCCATCTTTCCGTACTTAGTATGACATAAAGGCAATAAGAAATTTCCTTGTGCTTCTAACCTTGTGTTATTGGGAGTAAAAAAGGAGATCAGAACTAACGAAGTTGTAATAAACTTGCTGAGTTAGCAATTTGAAAAATAATATCGCTAAATGATAGTTAAACAAATCCGCAATTTGAAGAATGCGGTTGGTACGTAGTTGTGAAGAGGCGTAAGAGAAAAAAATGGCTTCGCGTTATAATGCGGATAGCCTGATTTTGAATGTGCTGAATAGAGGAAAGATGACAATGATAAGTATTACCTTAAGAAGTGATATCATAAATGATATGTCTATGCTTGAAAGCAAAGTATAACGATAATAATGCCTCTTTGGAAAAAAAAATGCACGTGATTTGGGGATCTAATGCACGTGGGGATATAATTTGAGGCCGAGGAAAAGAACACAAGTGGAGGCAGGAATGTCATGCCCATTCAGAGTTATTGTCGGAGAGCAAGGTAAATGTCTCTGTGATGACTTAAATAACATGAATTGCGTTTTCGTATGGTTTATAACTAGAAAATTGGCGTTACAATATTCAGTCATTCTTGACAGTTTTTTTTAGTTTCAAAGTTAGCGAAAATAATAATTTATCCGAGAGGGCAACAGTCGTATCGTCTGCGCATAATATAGGTAGGGTACAATTAAGGCAGTCAGGTAAATCATTTATATAAATGGAAAATAATAGTGGACCTTAAATGGAGCCGTAAGGCACTTCTTGGCTAATAATCTTGCTTTCAGAGAAAGCCCCGCCTGCATAGACTGTTAATTCACGATTAAATACATTACCATAAGATAAGTCATTTCCTACGGAGCAAGCAACGCTATGGCGTTGGGTTCTCTTACCCTGCGCAATTTTTTAAAGTTTTTTCTTGCATATGCACCGGCTAATAGTTGCACGTTCAATGCATCTCCTTCCGCTTTTAGTGTGTTATACCATGTCAACGTTTACGTTCATTCGATCAAAATAAAGTAACTTGTAGTCGTGTCTGTGTTCCCGACAGCATCTGTCAACTTACCAGGAAATGAACGGAAAGCAGGAAACTAACTGCATGTTGCCCTTGCCCCTGTCCAGCTTTATATATATACATATATATATATATATATATATATATATATATATATATATATATATATATATATATATATGTGTGTGTGTGTGTGTATTCTCTGCAAGGATAAGTAAATCAAATAAGGAACGTCGCTGTTCTCGACAGCTGCAAAGAAAAATTGGAAACATTGCTTTGCGCAGGTGTAAACGGAAGCTCTCGAGCACATTTTCGCAAACAGTCAACGTACGCCACCAATGTGATAGCTAAAACCAAATTTCTTTAAAATTGGCGAGTTGGTGAAGTGCATTACCTACGTAATGTGGTGAATAAGAGAGTACGCTAGAAAGGAAAGCAATTTGCTACTTGTTCCCAAGTCTAGTTAGAAACCACAGATGACGAGTAATTGTAGTTAAACCAATTCGCGCATCCCTCTCCGTATTTGCGCCGCAGGCCTGTATAACTACCGGTTTGAGCGGTTTGTTATTGTTTTCTGCATTTTGTTTAGCATTTCTGGAACCTTTGTTTGCGGAAATTACTTTAACAAGCTCTTACATGCGAGTTTTTTGCCCGACTGAGACACATAGAATGGGTAAATGCACTAAAGTGCCGCGGGCGCGGGAGCCCAATAACGTGGCCCAAAAGTAGCTCGGCATATTCAAAACCAATAATTGTAGATTTAACAAGTACACTCCATAAGAGCCAATCTACGAGACAAATTTTGCATCACATGCAGAACGCAGGCAAAACTTCAGTGCACTGGGTGTGAAACAATATTCGTACCGGATATTTAAAAATATTCTTCAATTATTTTTAGTTCTATGTCTAAGCTGATGCCTCATTCACGATGTCTTCAGCGTCAGCAATGCAGTTCCTTCTTCAGATATCACGTTGTGACGCTGACGAACTGCCAAAAGTGGTAGGTATAGTTTTTAAATAATCATTCGGTGCACGAACGCACAGCAAATCAAACTCTAAAAGCACAATAATATGGGCGGTCCCAATTGTTGGTCATGAATATATTAGTTATGGGCAAATGCTTTGGTTTTCATAAATGTCTCATCGTACATTGCAGCTCAATGGCAGTGCTCCAGTATGTGCCGAATTGCACATCACTATTCGCGTCGCGCACGCGATCTGGTTCGACAAGATTCCTTGGCGATAGAAGTTGAGAAGGTTCTGATACATGAAAGCGTGTCTTGTGCCACGCAGTAGTTTTGCAAACGTTGTTATGCGGTGAAGAACGGTCATCCAAAAGTTATAGACAACATACGTTACACTATGACTGTCGTCGTGCATCTATGGCGTTCGAATGTCGATACGCCTTTTCCAACGAGAAGTATCTGGTGTCTTTTGGAAACCTTGCTAAATACCCTACAGGTATAAGGAAAATGATGTATATTAGCAATACCAAACATTCCGCCTGAACACAACCCGCAAACTATGTGATATTTTCGGCGTTTGTTCACCTTCAGCTAACGTATCGTCTCTAATGTACCACGGCTAACGAGATACCTTAATTCTACTGGTGTTCCAAATTAAGCGTAGTCCAGTATTTACCAAGCACGCCTTAATATTTCCCATGGACTTTAGTACAATATCATTACGCAATTTTCAATGTGGTCTGAGGAATGAAAAGCAGTGAGTTGCGTTGGAAAAACGTGTTATATTACAAACCCACTCTACATTTTCTTTCGTAGCGAATTCTAACGGAACACCGAAATGTGCGCGCTGAGTAATCAATGTCGCATATGTACACGTCACTACACGTGCAATGCAATTGACATTAGACATTACCTCTTTCGCCATGCTCATTTTCAAACCTAGGAAAATTCTGGAGCCTGATAGATAAGATCTTAATAGTTTTCACTGCATATTAACTCTGCATATTTCTATATAAATAATTAGGGAGTTGGAACCATATGGGAGGATCGCTGTTCTTGCGACAGCAATGATATCATCCATGGCTTGGCGTGCAATTATTCCTGAACTCAAGCCTGGCTTCTAAGTGAGTACAAAGTATAGGGAAACATCGAAATATATCGCAGTCAAATATTCAGTTTTGACATGCATGCTGTCACCACAGAAACACAACAGCAACATTAAGTAAAATGCTGAATTACCGCCATTGAACGTGAACAACATATTCCAAGCTCGGGAATGCGTAGTGAGGAGAGTCATTAAGGTGCTTCTATTATTGCGATTTAGGTACTACAACAGCACGTTGCATTTGCCGAACCCGGAAATGCTGTTTGCACCTTTCGTCTCTCTCGTGCTGCTTTTAAACGCAAGAATGTTCATTCATTTCCGTGATGGCATTGTTATTCTTTGCTAATAATTCCTATATCAAAGGGAAACGTCGTCAGAAATAAGATACAGTGAAATTAGGTTTCATCCACGCGTTTTTCTCATTAGAGCTTGTCAACAATGCGCACACACGTCATTTTTGTTTAATTGCATGCGAATGTCAACCGATGATCTGCTTACAGCAATGCTACCAGCAGCCAAAAAGTAATGAACAAGATTCAGCAAAGTTTCCTTCTTTTCGATGACGTTTTCTAAAACATAGAAGGCTAAGACAACAGCGCTTTTGTCTGCGTCCCTCTCCTTGTCCTGTTGTTTAGCGCTGTTTAATGCTCGTTTTCTGCAACATATTTCATTGTTCCACCACATCATTGCATTTCAACCTACTTCGAAGTGATATGAAGTACGAGCAACCATATGCACTTGATCTTCATTCTATAATTTCACGTGATGAGGGCTTCCGAGGTCTAAATGCAGTAAGAAATAGAATAATGTAATGCAGGCTTTCTATAGAAGGATTAAAGGCGCATGTATGTCTTTTAGTACATGCAGCGTCATGCTGCGTAATTCAAAGCACCGCCTCGGGATCGACGAAGTGACTTATGATTTAGTTAGACTTGATATACAGCCCAATTACAGCCGCTGTTTTTGTCATTCACTTCAACTTTCGATCCTTAGAATAACAAAATTGATTAGCTTTGTAAGCATTATTATTTCCGCGAAAGTTTCACGGTCGAAAAGGCGAGCTGTGTTTTCTCAAATCCCTAATAATTACACTGTTTATAGTTTCTATTTCTCGGTGGCGAACTGGCCTTCCACAATATAACATTATAGAGCAGCGTCTATGGGAGTTTTGCGAAGAATCATAATATGCCAGCTACAGCCTTCCTGACACTTCATGTTGAATACTCTGCCGTTTGGTGCACAGGTAGTTAGCACAGTCGAATTAGGCCCACGGGCTTTATTGAGCGTCATTACCTGCAAATGCTTCTGGTACAATTTCAGGGAGGCTATCGGTAACCTTGAACATTGTACAAACCAGGTTAATCCAGCATAAAAGTACTCGTTAGGCCTTACCATTTATTTTTTTTAGCAGGAAGAGCTCGGCCGCCCTAGATCACCGAAATAACACATGAAAAATGTCTCCGGTAAATACAAAGCCCGCTAGGATTGTATTTCTTTCGTCATTTTCCAAATGATATCAGATCACAAATTATAAATAAAACATGTAAAAATTACCGCCGCAAGGCGGCTGCCAGTTGGGCTTAATTTAATGAACGCGTGGCAAAATTTTATAGAAATAATAGAACTTATCGGAATTTGTTCGGAGTACAGAGTTGGTATTTTGCAGGAACGGCGGTAAATACAATATTGTCTCGCTGGAGCAGTGCATGCTGTGTAAGGCGGCTTGACGGAGAACTTCCCAGCAAGAAAAAAAAAATTGCTTTCCCTTTTGAGGATCATTATAGGTCACCCAACGCTTGTCTCTCATTAGAAGCTTGTTTAGGAACTGGTGATCGCAAATGGCGAGATGGAAAGCAAGTTTAGGAATTGGTGATCGTCAAATAGCAAGACAGAAAGCAACTTTATTAACGTGGCGAATTTGGCGTGTTGGCACATGTTTGAAAAAGTGCCAGCGCGAGAGTGACGCACACGGACATCAGATGTCAAGGAGGAGCGCTGAAGTTTGCGATGGATGTTTCAGGATTTGCGTTGATCACGCTTTCATTCAAAGAGCTGATATATTTAGGTATGCGCAGGTGATTAACCCCATGACGGGATAGTACGTATATATATATATATATATATATATATATATATATATATATATATATATATATATATATAGGTATAGCACTATGCGCAAAATGCATAGTCCTACGTAGACGGTAGGCGTAGTCGGACACGTAAGCTCGGCGGCGCCGGCAGGAGGTCCACTACAAAGAGCGGTGCAGATGCCGAGCATAAGGAAATGATGAAGGCAAAGTCGAAGCTATGAGTCAAGTATACAGTTGACGGGGAAAACGTTCGTTGATCCCATTCGATATCGGGTGGTAAGAAGTAGACTTCATGGGGTTCACGCAGAGTAGACGAGATAGATCGACCAAAAATGTTAGCCGAACTGATGACCACAGTTAGTCGTAATGGTGAAAGGGATACCATAGCGGCTAATTCACAGTTTGATCAGTGCTCGAGATCTGGTCTAAATTGAAGGCGCTAAAATGACGGAGGACAAAGGAGAAACACACACACACACACACAGGGCTCCACTACCAACAATGTTTAATCAGGAAAATACCCCACAGGTTTATACTAGGAGCGCAATCACAGTTTCTCAGGGCATATTTGCGTTCAGGTAAAGCAGTTCTTTGCGTGACAGTGATATGTATGCAACACTTACGCAGTTATCAGCTGCTTCAATGATTCTTTTGGCCTCAATTATAAATCTAAGCCATTTGTCATGGCTTCTGGCAACCACAGCGCAGGCGTGGAAGTTTGGCTTACATTTGCAATTTCTCCAATGAATTGCCAGGAGGCCCTTCACTGTTCACTTCATTCACTTCACTTCATTGTTAACTTTGTTATTGTGTTGCCTCAGCCTGTCATTCAGGGACTGCTCTGTTTGGCCCACGTACTTTCTACCACAATCTAAAGGAATCTCATAAACAACTCCTGCGTGACATTGTACGTATTTGTTATCGTGTTTAGTAGCACAGGCCGGTGCCCTGCGGGAATAAGGGTTGGTCATTCTACAGAGCTTACGCGCAGCGGTGGCGTAGAGGTAGAACATCCGCCTCGCGTGCAAGAGGTCCGTGGTTCGAAACCCGGTGCCGGGAATTTCCCACCGGAATAAAAAAAATCCGCGTGTTGATAAAATTGCATAAACAGGCCGGGAGTGTGGCCTGATCCCGGTGACCAGACCCGGTAGCGCGCTCCTCACCACAGCAGGATTGGACACCCTGGCGCAGTATTTGTCCACAACCTCCTATATGAACACAACAATCGAACCCCGGCCCTCAGTCCCCAGCAGCTGCGAAGCAACTGACCACGGCGGCGGTCAGATCTTCGATGCAGCAGAGGGTGCTAAGAATCCGTGGCTGCAGACAACCCGCCATTGGAATATGAACCTGGCAACGTTTAACCCTAGAACATTATCTAGTGAGGCGAGTCTAGCAGTGCTATTGGAAGAATTAGAGGGCAGTAAATTGGATATAATAGGGCTCAGTGAACTTAGGAGGCCCAAAGAAGCATCTACAGTGCTAAAAAGCGGGCACGTCCTGTGCTACCGGGGCTTAGCAGAGAGACGAGAACTAGGAGTCGCATTCCTCATTAATAAGAATATAGCTAGTAACATACAGGAATTCTATAGCATTAACGAGAGGGTGGCAGTTCTTGTTGTGAAGCTTAATAGGAGGTACAAAAATGAGGTTTGTACCGGTCTACGCCCCTACATACAGTCATGATGACCAGGAAGTCGAAAGGTTCTATGAAGACGTGGAATCGGCGATGGATAGAGAGAAAACAAAATACACTATAATAATGGGCGACTTTCATGCCAAGGTAGGCAAGAAGCAGGCTGGAGACAAGGTGGTGGGGGAATATGGCATAGGCACTAGGAACAGCAGGCAAGAGTTCTTAGTACAGTTTGGAGAACAGAATATTATGCGGATAATGAATACCTTCTTCCGCCGGCGGGAAAGTCGAAACTGGACGTGGAGGAGCCCGAATGACGAGACTAGAAATGAAATAGACGTCATACTCTGCGCTAACCCTGGCATCATACAAGATATGGACGTGCTCGGCAAGGTGCGCTGCAGTGACCACAGAGTGGTAAGAACTCGAATTAGCCTAGACTTGAGGAGGGAATGCAAGAAACTGGTGCATAAGAAGCCGATCAATGAGTTAGCGGTAAGAGGGAAAATAGAGGAAATCGAGATCAAGCTACAGAACAGGTATACGGCTTTAACTCAGGAAGAGGACCTTAGTGTTAAAGAAATGAACGACAATCTTGTGGGCATCATTAAGGAGTGTGCAATCGAAATCGGTGGTAACTTCGTTAGGCAGGATACCAGTAAACGATCGCAGGAGACGAAAGGTCTGATCAAGAAACGCCAAGAAATAAACGATAAAGAAATGTATGAAAGCATCTAATCCTACAGCTAGAATAGAACTGGCAGAACTTTCGAGGTTATTCAACAAGCGTAAGACACCTGACATAAGGAAGTATAATATGGATCGAACATGCTCTCAGGAACGGTGGAAGCCTAAAAGCAATGAAGAAGAAACTAGGAAACTGGCAAGAATCGGATGTATGCGTTAAGAGACGAAGCCGGCAATATCATTACTAATATTGATGAGATAGTTCAAGTGACTGAGGAGTTCTATGGAGATTAGTACAGTACCAGTGGTACCCACGACGATGATGGAAGAGAAAATAGTCTAGAGGAATTCAAAATCCCACAGGTAACGCCGGAAGAAGTAAAGAAATCCTTGGGAGATACGCAAAGGGGGAAGGCGGCTGGGGAGGATCAGGTAGCAGCAGATTTGTTGAAGGATGGTGGGCAGATTGTTCTAGAGAAACTGGCCACCCTATATACGCAATGCCTCATGACCTCGAGCGTACCGGAATCTTGGAAGAACGCTATTATAATCATAATCTATAAGAAAGGGGACGCCAAAGAATTGAAAAATTATAGACCGACCAGCTTACTGTCAGTTGCCGACAAACTATTTACTAAGGTAATCGCAAATAGAATCTGGAACACCTTAGAGTTATGTCAAGCAAAGGACCAGGTAGGATTCTGCAAAGGGTACTCAACAATAGACCATATTCACATTATCAGTCAGGTGATAGAGAAATGTGCGGAATATAACCAACCCTTATATATAGCTTTCATTGATTAGGAGAAAGCGTTTGATTTTGTCGAACCCTCAGCACTCTTGGAGGCATTACGGAATCAGGGTGTAGACGAGCCGTATGTAAATATACTGAAGGATATCTATAGCGGCTCCACAACGATCAAAGCAGAAAGCTGGGCTAGTTGGTATGTCATCATTATTCAAAAGACTACCGCAAAACAGCAGGGACAAAGACAGACAAGACGACAGGACGAGGGCTAAACATCAACTGGTTTTTACTGCAAGCGAAGGTACATATATACATTTTGTTGGTGCATGCGCACACAGGGTTAAAACAGTACAAGCACATTCTAAACTAAATGTGGCAGACTGTTCAGTAAGTACATTTTTTTTTCTTTTTTTGACAAGGCAAGTGAAGCTGTGCAAATACAGTTATCACCTTCCCTGTCAATGTGATATGCCTCACAAATCTCGCGCCCTCACCTTGTGCCTCCTTTACCAAGCACACACGTGGTGTCAAACGCAGGCATGCACCCGCATCGCTTACAGTGCATGGCCAAATGGCCGCCCCCCGCTAATGAATCTACCACCGTTCGGTGCTCTCTTAGCCGTTCATTTAGGCAGCGGCCAGTCTGCCCCACGTAGCGCACGTCCTGTCGTCTTCTCTGTCTTTGTCCCTGCTGTTTTGCGCTAGTCTTTTGAATAATGAAGGCTCCACAGCCACCGTAGTCCTCCATAAAGAATGCAACAAAATCCCATTAAAGAAAGGCGTCAGGCAGGGAGATACGACCTCTCTGATCCTATTCAGAGCGTGTTTACAGGAGGTAATCGTAGACCTGGATTGGGAAGAATTGGGGATAAAGGTTAATGGAAAATACCTTAGTAACTTGCGATTCGCTGATGATATTGCCTTGCTTAGTAACTCAGGGGACCAATTGCAATGCATGCTCACTGAATTGGAGAGGCAAAGAAAAAGTGTGGGTCTAAAAATTAATCTGCAGAAAACTAAAGTAATGTTTAACAGTCTCGCAAGAGACTATCAGTTTACGATAGGTAGCGAGGCACTGGTAGTGGTAAGGGAATACATCTACTTAGGGCACGTAGTGACCGCGGATCCGGATCATGAAGCTGAACTAATCAAAAGAATAAGAATGGGCTAAGGTGCGTTGGCAGGCATTCTCAGATCATGAACAGGAGGTTGCCGTTATCCCTCCAGAGAAACGTGTATGACAGCTGTGTCGTACCTGTACTCACGTACGGGGCAGAAACCTGGAGGCTTACGAGAAGGGTTCTACTTAAGTTGAGGACGACGCAACGAGCTATGGAAAGAAGAATGATATGTGTACCGTTAAGGGATAAGAAAAGAGCAGATTGGGTGAGGGAACAAACTCGAGTTAATGACATCTCAGTTGAAATCAAGTAAAAGAAATGGGCATTGGGAGGTCATGTAATGAGGAGGGAAGATAACCGATGGTCATTAAGGGTTACGGACTGGTTTCAAGGGAAGGGAAGCGTAGCAGGGGGTGGCAGAAAGTTAGGTGGGCGGATGAGATTAAGAAGTTTGCAGGGATGACATGGCCACTATTAGTACATGACCGGGGATGTTGGAGAAGCATGGGAGAGGCCTTTGCCCTGCAGTAGGCGTAACCAGGCTGATGATGAATATTGACACGTGTACTTGTCTTTATCGGGCGACAAGTTTTGTCGCCTAACAAATGTTATCGCACAGCGCGGGACGCGCCTGCATGTGTCCGAAGTTTTTTGAAAGTTATCGATGCTTCTATCCGCTGTCTGTTGTCGCCGAACGTGGTGTTATCTGATTTCATCGCTTGACACGAATGGTGTAGAACATTTTAGAAGGCATGCGGGTCCCAACGTTTAATCTGGAACATTCGATGATTGCTGTATAAAAGCCGACGCGCTTGACCCGCTGATCAGATTTTCGACGATCGCCGACTGTGTTCGCCGCTTTCGTTGTGCTATAAGTGTAGCCTGTTTTGTGGGGACAGGTTCGCCCAATAAAAGCTAGTTTTGTATTCCACCGTACTGCTTCTTTTTTCACCGTCACTACCACGTGACATCTGGTGGAGGTGCTTTACGTCCATGTACCGGACGCCCCCGACAAGCCGTAATACAAGCCCGGACCGCAAAGACAACACCAGCGCCGTCCCGGAACATCGAGCAAGCCGCCGTCTTCAACAGCTGCCCCCGGAGCACGGACTTCTACCTGAGAAGACCAAGAAGATTGTGGACAAGGCAACCCCAATGACAGCCCCAGCATCCCCCATCGTGCTGCAGCAGCCCAGGGAACCTCCGACGTTCCGCGGATCAACATTCGAGGACCCTGAAACCTGGCTCGAAACGTATGAGAGGGTCGCTACGTTTAACAGTTGGGACAGCGACGACAAGCTGCGGAATGTCTATTTCGCACTGGAAGACGCCGCCAGGACCTGGTTCGAGAATCGGGAAGCCACCTTAACGACGTGGGACCTGTTCCGAAGCGGCTTCTTGCAGACGTTTACAAACGTCGTACGTAAAGAGCGAGCCCAAGCACTACTAGAAACCAGAGTGCAGCTGCCAAACGAGACGATCGCGATCTTCACGGAGGAGATGGCCCGTCTTTTCCGGCATGCCGACCCAGAAATGCCAGAGGAGAAAAAAGTCCGCTTCCTCATGCGGGGCGTCAAGCAAGAACTTTTCGCAGGACTTATCGGTAACCCGCCGAAGACCGTAGCTGAGTTTTCTGCAGAGGCATCGACGATCGAGAAAACTGGAGATGCGCACCCGGCAATATAACCGCCAGGGGCTCACGCCGCAGTACGCCATCCAAGGACTGGATTCAGACAACCTTCAGGAGACCATCAGGGCCATTGTGCGCGAAGAACTGCGTAAGGTCCTGCCGTCGTCGCAGCCTCACGTGGCCTCGATCGCTGACATCGTCAAAGATGAGGTTCAGCGGTCGCTTGGAGTTCCGGAGGTGCAACCTCAATTACCGCAACCCCAGCCAGAAGCGATGACCTACGCCGCCGTCGCCCGCCGTCAAGGACCCCCTCCGCGACCGCGCCAGGGCCCTGTCACGCCGCAGTTCCGTCGTCCGCCGCCGCCACCGCCAGCACGACCACCCGTCGCCCAGCGCACCTACGCGAGGAAGACGGACATTTGGCGCGCTCCTGACCACCGCCCGCTCTGCTACCACTGCGGAGAAGCGGGTCATGTCTACCGACGATGTCCCTACCGGGAGATGGGACTGCGAGGGTTCGCCGTGAATGCGCCGCGTCCACAGCTTGGCGAGCGCCCACGTGGCATCGCCGATTACCTCGCCGCTACTCAGTGGAGCCCTCGACGGCCGTCCCGTTCGCCGTCACCAGGCCGCTACCTGTCGCCGCAGCGCCGACCATACACTGGCCCAGCCCGGGGCCGGTCAGCGAGCCCATATCCGGAAAACTAAAAGCAGCAACCGATAGAGGTGCGGTTGCTGTTCGTCGAACTGACGAAGATCCTCCGCCGCCGACGAAGACGACGACGAAACGATCTCGACGACATAACAACGACACGCCGCCGTCCCGACGAAGTCAGGAAGGCAAGACTACACCGACGAACGACGACTTGACGACGCGACGTTCCAACTTCAGTTCAACACGACGCAGCCGTGATCCGACGCCGAGACCTAACTGTAATGCCAGACAAAGAACCACCGACCTCGACGTGCTACTCGACGGCCACGCAGTCACCGCCTTAGTAGACACATGAGCCGATTACTCCGTCATGAGTGGATCCATCGCCGCCCAGTTGAGGAAAGTTAAGACTGCATGGGAAGGCCCTCAAATACGCACCGCTGGAGGACACCTGATTACGCCGACTGGGATCTGCACGGCAAGAATTACCGTTCATGACCGGACTTACCCTGCCACCTTCGTTGTCCTCCAACAGTGTTCACGAGACGTCATTCTCGGCATGGACTTCCTCAGTCAACATGACGCAGTAATCGACCTGAAGTCGAAGTCGATAACGCTGTCAAAAGATCAAGCGATACCGCCGGAGAGCTGTCGTAGTCACCACGCCTTGAGTGTGCTCGAAGATCAAGTGAGCATCCCGCCGCGCGCCAGCATTATTATTTCCGTCGGCACTGAAACACCCGCTGACATAGAAGGCGTCATCGAGGGCGACCAACATCTACTGCTCGACCGTGAAATTGCCGTCGCAAGAGGGATCGCTCGACTCCACGGAGGGCAGGTGGAAGTTATGCTCACCAACTTCAGCCAAGAGTTCAAGCACATCAACAAGGGCACGACAATCGCATACATCGAGGAAATTGTGGAAACCAGCAATGCCTTTGTCCTCTCGGATTCAGCCGCATCTACTCCGATGAGCATTCTCCCCGAACCAGATTTCGACGTGAATCCAAGTCTTCCTATGAGTAAGCAGCAACAGATCAGAAGTCTTCTCCGACGATACAAAGACTGCTTTTCGACGTCATCGAGGATTCGACAAACACCAGTTGCAAAGCATCGCATAATAACCGAAGAGAGCGCTCGACCACTCCGCCAGAGCCCTTACCGTGTTTCGACGCGAGAACCTGAAGCTATCAGGCAACAAGTCGACGAAATGCTGCGCGACGACATCATCCAGCCGTCGAAAAGCCCGTGGGCCTCTCCTGTAGTCCTCGTAAAGAAAAAGGATGGAACCCTACGCTTCTGCGTCGACAATCGTCGACTGAACAAGATCACGAAGAAGGATGTGTACCCCCTTCCACGGATAGACGACGCATTGGATCGGCTCTGCAACGCTAAATACTTCTCATCGATGGACCTCAAGTCTGGCTACTGGCAAATAGAAGTCGACGAGAGAGATCGTGAAAAGACTGCCTTCATTACGCCAGACGGCCTCTACGAGTTCAAGGTCATGCCATTCGGACTGTGCTCGGCGCCTGCAACGTTTCAGCGCGTCATGGACACGGTGTTAGCCGGACTGAAGTGGCAGACGTGCCTTGTTTACCTGGATGACGTCGTTGTCTTCGCCGGAAATTTCGACGATCACCTTAGGCGGCTTGCGACAGTGTTAGAAGCCATCAAGTCATCAGGGCTCACTCTGAAGCCGGAGAAGTGCCGCTTCGCTTACGATGAGCTTTTGTTCCTAGGCCACGTGATCAGCAAATCAGGAGTACGCCCCGACCCACAGAAGACAGCTGCCATCGCAAAGTTCCCGCAGCCAACCGACAAGAAGGCAGTGCGCAGATTCCTTGGCATGTGTGCCTACTATAGGCGCTTTGTCAAGGACTTCTCACGCATCGCGGAGCCGCTAACACATCTAACCAAATGTGATGTCGCATTCAAGTGGGAAACGCCGCAGGCCAAGGCATTTCAAGAACTCAAACGACGCGTGCAGTCGCCGCCGGTACTTGCACACTTCGACGAGGACGCCGATACCGAAATCCACACTGACGCCAGTAGCCTAGGCCTCGGTGCCGTCCTAGTCCAGAGGAAAGAAGGACTTGAAAGGGTGATATCGTATGCTAGCCGGTCGCTGTCAAAAGCGGAAAGCAACTATTCTACGACTGAAAAGGAATGCCTCGCCATCATTTGGGCTATAGCTAAATTCCGCCCTTACCTTTATGGCAGGCCATTCAAAGTCGTCAGTGACCATCATGCATTGTGTTGGCTAGCTAACTTAAAGGACCCTTCAGGACGGCTGGCGCGATGGAGCCTCAGACTACAAGAATATGACGTCACGGTAATATACAAGTCCGGAAGAAAACACTCCGACGCCGACTGTTTGTCGCGCGCCCCCATCGATCCCCCGCCGCAAGACGACGAAGACGACGACGCCTTCCTTGGGATAATAAGCGCGGAAGACTTCACTAAACAGCAACGAGCAGACCCGGAGCTAAAAGGTCTCGTCGAGTATTTGGAAGGGAACACCGACGTTGTCCCTAGGGCATTTAAGCGCGGGTTGTCGTCATTCACGCTACAAAACAACCTGCTCGTGAAGAACTTCTCACCAGTCCGCGCCAGCTACCTTCTTGTTGTACTGTCAGCGCTGCGTCCAGAAATACTGCACGCCCTACACGACGATCCAACCGCTGGGCACCTCGGATTCTCCCGGACGCTGTCGAGAATACAGGAAAGGTATTACTGGCCGCGTCTGACCGCCGACGTCGCCCGTTACGTCAAGACATGCCGAGACTGTCAACGACGCAAGACACCACCGACAAGGCCAGCAGGATTACTACAGCCGATCGAACCTCCTCGCCGACCATTCCAGCAGATTGGGATGGATTTGTTGGGTCCGTTTCCGATATCAACATCCGGGAATAAGTGGATCGTCATGGCGACGGACTATCTCACCCGCTTTGCTGAAACTAAAGCTCTACCAAAAGGCAGCGCAGCCGAAGTGGCGAAATTTTTCGTCGAGAACATCCTGCTGCGACATGGTGCCCCAGAAGTCCTCGTCACCGACAGAGGAACGGCTTTTACAGCAGAACTCACCCAAGCCATTCTGCAGTACAGCCAGACAAGCCACAGGAGGACAACTGCCTACCACCCGCAGACGAATGGTTTACGGAGCGGCTGAATAAGACCCTCGCCGACATGCTAGCGATGTACGTCGACGTCGAACACAAGACCTGGGATGCCGTCCTGCCGTACGTAACATTCGCTTACAACACGGCGGTGCAAGAAACAACACAGATCACGCCGTTTAAGTTGGTTTACGGCAGGAACCCGACGACGACGCTCGACGCCATGCTGCCCCACGTCACTGACGAAGAGAATGTTGACGTCGCTAGCTATCTCCAGCGCGCCGAAGAAGCCCGACAGCTCGCCCGCCTGCGGATCAAGAGCCAGCAGAGGACCGACAGCCGACACTACAACCTCCGACGACGCTTCGTCGAGTACCAGCCTGGCGACCGTGTTTGGGTCTGGACCCCGATACGCCGACGAGGACTCAGTGAGAAACTACTCCGACGATATTTCGGACCCTACAAGGTCATCCGACGTATTGGCGCACTGGATTATGAGGTCGTGCCAGACGGCATTTCGCATTCACAGTGGCGCCGCGCACGATCTGAAGTGGTCCACGTGGTGCGCCTTAAACCCTTTTACGGACGCTGACGAACTTCGTTATTTTTGTTTTCTTTGATACGAGTGCTTTTGTTTATTAACTTCGTTTGTTTGCAGCATCGGGTCGATGCTTTTTAAGAGGGGGGTATTGACACGTGTACTTGTCTTTATCGGGCGACAAGTTTTGTCGCCTAACAAATGTTATCGCACAGCGCGGGACGCGCCTGCATGTGTCCGAAGTTTCTGGAAAGTTATCGATGCTTCTATCCGCTGTCTGTTGTCGCCGAACGTGGTGTTATCTGATTTCATCGCTTGACACGAATGGTGTAGAACATTTTAGAAGGCATGCGGGTCCCAACGTTTAATCTGGAACATTCGATGATTGCTGTATAAAAGCCGACGCGCTTGACCCGCTGATCAGATTTTCGACGATCGCCGACTGTGTTCGCCGCTTTCGTTGTGCTATAAGTGTAGCCTGTTTCGTGGGCACAGGTTCGCCCAATAAAAGCTAGTTTTGTATTCCACCGTACTGCTTCTTTTTTCACCGTCACTACCACGTGACATCATGATTCCACAGAGCTTAGAGAGCTTGCACGGGGCAGGAAATACGACATTTACGTTAACTCGCTTTGCAATCTTTTTCAATTTATGCGACATGCGGTGAATGTAAGGTATGACAGCAACTTTTTCGCGGAGTGACTCCTGGTCCGGTTGGCAGATTGGCGACTTCTTTAGGATTGTTTAGCTCGAGCTTTAGGATTATTTTTAGCTCGTGCTAGCAGAACCATTTCTAGCAGTCTCGAGGGTAGTAGCGTAGTCAAAGTTTTTAAATTTGTTGACGACTTCTTAATTTTGGTAGATAAAAATTGCACTGACGCTGACTAGGTCGTTAGTCAAACATTGACAACCTTCAGGCAGACTTTATCCCTCATTGAAATGACCCACGAACTTTCGGTAGATTCATCCATCAGGTTTTTGGATCTCAGACTGTTTTTGCAAATAACCACGTCTGCTGGCAGTATGAACCTCGGGCTACTAAACCTCTGCTACCTTTTAGTTCCTCTCAGTCTAAGCTAGTTAAACGCAGCATTGCTATCATATGCCTGCTGAATGTTTTTAAGAAATCCTGTGCACATCGAGCTGCGGCGAGTTTTCTTAAGCAGATTGACCGCCTGGAAGAGGCAGGCTACCCGCAACCTGTTTTAGTGTCCGTAGCGGAAACAATCCTGAAGAAGTCGCGAATCCGTCAACCGGAGCAGGAGTCACCCCGTGGAAAAGAAAAAAAGTTATTGTCATACCCTACGTACACCGCATGTCGCATAACTTGAAAAAGATTGCAAAGCGAGCTAACGTAAATGTCGTGTTTTTTGCCCCGTGCAAGCTCTCTAAGCGCTGTAGAATGACCAACCCTTATTCCCGCAAGGCACCGGCCTGTGCTACTAAACACGACAACAAATACATAGAATGTCAGGCAGGAGTTGTTTATGAGAGTCCTTTAGATTGTGGTAGAAAGTACTTGGGCCAACAGAGCAGAGCCTGAATGACAGGCTGAGGCAACAAAATAACAAAGTGAACAATGGGAGGGAAAGCCACCTGGCAATTCATTGTAGAAATTGCAAATGTAAGCCAAGCTTCCACGCCTGCGCTGTGGTTGCCAGATGCCATCACAAATGGGTTAGAATAATAATTGATGCCAAAAGAATCATTGAAGCAGCTGATAACTGCGTAAGTGTTGCATCCAAATCACTGTCACGCAAAGAAGTGCTTTACCTGAACGCGAATGCACCCTGAGAAACTGTGATTGCGCTCCTAGTATAAATCTGTGGCGTTTCTTCCTGATTAAGCATTGTTGGAAGTGGCGCCCTGTGTGTGTGTGTGTGTGTGTGTGTGTGTGTGTGTGTGTGTGTGTGTGTGTGTGTGTGTGTGTGTGTGTGTGTGTGTGTGTGTGTGTGTGCGTGCGTGCGTGCGTGCGTGCGTGTGTGTGTGTGTGTGTGTGTGTGTGTGTGTGTGTGTGTGTGTGTGTGTGTGTGTGTGTGTTCTTTGTCCTCCGTCATTTTAGCGGGTGACCTGCGACAACCATCTTCGTTGACACTGACCCATACCGAAAGAGCAGTTACGGTTAGATGTGTTGCCTAAATACCAGGATGAGCTAAAGAATAGAGGGCATCAAAGACAGCCTGGCGGTACGAGTGATGCACGTAAGGACGAGGACGTCTGATCGGAGTATCACAAACGAGGGGCAGGTCGCAGTAAGGAAGCAAGGTATCTTCAAACACCAGAAAGGTACCGCTCGTTTGAAGGAGCTGCAGCTCGGCGTTGACACTATGGACGCTAGCCATGGTCGCGAAGTTGATCACCGGTTCGCCATGGTCTGTTGCATGGATGGCAGCACGCAAAAATACGTCAGCAACGGCGTCGGATTTTTTGCTGACGTGATGAATTTCATTGATGAGTTCAGTAATGTAGGCGAGTTGTCTGATTTCGCGGGGAGCATACGAGGTGCTCCTAAATGTTACGGCGGAAGTCAGTGATTTATCATTATTAAAAGCCTGGAAGGTGCGTCCCTCAAGAAAATTTTGAAAGTGCTTCGCAGCCATTTAGATGGCGAGCAGAACCCGGCTGAACATGCTGTTGCGGCGCTCAGGGAGTGAAAGCGTCTTTGAAAAGGAGTAGATGGGCTTCCAAGCACCTACAAACTGCTGCAAAACTGTCGAGATGCCGCAAGCAGTCTCGCAGCTTCGGCTTGTTGGTTTTTCATCCTTGTGTTAGCACTGCAAAACGTAGACGGGACACGAGACGAGAAGACGACACCATAAGCGCTGCGCTTGTGGTGTCATCTTGTCGTCTTGTGTCCCGTCTACTATTTACGCCGTTAACGCCAGGATTCAAGCAGTCGCTTTGCAGTGCAGTAAACGTCTCTCGTAAAGTAAATGACAAGTTGGGGATGTGTCCCTTATATCGAATAATTATCTGTAACCAGCAAAACAAAAGCATCTGATAATGTCAATTGGAGCGGCACCTCCACAGCTTGGCTTAAGCGGACACGTATGCTTAGCGCTGAGCATGAATATGAGGTTGGAGCACTGCATAGATAATTATGTGCTCAAATTTACCGTCGGTAGAAAAAGCAACAGAGTCGCATTGTGAAAAAAAAATTTGACACGTATCTAAGTGTTTCATTGCAAATGACTTGTAAGTGCACAAACGTTGTGTTGCCACGTCATTACATTTCAGCTTGTAAGTAAAATTTGTTGAACATACTTTATAATGGTCTCGTGAAAGGACACGCTGTTTTGACATTCCTAGCTTTTCTGTAACCCGCTGTAGTCCGGTGCCAGCTTGCTTACAATTAAAGTAACGTTTCGTGTAAATCTGTGCGTTTTGCTGTTGTTTAAATTTGTTGTGCATGTGGAGCGAATGTAAGCGTGCTGATGCCTTGTTCTGTGAATGTAGTTTCGAGGAGGAGACTGTTGTTACCACAAATAAATCTGCTTAGCGCGGTTTGCGCTTGCACATCATTTCAGCTACAATGGCGCGATATCATTCAATAAATTTACAAATCCAGCTCGCAAATAAAGTAAAAATTTATATTTTCAACCTATTTACATACCAAGAAAGTATTTCTTTGCAAAAACCATATTGATAATCTGAGCAACTTTTTCTTGCAAAACTCTAGGGCTATCTAGAGAATTTCTTTATGCAATATTTAAATGATCACTGGCTTCGTAAATTGGGAGCACTGATCTCCACTCAATAAGCGGCCTTGACGAACATGGGGGAAGGAAAAAGCTATAGGAGAGAGCATTACATAACGCATCCAGCCTCGGCAAGCGAATGCTCCGTGAAGCCAGTTCCTTAGCTCAGGGTTTGTTCAAGACATGACAGCTTGCCAGGAGCGTAGCTAGGGGTGAGGGAGCAGATCTTGTAGGACTTCAGCCTCACCACACGACATTTTTTCGTGCTGTCATGCACCGCCGACCAAAACAACCCCTGTGCCGGAAATAACTCTGGATTTTGTCCTTAGTGTCTTTTTCATGCTCGATAAGACATTTCCGCGCGAACAATTCAAACTCAGGCTAGATCTTATGGCAACGCCCAGGCACATGAACAGCTACTGGAGTATTTGTTTTGGTAAGAGATTGTAATGTTCTGGTAAGATATAATCACTCTCATATGAGTTAAGAGGCAATTTTATTAATGCTTACGCTTAATGAAATTCTCAAATTCCTTACTAAATTTTGTAGAACATTGAGCCTTCCACCCACTGCTGTAGTACAGCATTGTTTAGTTGGAAGTTTTAATAGTAGTAGTATTAGTTCGTTTTTGTTTCGCTTCGATTTTGGATCTGCTGTGGTTCTGTCGGAGTCGCATGAAAATTCGTATTCATGGAGTCCACGTGGTCCACAGCTCTCATCTTTGCGGGAACAACTGTATCCCGCTGTGTACCTCGCAATGCTCGCATTACTTTAAATATTTTAAACAAGGAACTCCGAGAGAAAGCAAGTTGTTGTTGAAAACTCGAAAAGGGCGTGCGCGTCTTGTGTACGGCAGCACGGTTGCTGCGCCATAAAAATCCTAAATCACCATCATCAAGACCCGAGGCACCTCATCGGCACTTGAGCAGGGCATTGGACGGAAGCGGCAACCGAAGCCGTCGCTTGGCCTAATCCACTAGACCTCACTGCCACGTCATCGATGTGGACCGGTAAACAGGCGTCGGAGAACGTCTGATTGTCCGGCTCATGCACAGGCGATGGCACCTGCAGGATTGTCGATCATACCGACCATGGACGATATACGACCAAGCCAGTCACAGAGACCAAGTCACAGAGAGTAGCGACGCAGCAAAAGAGGTAGGGTGGTCAGGCTGCTGTGACATGTGAGCACTACAATTATTAACGTGGTTGGCAAAAAGAATGGTGCAATTAATTGCTAGCTTTGTTTGTGGGTTGTTTAGGGTTTATTGTAGGGTTTTCTTATATTTTCATGTTGATACAGAATTGTTAGTATTTCTTTCTTCCTCTGGGAGTGGGGGGTATTTTTCTTGTGTCATTAGGTCCTCTCTACGGTGCCGCTCAGTGTCCCTCATTTCCATCTTCGGAACGCAAGCCTTAGAGATCAGTGACACCAAGACACAACTCAGCGCGTGCACATCTCTGCTGTTGTGTCACCTGGGCCAGCGCATGGTGGCCAGGAGCGACTTCAGCTGGCTCCACAGCGCCTCTTTCTCAGTTTTTGCTAGAGTTTGCCCCAGCGGGTACAAAGACGTCACAAGGGTGGGATGCATCTTCATAAAAGACAGGATGACCTCTCTCTGCTACTCCAAGAGCAGGAGGCTGAGCAGTACGTTCTGGTGAGAGGAAATTTCGTTTTTGAAAAGTGCGCCACTCTTCCTTTTTTTTTTTCTGTGCGCTACACCACCTACCAATCATGCAGAAAAACTAACACAGATAAATTGTAGTATTCATATATACTAGAATTTCAGAACGTGCTTAAGCTTGAAAAAGGATACATTTTTTTCTTGTGAATATTTTATGCGTTAAAGGGATAGAAACAAATCCGTTTGTAGCATACTGTGCCAAAACAGACGACAAACGAGGTACGTCAACTTCCAGGGAGTTCACGGCGGCCCATTGCCTGCTCTCTCCTCCTCGCGTTCTCACAAATTTTCCGGGGCGGCCCACATTGTGACGTTGCAGCAATTGAACAAACGCTGATTCTAACAAACATCTCGGAGTGCGCACAAGCCTGACAAAAGTGCAGTAAATATTTGTAGCGTACACGTCACATTCGCATTTGTCATCGAGCCACGTTAGGGCTTGTCGAGATACTTTCCTTGCGTAGTATGTATCAAGGCAGAAAAAAGGTGCAGTTACTAAGGTTGCAAAAGCCTGCCGAGAGGACTTCTCTTTTGTAGAGGAAACTGATTGGAGCTAATGTCCTAGCGCACACGTTTAAAGCATACTGCCTAGGCTATGCTTGCATTCACATGGCGAAAGGTCACTTGCTATGCTGCAACTGCGTAGGCAGCACCAAGGTCTAGGAGGAAGCGCGAAAGAGAGGAGCGAAGGATAGCATCGCTGCTTCATAAAGTTTGAGGGGCTTAATCGCTCCCTGCCCATCGCACTAGTATGGACGAAAGGAGAGTGAAACCTATTCATAACCCCGCGAGGTATTTGAAAACGTTTCTCGCTGCAGACTCGTAAGACGATGTTCTTTGACAGTGACACCATTCTGTACTTTCTTAAATTATGGGGTTTTCCATTCTAAAACCACTTCCTGGTTACGAGGCACGCCATAGTGTGGGACTCCGGAAATTTGGAGCACCTGGGGTTCTTTAACGCGCACATGTATGTAAGTGCACGGGTGTTCTCGCACTTCGCCCCCATCCAAATGCGGCCGTAGTGGCCGGGATTCGATCTCGGGCCCTCGTGCTCAGCAGCCCAACACCATAACAAGTAAGCAACTAGGGCGGGTATTCTATACGTTACAAAGTTGTTTCAGGGTCCCTCTAACAAACCGCTTTTTATGCGTCCAAGCACAAAAGTGTACCGTAATGCCAGTACATAGGGTTTCGCACGTTGAGAATGAATTTCGCGAAACTGGTGTCAGCCTGAGAATTCGTTCTTAGTGAATATTTTTCGTTGACTTGCCATATGGACCGTAACCTAATTCGTTCAAAACACACTTACTGAATTTTGTTGAGAGTTGCAATATTAAGGTTCCTCGTGCAAGTCCACTTGCACGAGTAATCCCGCTCTAGTAATCATCTACTAGCACTTATTATGTTTCTATTTTCGCAATCATTATAGTAGTATTGAAAACATTTCTGCGGTGGAATGCTCTTTGAATAGCACGCGTTAAAACTTCAGATGCATAAGCAAGATTTTCAATGAAGCGTCACGTGTGGTCCTATATAGGCCTAAACACATGGTGTTTATAGTGGGGGTAGAAGTATATAGGTACCCTTTCAACAGAACGAAAACAACATTGGCAAAGAAGAAACAGATTTAGGGAAGTATGAATTCCCTTGAAAACTAGGTGATGAAAGTATTTTTCGTCCTCGGACCAGCTTGTTGAATCTCATCAGCAAATCATGTATTGCTTTTTGTGCGTGTCATTAGCCGCGATTACAGGAATACGACAGTGCAGCCTCGCAATCCATTTATAGTTCGTCGTATCCATGTAGATGATGGTAATTCGCTTTGAAGACGAGTCGCATTAATGCGACAGCAGAGGGTATATTGAAGCGAGTAAATCGACTCCCAAGGTACATGTTAACCCTGGCGTGTTGCATAAAGGGCGAGGGGGAAAATATTCTGCTATCGGCGTGTGACTCTCCCCCACTGACCGAAGAAACTCACTTGCTGGAAAGCAGTTTTGACTTGTTGGAAACATGTAAACGCTGTATTTCCAGGATGCGCTAATAAAGTCGATACGCCACTATCGCAATTATGTAGAGACGGCTGATAATAATGTACTCAAATACAGTAATTCCTGCTTGTCTAAAGTCCGTTTCCACAACTCTGGAAAGACGGTTCTTCACGGTCATCGAATTGATCATATGCAAGCATTACGTAGAAATTCCCACGACTCATATTTTCTTTACCACGAGCAGCAGGCATCGATATTTTTGCGTCCAGTGTCATTGGTGACCTATCTTGTAGGGCCTACGGTCTCATCTGCGCACGCGTTGAAGATGGTAAGAATGACGAACTTTCTTCTCTCGCATACGCGTTCCCAGAATGCACGTGTGGAGCATACGCTTTTCGCGATAACACTATATACATATAGCCGGCCAGGAAACCAAAACTTCTTTTACCGACAGAAACTTAATCGATTTCGCTTCGCGAAGGCACCATTAGGAGCATAGGGTTGGCAAAGTCATATAAGGGCTTAACCTGCTGTCACCGTTTTCGTTCGTACGACCGACAACGGCATGTCTGACGACGAGAGTAGACGGAAGAAGTCGCCCGAAGGTCGGTCAAGGAAGTCGAAGGGCAGCGACAGCTCCAGAGAGGCCGAGCGCACACAGCGTTCACCGAGAACAGACGCGCCGACTTCAGCGCAAGGTTCACAGGCCGAACGATCACCCAGCACTGCTCGCGCTTCTTCGAGATCACCTTCCCGCTTCGACAGATCGAGATCGTCTTCGAAGTCTCCGATGCGGCAAGTGGGCACCGCGGTGCTGGACGCTCTTAAGCGAACTCCGTCGCCTCGCCAGTTGTGTTGCGGCACAGCGTCTGAGGAACTGGAAACGAAGTCCACGAAGTCGAGCGTACGGCGTAGGACACCGTCGCCGCCTGATGCATCCTCCTCGGCTCCTCATTCGCCTGTACCTCAGGCGGTGCCAAAGAAATCGTGCCTTCGCAAAGGAACCCTGTCCCCGCAACCGTCGTCTTCTGGTGACTCGTCGCAAGAGCCAGACATGCCGCTATCAAAGTCGCTCGGTGTTGAAACGCTACCCGAAGATGAACCCAGTGCCAGCCACACCCGCAGCCCTCCCCGGGTCACGTTTAAAGACATTAAGGAAGGCGTCATGCCTCCCGATGACACCCTCTTCCGAATGTTCCGTTTCCGCGGAAAGGTTCGCGAGCGCATTCCCCTTTCCCAGGTCGCGGAAGAACCGTCTATGGACCCAAACTTGCTGCCTTACAGGGCCCCACCGGTGGCACAGCCTTTGCAAGGTGAATCGACAGGCACGTCTGTCGTGGCCGAAGTGCATCACATGCCGCCAACGCATCCGACTGCAAAGGCCGAGCACCCTGTGCCGTCCGATACAGAGGAACAGATGGAAACGAGTGAAGAGAGCGAGAATGCAAACCGCAGCGAAGAACGGAAGGAGTGAAGCTTATGGACATTACGCAGCAAGTATCCAACCATACCATGCTGCAGATTAAGCTGTGATGCTTTAGCTAAATTTTTAAGCAACATTCCGGGACCA
Organism: Dermacentor albipictus; assembly: GCF_038994185.2. NCBI lineage: Eukaryota > Metazoa > Arthropoda > Arachnida > Ixodida > Ixodidae > Dermacentor > Dermacentor albipictus. Next base: position 82,849,370 of record NC_091830.1, on the reverse strand, counting down.
TTTTAGGGCATTCAAACCAAGAGCTCAGAACAGTGGTGCAATAAACATTTCCATTCTGTGCTTGGGCAATGAAAAAAATGAATGAGTCGTTTCTATAGATATAGCTTTAATACTTTGTGATATGCACATAACTATTTCCGCCTAAAATTATCTTTGGGTGTTACGTTCTTCTAGGTCTTTATTAAACAAGCTTGCTCTTGTTTCATCAGAACCAAGAAGCATCAGACAACCGGCAAGTTGCAAGATACGTTTTATAATATTTTATGACAGTGCCTAGGTGTATGATTCGTTTTAGGCTCACGCATTTTTAGGATTACAAGCGCAACACGCCCTGCACTGTCATGTGCATGCCAGCGTTACACATCATGGTTTGTTTTGAATTCAAGGAAACCGAAAGTGGTCGATTTATTCAGCAATGTTTATCTCTGTACAGCTGTCAGCGCGCTTGTCCAAAGCGCTTCTGCACCGCTGTTTGGGCTGCATGGGCCTCATCAACAGACAGCTGGTTCAATATGGCATACATCTTAGCATGCACCGCCAAACTGATGCAACTGCCTGAATTGTCTTTGCGTTGACGATGGAACTGGTTATACCAACGCGCGGAAGGCGAGCAGTAGCTCGGTTTCAGGAAACATGCGCGCCGCTACCAGTTATCGGGGGTCTCAAGATCTAGCGGAACTGAATAAGTTTCTTAGTCTTACATTTACATTGAAGCTGTACACCTTTACCGCCCAAGGAAATTTTCATGTCGTTGTAGTAAGCACAAAACTTCCTATACGTAGGCCAATCTCGGGGATGCTGGAGAGACCCGCGGCGGAGCTGAAGCAGGCGTTAAGCACTCCCCATACGTGGGCCGCTCGCGAAGATGGTGCCATACCGGCCCGACCCGCGGCGGAGGTTAAGCAGGCGTTAAGCACTGTTCATGCATGGGCCGACCCCGAAGATGGTGCAATGCCGGGCCGACCCGCGGCGGACGTGCAGTTCGCCATTAAGGGGACCACATACAAAGCTTCGCTGGTCATCGTTTTTCACAAACTAGAAGAGCACCGAGATTTTTTTTCGCATCACTAGTTTTAGAAATGTCAAATGAACGTGACAGAACACTTCCGTTCATTTGCTCATAATTCGCATGTGTGTTAGTGAATTATATATCGGGCACTGGCGGAAAGTGACTGACGGCATGATTGACTCTGCGTGGCTTCCCTCTCCCTCGCCGCTTGCTCACCGTACCATAGCTGGGCTAGCGCACAGTAACGTTCTTTCGTTGTCGGGCTAACTATAAAGATGGGGAAGATAAGACACATAAGGTTGAAGGCATGAAGGAGAGGAAGATGCAAGAAAGGAAAGCCAACCAAGCCTTCGAGGAAAATGGCTGCATCAGAGGTGCCATATGTGCGCGCCTTTGGTGTTTATTAACGTCATGTATAGTAGTTTAGCCGAGCTTTACAGATATCATAGTCACCACAGGCACCAGTCTTGTACAATTTTTGTTCGTAAGAGCTCGTTTTTAAGGAGTAGAGCAGTGTCGCTGGGTCACTAAGTTTCGCAACAAGCTTGAGTATATAAAAAGAACTGTTGATCGGTTTTGTAATGATAAGCTTGAGTTTGCGTAACGTAGGCAACACCTTTTGTGCAGGATATTGAGGAGTATTAGGAGCAGGGGCTACGTAATCGTACAGAAATGTAATTTTGTGCTCAGGTTACATGGGGCAACCATGACGATGATACAGCTACACTGTAAACAGAAAAAAAACTCACAGATGGGAGTATAATGGTTGTCCTCTAGCGACCCCCCGTTTGGGAGATTATTATGCTGCGCATGATCGGACTAGCAATTTAACTCTGAGCTAGCGGAATTTTTCCGTGTAGCCGTGGGAGCCATAATTAAAATTTACTTTGTAAAACTGGCGGTTGCATCTGCAGTATCGCAATCAGCCAAAGCGCAATAATTTCACTAATTTCTGTTCCAGTTTTCAGAATTACATCCACAACATGTGAGGAGCGATGCATCACTTTTCCAATTATCGTGTATCAGCATGTTGCACGCATGAACTTAAACCTTAATTAGGCAGCAAAAATAATCGTTTTGGCTTCAGTCCGTAATGGCTTTTAACAACAGTAATTAGTACCTCTACATTTATATGGAACGGTAAATTTATTTGTCTTTTCAACATATAGTAAATAAAGAATACTTAATTTGTACCGCATGCATACGTTACTCGGAAGCAGAAGCAAGGAGCAAGAAGCTCCAGATATACATTTATTTTACATGGAATATTTCTTGACACGGGAAAAACAGTTCTAGTGCTTTCTTAAAAGCATATTCTCTGTACGAACATTTTACTATCATCTGTCACTAGGCGATAATTAACAATTAAAAAGAAAATTACTTTACCAAAACGATGTTTGAAAGCCGCCGGCCCGAGTATATTAATTGATAATTAGGATTATGTTGTCTGTTTTTATATCTCAGTAAATTATTTTTAAAGTCCTTTTAATAACCAGTGTTACTAGATAGTTGATTGAAATAGACGCGATCACCTGTGTACGAAACAAGGCTGTCTTGCGCCAGCCATGTTCACTCGATAATTGTAACCATATTTAATAATCTTCATGCACGTTCTGTAACTTGGGTAATTACGCACCTAAAAAACATAACAATTATCTTTAAGTTCGCAACGAATGGTGTTTCTATAAAGTAGAAAAACTTGGTGACTTTCTAGTAACTTTCTCCTGACATACTCAAGTTTGAAAAAGTAACCATCTTTCATTTACAAGCTTTATTCCAAAGTTAAATTGCATAGTAAGTTGATAGAAAGTGGCAAAACGTTGTAAAGAAAGTAAAGGATCATTTCTGTATTAGAAGATCGCGTCATGTCGCCTTAATCCTCCCACAGCTAGCCGACGGAGTTGAAATGAGGGAATGCCGCTCTCTTGCTCCCATACATAGGCGTAAACAGTCAAGGATCGAAATGTTTCATGGCACATCGGATGTTAAAATATCCCATGTGGGTTTATTTTCATGTGCAGCGTATAAGTAGCCCTCTTTTGCAGAATTTTATACAGCCGATGGTTGTAGCATCCCTCACAAGAAAGCCACCTAGAGCAAATCTTAGTGGTGGTCATTAGGGAAAATATTGATTATTTCATAAGCTAGAAAATGCCGAGAATATTTGTTATTACATGGGATAATCTGTCACCTACCTGCGCTGAATATTTTACAAATTAGAGTTTAATAAAAATTGCTTACCTATTTTACATTCTGACTTTGCTTTCGGGTCACCTCAAAACACAAAATTTATAAATAAAAATTTAACCGTACATCTATGAGCTGTGTGCACGTTTGCCTGACTCAGAAATCAGTAATATTTAATTTATCCCCTTATAAATGCATGACGCTACACAGATAAAAGCACTACAGAGTGCTTATTTTTGTTGCAACAAGCGCACTTACAGTATTTTGTGACAATGTCAAATAATAAAGCATGACAAAAGAGGAACACAAAGCTAGAAAACGTTAATGAGACGTAGTCTATACTTCATCTATACGGCCGCACATGGCCTATAAGGGCGTGCATGTTTGCGCCTCTCATGGATGCCCGCACAAAAAAAAACATACTCGCATGTCGTGGGAAAGGGTGGCATATGATCATACCCCTTCGATCATACCCCACCTGATCATACCCCGATCAATTCACACGTCACCAGCGACGTAACTGGTATATCATTTTGTATTGCATGTAATTTTGATTGAGTAGGATGCTCGGCAATCACCAGTGGCGGAAGCAGCGGTGGCGCTGTACGTCGGCATGTGGCCCTTGGTAATTTCGACCAATTTCCCAATAGAGGTGAGGCGCGTTACCACACCCGGCTTATCATTATCAGCGTTCTTCTACCACTAGCCTACCAACGTGGATTTCGCCTCTGTCTGTGGGAAGCCTCCTCATACGCTCGGTTGGATTTTGCAGTCGGGGTCATCTGTCTTGATCGCACACTCACAGGACTCGAGCATGAGGGCTTGCAGAAGAATCGACCTTGGCAGGGGGTTGGATGGGCACCCCCAAAGTATGTGATCTTTGTCCGCGGTTATTGCTAGTTAGGTTTGAATTATCAGCCACCTCTTCGGCCAACATATCAGCCAACTCTTTGGGGCTTAGCAGGGCTCGATTCTGTACCCACTATAGAATTGCCGACTGCTCCCGGGAAACAATCGTGCTCCGGAATGGATGCGCTCTGCGCGAATTGTTGCAGAATCGCGTGATTTCGTGGTAAGTTAGGATGGGTTCAAGCCGGCCATCTGTGTCGGGCTGTGCAGCTGCCACATGGCCTCCTAGCTAGCTCCTCTGCCAGGGTATAAACTACTAATTTGCGCCTGAAATAAGGCTTATTTCTCTCTCTCTATTTATATGCGCATTTCCTCACGCGCATTTCGCACGCAGTCTGTTCTAGTTCTTCTTCACATACGCACACACACATACACCCGCATGCGTATTTGTTAAATAAATACAAAAAGTGAATGAGCGTCATTAGCAGACATGCCTAAAGATGAGATTCATCACGCCAATTGCAGGGAACAACAACGATCTCGGCGACAGAGGCCGCCGGAGTCGACCAAAGATGTGGCTAAGCGGTTCCAATAAAGCAACATAGAATGCGATTCGAGGCGTTGAAACATTCCAACGAATCTGCCGATGATCGACAGAAGTGACTGCAAAACAAGCGATCGCAGATGCGTGCCAAGCGCGCAGCCGAAATGGTTCAACAGCAACAAGCCCGAATATCCGCTGCAGAAGTTGTATACCAGCATTTCAAGGCCGAGGAACATGTCTTTGGCAACCGCTGCAACGGCCACCTTTAAGCGGGGATTCATCGACGACCTGTTGTCTTTGCGTGTTCTGTGTGTGACAGGCTGTGGCACAAGAAGGAATTGCACTGCGCCACGGCCCCCATGTGTGTGACCTTTGCTTCGGCCTTTCCCGACGTCGAAGAATTGTCTTCGTTTAGTATGTGCCGAATTTGTATGCCTTCGGTCATTCAAGCTAAGGTTCCTTTATACTTTGTGAGTAATGCGTATAAATACCCACCCAAGCTTGCCCACCTCCCTCCGCTAAAGCATATAGCGGAGTGCGTGATTTCCCCTCGCATACGCCTCCTTCAAGTGCGAAGGCCGCTCTACAACACTGGCCAGTACAGCGAGAAACTGAAACGGCCATCCTGCAAGTCTGCAAACCCTCTTCTCCCTGTACCTGTATGCATTATGCTACCCGGTGTGCGGGACCATGCACAACATGCATGCAATAAAAAAGTCGCACTTTTGCCCGAAAACCCAAGCATCGTTTGTGACAGCAAAATCATGGACAGCTACATGAATTAAGGATAGTATTTGTATGGGCTGTGTAAACTTGCAAACGTAGGCATAAAAACTAATCTAGCAAGCATGGTGTCGCGCGCACGAGCAAACATGAACACATCTCACTCGAAGACTGCTGAAACACTCTGTAAAAACGCTGCAATGAGGAAACGCGGTAGCAGCGGCGAGTGAATTGACCTTTCGTGCTGCCGCTCTCATGAATGCGAACTACGCCGCCATTACAGCGCAACACGGACTCTGGACCCGCCGAAGATGGCTTGCAAGGCCGGGGCGCGCGCGGCCGCCCCAGCCGACCGGTGCATAACGCTCCCCCACTCCCTACCCTCCCCCGAAGCCTTGCGCGCGATGAAAGACGGGGTGCTTCATCCCGTCTGACCGAAACATAGTCTGACATAAAGTATTATTATTATTATTATTATTATTATTATTATTATTATTATTATTATTATTATTATCCCCGCTTTCTTGCGATGGGTGCACGAGATTCAGCCGCGCTTGCCGGCTCACCCTTGCACGCTTTCACTCGCAAATACAGCCTATGGCGCACGGCGACGATAATATCGCCATTGGGCTTTCTACGGAGCCTCACGGCGATGGCCACGCCGACAGCTGTAATTCGCCTGGAGTGATAAAACAACCCTTTAACAAGGACATTACGACTGCAGAGGATATAATTGCCAACCGATAAAACCACGACATGGCAATGCCTAACTAGTAGGAGGAAAACGGCTAATTTGGTGAAGGAAAAGGGCGAATTTGGTCCAAGGAAACGTGCTTTCGCACGATGTTCGGTGGTTTGCGCAGCCAAAGCGTCTGTAATTTTCTCTCTTACCTATTTTGCCTTGCTCATAGTAGAGCTGTTTTCATACACGTTTTACTCCTCTGTTTTCGGTTTGAGGATAGCTACTAAGCGTGGCGTAAGTGAATCAAGCAGCTGGTAAAGTGACCGTCCAATGTAGGCACAGTATTTTCACTTGTTTTGTTCTTTGGGAACTTTAGATCGACGGGAACAATCGATAGCGCTATTTTTTTTTTCATTTCCTTGGAAGGAAAGGGCTGTGTGTCACAGATGTCTGCAACATTTTAAGGAAACCGATAATAAAGAAATCAAAAGTTACTGCTGAAACTGTCTTCGATTAGGATTTGTGTCAATGACAAGCATTTCTCCCATATGCATTGCTCAAAGTCCGAACAAACTGATGTGCTCGGAAAACGCTCCGTCAAGGACATTCACATGCATGGGGCGCGACACCCTGACGACGTAGGAACTGAACCAGGGGTGGTCACCGACGCTACACGCCGCACCAAATGTCTCTTCCACAAATTCTTTTTTCAAGCAGGAGCCTGCGTCCCGCAAATGCCGGTTCTCCAACGACGCTGATTGGTCTCCGTGGCCTATTCAGCAGCCATTCCACTGTTCTACAGCACCGCGCGGTGCCTCTTGTTGCCCGCACTCCACGTCCACGCGTACTTGTCTGCTTCACCACCTGCCTCGCCATTTCGGCGCCCATCGCTTACCAACATAGTCTAGGCGGAGCCTTTGCACTCTTGCGCTGCTCTTCCGCTTGATGTTTTCGAAGACACTGTTCTTGTCTTTACAAGTAGAGCCCTACGCATAACAAGCGCTGCTAGCGTGACCGAGCCACTTCTATTTTGCGGTGCACAAAACTCATCAACATGTAGGTCACGGAGAGGAAGCGCCAAGCCAGTAGCGGTGTGCGAGCGAGTGCCTCAGAGCGCACCTATGCGCGTGAAGTAAGGAGAGGCCGAACCAATAGCGGCCAGCGAGCGGGCGCGTGGGTTTGCGCGCACATAGGCGACGACCTGACATTGGACGTTGTCGCGTTTCACCTTGGCTCCGACTAGGCAAAAAAATGCTTCGCATTCAAGAGAGCAGTTCCTGACCAAACATTTCAGAGTTTTACTGTGCGCGCGCGACCGGAGTTGAAATCCACGCAGGTCAACGTGTATTCTTCATTTATTTGCTCCCAAACTCGCAAATTCCAATGCAATTCCTACGACAGTGGTTAGCAGACATCAACAAGCCTATGGTTGTTATTTCACACAATGTGATCGTTGGAAGGGTAACGGAATACCAACCTGAATTTATTGTTGCTGTTGCAGTAAACGAAGACATTGCACCTCGCATTTGTGCAAAACATATTGGAAAAGCATCAAAACGCCCCAGACAAAGCACTGCTGCGGCTTTTGTGCAAACCAGTATTGCTTTCGTCTCCCAGTAGGCGTATCTGTCCTGACTTCGTTAAGTTTGAGGCGGTCACATGAGAGCAGCGCGTGACAGCGCCAACCGGCGGAAAGGAACCGCTACTTTCGTTTTCCAATTTTGGGCTGCCGTCGTAGCGGCAAGCTGCCTGAACAACATATAAATGAAAAGAATTGCATAAAATAAGACACGTTAGACGCTAAATAATTGAAAATAATAGGCCGTTTAGCTTACTCCGAGTAATATATGAAATATTTACCAGAATAATCTCCAATACAATAAGGGCAACACTGGACTTTTGTCAACCAGGGGAACATGCTGGCTTCAGGAAGGGTTACTCTACAATGGATCACATGCATGTCATTATTCAAGTTATCGAGAAATCCGCAGGGCATAATAAGCCTCTCCACATGGCTTTCATAGATTATGAAAGGGCATTTGATTCAGTATAGATACCAACAGTCATGGCGGCATTACGTAATCAAGGAGTACAGAAGGCTTACGTAAATATCTTGGAAAATATCTACAGAGGTTTTACAGCTACCTTAATTCTACACAAGAAAAAGAGGAAGATACCTATAAAGAAAGGAGTCAGACAGGCAGACACAAACTCTCCAATGCAATTCACTGCGTGCTTGGAAGAAGTATTCAAGTTGTTAATTTGGGAAGGCTTAGGAGTAAAGGTCGACGGCGAATATGTCAGCAACCTTCGGTTTACTGATGACATTGTTCTATTCAGCAAACAATGCAGACGCGTTACAACAAATGATCGAGGACCTTAGCCGAGAGAGTGTTAGTGTGGGATTGAAGATTAATATGCAGAAAACAAAGATCATGATAAATAGCCGGGCAAAGGAACAAGCGTTAAGGATCGCCAGTCGGCCTCTAGAGTCTGTTAAGGAGTACGTTTACCTAGGGCAATTATTCACAGGGAACTCTGATCATGCGAAGGAAATTCACATAATAAAAATTAGTTGGACCGCATACGGCAGACATTGCCAGCTCCTGACTAGAAGCTTACCATTATCATCGAAAAGGCAGGTGCACAACCAGTGCATTGTACCAGTTGTGACATATGGCGCACAGAATTGGCGACTGACAAAGAAGCTTGAGAACAAGTTCAGGACCGCGTAAAGAGCGATGGAACAAAGATTGCTACGCATAACGTTAAGAGACAGAAACAGAGGGGTTTGGATCAGAAAGCAAACGGGTATAGACGATATTCTAATTGACATCAAAAGATAAAAATGGAGCTGGGCAGGTCATGTAATGCGCAGGTTAGATAACCATTGGACCTTTAGGGTTACGGAATGGGTACTAAGAGAAAGGAAACGCAATCGAGGACCACAGAAGACTAGGCGGAGCGATGAAATCATGAAATTTGCGGGCACTACTTGGAATCGGATGGCGCAGGACAGGGGTAATTGCAGGTCACAGAGAGATGCCTTCATCCTGCAGTGGACATGAAACAGGCTGATGATGATGATGATGACAATGATGACGACGGTGATGATGATGATGAGGTTAATGATGATAATGACGACGACGACGACGAAGATGATGAAACTAAAACGTAAATTTTGCTTGATGTTGCAATGTTTGTTGCGATAGCACTTGCAGGGACACTCCAGGCGCATTTTTGCCGTCGGCGTCGCTCTAACATTCCGTATAAAGCCCAAGGTCGGTAACAGCGTTCGCTGTGTGCTGTATGCTTTATATACTACTAGTGAAAACGTGCGAGAGGGAGCCGACGATCGTGGCTGAATCTCGCGCTCGCAAGGGAGGAATACGGAGAGGAAGCGTGCCGTATTCCGTTGCGCGAGGTAGGGAAGGCAGCGGGGTTACGTTGCACTGCGGCAGCCACTGCGTTGGCGTGACCGCACCTGGTAGCGTGGGGTTTATCTTGGAAGCGATCTGCTGTGGCGGCAGAGTCTAGATGACAGACAGCCCCTAGCTATTCATGTGCTGTGCTAAATATATTGAAACGATAGACAGCACGAAGGTAACTTCGCTCGCCGCTTTTCCTCACGGCAGCGCTTTGACAGCGATTATCCACGGTAATCGCGTGTGATGTGTGCATGTTTGTCTGTGCACGCGTTGCAGCACTAATGTTAATTTTTTATTAGGGAATGTTTGCAAGTGTACACGACCGATAAAACTATTGTACTTACATCATATAGCTGTCTATAATTTGCAGTCGCATTAGATACTGCGCCTTTCGGAAGAAATTGCCACTTTTTATAAATAATACAATTTTACAAGAAAACAATTTCATTACGCGATAGAAACGAGAACGCTTCCACTTGCCCTGACCTGAGTTGGCCCGTTTCCACGGAGACGACCCCAACTGACGGCTGCTCAGCTCAGCTGGCTTAGCCACTCATGTTTGTTGTGGGTGTTGTTGAGTGTCGTGCCTTTATTCCTTGGCTTTGGCATCAATTTGTGATTTCACTGGAAGACCGACCTTGGAAAACATTGGAACCATCCCCGTTTCTGGCGCGTTACGAAGCGAGTGAGGCAGACAAACTCATATCAGATGACGAGATAGCTATGCCGGGGAATGACAACACTTTTGCGGCTCGGTGTTGTAAGGCAGGTTCTTTTGATTCCCCAAAGACAACAGATAAGGGATACCCTGCTCGGCAACTTAACGTTTTAATTTCTTATTATTCAAGATTTCGCGTAGCCGCGGAAACCACAAATGAACTGCACTATCTTGGGCCGTGTGCTTGATGAAAACTTAATGTCCGGTAGGTACAATGTGGGGGCGTTAACTTAATTTTTGTTTAGCGTTTCAATAATAATTTCGCCCACCTAGACCACTGACCATATTCGCTTCAATGAGGGGTCTGCATTGCTTACCGCCTTAAACCAAACACCCGAACCCCAAACGTTCCCTCGGGGATCAACTGTCAATTAATTGCGTTGTTGGCGCTCATCTCGTTGCAATTTCCGCCCTTTCGGCAGTGCCACCTGAGTCAAGATCACCGCCAAGTAAAGCATCTTTCTCACCATTGTCGGCAACCACGAGCCTGCCCAGAGTCAAGATGTCCTCGCCCTATTGAACGGACACCTTTTCTTGCTCGACGTCAATACGCCCGTCCTCGGTATGACTACCCCCGGCACTCCCCGCATACAGACGTATGGCTCCCGCATTATTCAGTAGCACCCATACCGCGTGTCTGTTACAGGCGCACAATTATCGAGAAAAACGTATTAAGCATGTTGAGACGCCGTTCCATACGTCCTTCCTCGAGTACCTGGTCCTCCCCAGTTGTTATAATGCAGAAGAAAGACGGCTCAGTGCATTTTTCCGTCGATTACCCTGCTCGGAAAAAAATCACGCGTAAGGATGTTTACCCCCTTCCACGGATCGACGATGACATAGGTGCGCTCCACGGTGCCGAATATTTTTCTAGCCATGTCTGCAGATCACGCTACTGGCAAATACCTATGTCCGAATCGCACAACAAAAAATAGCGTTTGCAACCTCTGACGGGCTCTACGAGTTCAATGTGATGCCTTTTAGGCTCTGCAATGCGCCTGCCACCTTCGAATGCATAGTCGATAATGTCTTGCGAGGACTGAAATGGAAAACCTATCTCTGCCATCTCGACGACATTCTGGCTCTTTCAACCACGTTCTCACAACATTTACAGCGTCTTGTTGAAGTACTTGTTCGTCTTGAAAAAGGCTGGCCTGCAGCTCAATATAAATTCAGTGTCGCCAGCAAGACCGTCAAAATTCTGGGTCACATAATCAGCAAATAAGCTATTCCAGCGGACCCTGAGAAGCTTGCTGCCATCCTCGAATTTCGCACTCCGATGCGTCAAAAACACCTGCGCAGTTTTCTCGGACTTGCTTCTTACTCCCGGCGCTTCATAGGCAAATTCGTGGTGCTTGCGTCCCCGCTCCATCAACTCCGCGCCAGTGATGCGCTCTTGGTTTGGTCCGACGAATATGAACGGGCTTTCCTGGCATTGAAACATGTACAGTCAACAGCAAAAGTTTGCGGGATGCGCGAGCGCGTGGCAAAGCGACCCGCCTCCCCTTCTAGCAGTGACTCCTGGTGTCGAGACCGACGCCTACACGCATGCGCGCCCCTCCCAGACTGCAAGCGTGCATGTTTCCGCGATTACTCCTTGCGCGCCGGCAATATGCGAATGTAGCCTCGAGGTAGCCCTCTTGCAATATGCGCTATGTCGGCTTCGATGGCCGAAACTGTGTAAAACATGTTTACAAGCGTGAACTTGCGGGCGCCACTGCGGCCTCTTTTTCTCGAGTCACGAGTGCTGACGCAGAGGGCCTGCCCGGTGGCGAACGCAACAAGTCATATTCTTTTTCTGGGCTGCGCCTTCTCGTGGCCAATCTTCGTTATTTCTTTCTCTTTACGAACGGTGCGTTCTACCGCAGAAGAGCGTGGCAGAAGACGCGCTCTATAGAAGGAGACCAGCAAGACGAAAAATTGGAGGACGCTTTAGCTTCGCCTTCAAGAGTGGGACGCGACAGCGTTCCCGTCGACCCGCCAAGGGGTATAAGACAATGCGCTACGGCACAGTGATCACTTACGATGCGCCCCGCATCGGACTTAGCGCCCACCTATCACGCGGTGAGCGTCGAGCAACGCAGCGTTCGGCGCGTTAACGAAACGTGCGCCTGAGCGAACGGAACGAACCAAAGAACTCGGTGTCTCGGAGGGGAAACGATCTACGCCAGCCAAACGTCGTGATCGGCACGGGCAGAGAGATAGATAGTAATCTAAACCGGGAGCACGGCGAAGCGTCGTCAGGGGAGAGGGAGTCCCGCGACGCGCCTGGCAGCGGTCCCAATGCGCGCGCGGCGCGCCTCCTGTCGGGGCAGCGCCGTACATTGAGAGGAGGGGGTCTTCTGTGTTTGCCGCAAGATGGCTCTGCGTGTGCGGAAAGCGCAGAAGAAATGCAGCGGAAACGCACTTCGAAAATCGTGTAATTGTGACTTCTGTACGTTACATGTTCATAATTACCGATATACACCGCAGTATAACTTGCCACGGCTCGTTTCGAAGGCAACACCGCATTCACTAGAGGCGCGTTTGCACCGCTTGGAAGCATCGAACTCGTGGCTGAGTGGTAGCGTCTCCGTCTCACACTCCGGAGACCCTGGTTCGATTCCCACCGGGCCAATCTTGGAAGTTGCTTTTTATTTATGAAGCGCCTGCCGTGATTTATCGCTCACGGTCAACGCCGCCGACGCCGACACCGACACCGACGCCGACGACACCGGCTTTTCTGCGACACGAGCTCCTTAACGCTATCGCGTTAAAATGGCGGGGGAGGGGAGGGCGGCAATTGATTCGCCCGTCGAAGCCCGTCCGCCCGTCGAAGCCACCACGGTGCATATCGCAAGAGGGCTACCTCGCGACTACATTCGCATATCGCCGGCGCGCGAAAAGGAAGCGCGGAAACATGCACTCTAGCAGACTCGGAGGGACGCGCATGCGTCGGTCTCGACACCAGGGGTTCACCGCTAGAAGGGGAGGAGGGTCGCTTTGCCACGCGCTCGCACATCCCACAAACTTTTGCAGTTGGCCGTACTTATGTCGGACCCAGTAGTGTTCCATTTCGATCCGAACGCACCCGCCATTCTTCAGCCTGATGCTAGCAGTCATGGCCTCGGTGCCATTTTACTACGACGTGACAACATCTCACGCGAAGGAGTAATTGCTTACGCTAGTCGTACAGTAACCACTGCGGAGAAAAATCACCCCATCACCTAGCAGGGGTGCCTCACTGTTGTTTGGGTAGTCCAAAAATTTCGCTCATACCTTCAAGGCCGGCATTTTACAGTCATTACCGACCATAACGTACTGGGCTGAATTTCATCGCTAAAGAATTTATCAGGTCGCCTTGGTCGCTTACAGGAGCACGATTTCGTTGTTCCCTACAGGCCTAGAAAGAACCATCAAGACGCCGATGCTTTATCGCGCTACACTCTGCCCCGAACCATGCCGATTCACCATCACCTTTCCCTACTAGCGTACGTCACGAGTCATGTTCTCGTGCTTTACCCATCGCAACCCTCGATTGGCTAAGTCCCGACAGCCCATCTCTCCTTGTGCCCCACCATAGTGTCGACCCATACTGCCGAGCTGTTCTCCAACGCATGGATGGTTCTTCGTCACCTTCGTCGACAACTTAATCAATTCAAGCTGCACAATGGAGCTTTACATCGCTACATCTATCACTCTTGAAGCTTGGGCAAGATGACGTGACACTCTTTTTTAACAGCGCAAAAGGCAAGGACGAGACAAGTGCGAATACACAGCGCTGACTTACAGCTGGTTATATTGAGACGATTATCACTGCTTAAATACGGTGGCAACTATTTTCGGCGGAAAATACGCACGTGTTGGCGGGAACGACAGTACCTTAGCGCAGGGCTACAGTGACACATGAACAGCTGTGCACGTGTTTCCTATTTATCTTGAAGAAAACACAGTTCTTTTTCTAACAGAGTTATTGAGGCAGCGCTTACGCATTCGTCTTCGAATTTGTGGATTTCATGGGCTTCAATAATCTCTCTAGTGATTTTTGTACGATTATCTGACAGCCCGCTGCAATGACTGAAAAAGGGATAATAAGGCGCTTCCTTATTCTTTTCTTCTAACTGCCGTTCACTCTCTGCAATGCATGCCCAGATGACCGGATGCGGTGTTGCTCCCGTTGTTGTATGCTCCCCCTAGCCGGCCGTTAAGGCATCGATCAGTTTGCCCCCTGTGTTCCTTGCCACAAAATAGCGGAAACCTATACACAACATTGCAGCTACACAGTGCCGCATTGCTGCTACACAGGCACCTCTTTATAGCTCTTGTTTGGTCGCCATCCCACTCTGTCTTTTGATACCCTAACTCACTTCCTTGTCGCCACGCAGGACACAGTACGTTCATGACGCCCTTGGTCGGATTCGTATGGCTCGCCAGATCGACTATGAAAGACGTAAAGCGGCTGAGGCGTCCCAGAAGGCTCGCTACGACAGTCGCCATGGGAACCTTAACTTCCCTCCCCGGGAAGTTCACCTTAACTTAACTTCCCTCCCGGGTCCATAGAAGAACCTCGTTCTTCTGTGGACTCCAATTCGCCCCTTCGGCCTGTCCCAAAAAATTACTGTCACAGTATACGTGGCCGTAACGGGTTTTACGACGATTATGCGACATAAACTATGAAATCACCTCTGTTAAAGACATGTCATCGTCATCCCAGCTACGAATCGACGTCGTCCGCTTGTCCCGCTTAAAGCCACATTGTTCATCGAGTTCGCTATCATTCTAAGAAGCGCCGGGACGCTAATCCAGCCCGTAGGGCTTATGTTACAATGCATCATTTGGGGTGGACCATGCGCGCAAGACGGAGGCGAAGAGGAAGTGATAGACTTGTCGACGTGGGCTGGGACCTGCGCCTTAACCACTAGCTTTTTCTTAGGTGAATATTTATACATACGTGTGCGCGTCGGGCTTCCTCTTCGTTACAATATATATATATATATATATATATATATATATATATATATATATATATATATATATATATTACATAACAAGGTTCTCGATGCCGGCAACATTGGTGCCTTCAGGTAGTATGTGCGGGCTTATTGACCAGTTGCCTTCACCCAAAAAGCTCACGTTCTCATGACACCTGCGGAAAGGAAGGACGTTCCGCGTCCGCCTCCAAGGTCTGTGAGGGGTGGCGCTGGCTAACAGGGTTCTACTGTAACACATAGGTACCCCAAAAAAGTGGATGGGGAATTGGCACCGCGGTAGCTCAACTGGTAGAGCATCGCACGCGAAATGCGAAGGTTGTGGGTTCGGTTCCCACCTGCGGCAAGTGTGTTCATCCACTTTCATTTCCAATAATTTAGTGTTTCTTTATTTTATTTATTAAGCACTACAATTTTCCCCTATGTTGTCCTTGGGGTCAGTGTTTGTTGGCTTCTTATGATATGACTATATGTATATATATGAAACAAATAAAGTAGCAGATCCATTGCGGCCCACCATTAAACGAACACTGAGCAAAAGCGGCACAACGCCTCACGCTGATTAGCTCTTTGCGCTGCAGTCTGTTTCACGCTTCCGACAACGACTTTCCTCGGGCTATTCTTTTTTGGCACGCTCTATCGGACGGCAAGTGTCAAATTTGTGACGCCGGAAAATGTTCGCTGCTTGGACGCGTGTTATTGGACCAACGACTGCCGCGCTTAACAGACCACCGGGCCAGTGCCCCAAATCTAAGGATAACCTACCCCCGCATCACCACCGGGTGTGTCATGGTCTAGGACCTTTAAAATTATATGATGGGGTTTTACGTGCCATAACCACATTCTGATTATGAGGCACGCCTTCGTGGGGGAATCCCCAAATTTCGACCAACAGAGGTCCTTTAACTCGCACCTAAATCTAAGTACATGGGCGTTTTTGCATTTCGCCCCCATTGAAATGCGGCCGCCGTTGCTAGGATTCGATGCCGCGACCTTGTGCTTAGCAGCCCAACACCATAGCCACTAAGCAACCACAGCGGGTAGTCTAAGACTTTTATTGCCGAAAAAAAAAGGAAGTCGAATACGTCATATCGGTACTGTTTAAAGGCGGCTACCACTTGAGATAAGTTGCGGTCAACATCAGTGTGATCCAGACCAATTCCGCAACCACTACGACTTTTGACCTATCACTCTTAGCCCGACCAATATGAATTTCTGTGCGTTA
This sequence comes from Dermacentor albipictus, assembly GCF_038994185.2. Classification (NCBI taxonomy): domain Eukaryota; kingdom Metazoa; phylum Arthropoda; class Arachnida; order Ixodida; family Ixodidae; genus Dermacentor; species Dermacentor albipictus. Next base: position 82,833,038 of record NC_091830.1, on the reverse strand, counting down.
CCCTCCGGGAGTATCATGTTAGTTCCTTACACTCCCGTGCGCCATTGGCTTGTACAACCAGAAACAACATTCAAATACATAGGCCTGCTATGATATGTCATAGCATGAGCCTAAGGTCATATCATCCGAAGACATAGTTTTTAGTTTTGTAAGTGTCCATCTTGTCGCTAAAAGTATGTACTTGTGATAATCTGTATTTGTGATAACAGTATCACCGTGCTCAAAGCTAAGTCCACATAGCGAACGTTATCTTCCCGCCGGAGCCACAGGCATGCGTAGTCTGTTCCAGAACTTTTCCTTTTCGTGACTAATTATATAAGCCCACCTACACATACCTCTAACAGTACCACTCACCCACTGAAATTTTTTGATACGTCTAAGAACCGTTAATTTTTGTGCATAGTTTCTTTCCCTGAAAGCAGAAGACCGGAACGGCCTTCCTCACAATATCGCCGTCGTCCCCGGCCACTCACAATTTTCTTATATAGCGATGGAGCATGATGCTGCTCTAAACTTGATTCTATTCCTGATTTCCTCCTATGTACCCAACCCTTATTCTATACCCTTTCATGGGGTCTTCGCAGTGCACAAATGAAATAAGGTGTAGGCAATAACGCGCTTTGAATCTAAATAATGGACGCTGTACAATTTTTTAGTTTTTCCTCGTTATTAAAGCAGCACCACAACGAGCTTTTTTTTTATTTCTGAGCCGGTACTTTCAGTCGTTCTGCACCGAAGAGCCCGATCATGGTTCTGAAATAGCAAATGTCGGCAAATATTATCTCTTATTGTCAGTTTTCTATACATTCTGGTTTTACAGCTATTCCAAGCTTTGCACATTACCTGTACTTCGCGTTCTTTCAGCAGCCATCGTAATAATGTCGCAAAAAATGTGCCTCCTCTCCATTAAGGTATTTGAAAGTGGCCCTGCTTTGCAGCCAATCTACCCAACATTCACTCTAAACCTACCGATAGCGCAACAAGCGGCAATATCAGGCCGCTATAATCAGCCGCGCTCGCTCATTCGCAAAATATACGGACAGAGTAAAACCAGGTGACGCGGAATAATTCTGCTGAAAGCCTTTGTCCACGAAACACTACGGCCGGTGGGCGTGGCTAGCCTATAAATACACCAACGCTTTGGCTATTCTGCCACTCAGTGCGCGTGAACGTAAGGTGCATCAAGTCTGTGGTACAAGCACGTAGCGCTGCCGCCGCACCATCACCAAAAGCATCAGTATGGCTGACGACGAGGTTGAAAAACAGCTTGCAGAGCGAGGCCGAGGTGCTCGGCCGAAAACACCGCGGCAACGCAAAGATTCCGATGACGAAGCCGGACCTTCGAAGTCAGAAAAGCGCCCCGTGCCCCCGCCAGCGCCGTCACCGCCGAAACAACAGCCAGTTCGCCGCGTGCGCAACAAGGCATCGCAGACTATTCCAGTGGAATGTGATGAGCATTTTCCGCCTTTGAAAGCCACCGTTTCAGGGAGCCCTCAGTGTTCATGCGACACATACAAGGAACCGGCGGTGCCGGATGCCACGAGTACAGCGGATGGGCAAGCTACTCCTAGTACATCTGGATCCACTGAAGCCTCACCGGTTAAGCTAACGGCACCTACCGGTAGGTCTGACGCCGGACCAAGCGAGCCTCCCGCGCATCCGGCCGTCGAAGCCCTGAAGCTGCAGGACTTCAAACGCGTCGCGGCAGCAGTCGACTCGGGCCCAGCGCCCAGCCGAAGCCCGTCGGTTATGCAAGCTCTCCGAGGCATGCTCGCCCGCCGTGAGGCGGCGTCTCAGTCGGCGGATTCAACCTCGCTCGGGGACGAGCTTCGTTCTTTTGCGGCCGCCGCTGGTGGCTCGCCTGGCGCGCGCCAGGGGCTCGAGCTTCCGATTGCGCTAGACATCCGTAACTACGCACCGGACCCGTCTGACGATGACTCACCGGAATTACCGGAATTACCGGAATCACCGGCTGGCTGTAATTGCAATTGCTTCAAACTTCGCAGAGACCTGGAAATCGAGGCGGAGCTCGTTGTAAAGCCCCGGGCGGGTCCACCACCTCCGCCTCTAGTGCTGCTCGACTCGCCCACCGCACCACGCCTGAACCGCCGCAGAGAGGCTTTGCGGCAGCGGCATTTGGAAGAGCAGGCGAGCATGCTACCAGCCAGATACGTATGGCACAGGGCAGTCAACACTCTACTGTGCAGCATCCGTGCACAAATGCACCGGCCGCCACCTCTGTCACGGCAAATTCCGTCACCTGCACCGCCGTCACCGCAGAAGCAAGTGGAGCCCCGGGAAGCTCCAGACAAGGCGGAAGACAAGACGGACAAAGAGCCCCCCGAGACTCACCGCGAAGACGAAGCCATGGAGTAAAGCTCCTGTGGCTTGTGGAGGAAGGCAGCCTGCAGCGTGGGTCATAGCGCGAAGTGTGCACCGTAGCTACGTTTTTAGTGCTTCATTTAGATGTGCCAACTCATAGCCTGGCCATTTCTGTGAATGTTTGTCACCCTCGTGCACGCATCTGTGCAAATAATTTCGCTTTTCACCTAATTGTCCTTTGTAACAATTGTTCAGTGGTTAGTCGTGTCTTCAGGTCCGTACACCACATACATGTTAGCATTTTACTGATCATCCGGTATACGTCGTGCTCAACGCCGCCCTGTCGAGTAGTGCTCGTGGCACCGTTTTTCATATTACTGACGTGGCTTCCTGTATGACTTCGTTGTGTGCTCCCATGTAGCTACTGTCTTTTTCTGAATAAAAGCCTTTGCTTTGCATGATCCCGGTTTTTTGTCCCGATTCGCCTGACGTCATGGTCGCCCTGTGAAAACATTTTCAAGTGCGCTGCTTGACAGAACCTCGATCATTTGGAGAGATAGCCAAATCGCGCATTCCTTTAGTTTTTTTTAGTGATTTCATTAAGTGCCCCTTTACACAAATATCCGGCGCTGCCGTCGGCGGTGGGACCGGAAGATGTAACAAAAAATGGCCGATGGCGCAAAGAGTAATAACACTTAAATATACTGCTCTGATTTACGTCAGGTTTGTCGGGCAGGTTTCTGTTAGCAAGGTGAATTACTGAAATCGACAGGAAAATTTGTTAAATTTTCGCCTGGGTGGGAATCGAATCCGGGCCTCAGGGGTGCGAGATGAGCAAGCTTCCCCGACGCCACGGGAGTGCCACGGTTATGGTTGACTAAAGCTGCGCGTACGTCACTGCTCCCGTCACGTTACTGCCTCCCACGTGTCAATTACTCTTCGAATTCCATAAGTGCTGTGGGTAATTGGATGCGCTCTCGACGCCGAATCGCGAGTACAAAATGAGGCATGCCTAGTGTCTGCGTCATTGTACACGTCACTGTCTCTAAGTCTCCAGATTTTATCAGTGCTGCGTCCACTGGTATGCACTCCGAAGCGTCTACCTTCGCGGCATGTGTAAAACTTTGTCGTGCACGGAAACACCTGCCGAAAATGAAGAAAGGCAACACAGAAAGGAATGCTATGCAAGTTTACAACCAGCACGACGACATGCAGGTGAATACCTAAGTGCAAACGATTCCCCGAAGCGACTACAATGCATTCGCACTCCCACGCGTAAGCCGTCTTATGCGTCCTCGTCGAACGTTTTTTTCCCTGCTAATCATTCTCGATGGTAAATTGTGCATGCGCACAGCCTCCACTTCATGATAGGGCTCATGTCGTTTTCTTTCTGACGGTGGGTATACCTGCTCGCTTCCAGGCTTGCACATTCTTGGGTGCAAGGACATTCAGTAGGCACTTCTGAGAGCGGTACGTGTTGATGTGAAAAAAAAAATAAAACACTTAACGGCTACGTCGTCTCTCTTGCTCAGTTGTAAATCGATGGTTGTAAATCAACTGTGCCTGCACAGTAGGCTTGCTTCTCGCACGTTTGATTGCGCCTTCTTTTACACTCTTCTCAGCTTCCATCACAATAATGAACAGGTAAGTTCTCATCCGCGCCCTAGCGATCGTAATTTTGCGAATGTGAAGGCGTTAGTTCATCGAAGAAAGAACACAAGCTTTTCACGAAGAACGTTGCGGTTTTCGAATGAATTGCCGAACTGGTTATGAGGCCCGCTATACTGAGACTCCGGATTAAGCCTGACCACCTGATGTAGATTGAAGTTCCCCCAACGCACAGTACTCGAGTGTTTGTGCTTTAACTCCAAACAAATGCCACCACATTGGCCGGTTGCGACCTCTTGCTTAGCCGCGCACCGCCATGTCAACCCGGCGTGTAAATCTAAGGTGCACGCTTCGGTCGTGAGGGGCTCTACACGTATATCGGTTGGGAATGGTTCGCTCAATGTTGGCCATCAGAAGGACATCAATTCCGGTACAGCCCACAGATGGCTTATTTTGTGCCCTCCCCCCCCCCCCAACGGACGCGATCCTGGGGGAACCAGCCCACAACAGCTTCAGCATAATTCCCTGTGAAGTTGGTTACGTCGTTCTGTTCCTTAATTAATGACGACGGCGAACGTGGGATCAGCGGAACAAACGCGTTCGTGCGGTAGCAATGACGAGGGGCGCTAAGAAGCCAGCTGTGGAAGACGACCACACTGGAGCCAACCAGGATAATTCTAGTATTGTGTTAACAGGAAGCTTTAGCTCGGGTGCTCCCATCTAAATACTTGTAAAAAAAGAATTCGCTTTTCACTGCAGCCACTTCACTAAAGTTGACAAGGTATGTTGCATTCAAAAGAAAAGCTTCAAATCTAGTGACTGTTGGTTTCGAACTTTTCATTTAGGTCGTCCATTTTTTTCTTAAAATTTGGCAGGAATCGGAAATTTTCAGAAAACGAGACTATCAAAATTATAACTCTGTAACTCAAGAATGAAAAAGGATATTGCAATTCTCTGAATGGTATCTAATAGTACATCTAAAGCGGACGAAGTGGTATGTTACACATCAATTTCGTAGAAGTCTAGTAATGTGTAAATGCAGCTTTTGATAAACCCTCGTAGCCAATGTAGCGAATTCACATAATATGTTAATTCACATACTTAATCTGTCCGCTTTGAATGATATAATGGATGCTGTTTACAGAATCGCGATATCTGTTCTTGATGCAGAGGTACTAAATTTTAAACATCGTGCTTATATTTCTTTCGATTTTATGAACATTCATTGACTAAAATTCAGGCTCCACCTCGAAATAACGCTTCCAACAGTCACTGGAATTTACCTTTCTTTCTAAAATGCAGCTAATATCATTAAAATCAGTCCAGCGGTTGTCTCACAACAGCGTTTTTGCGTTTTACATGTATTTGAATATGCCGCGTCGGAGTTGGGCCCAAGCTAAAGCTTCCTCTTAACACACGGACTCCATCCTAGGGGAACTAGCCCTTAACAGCCTCGCTTTCAAATTGCACGTTTAAAGGTGCTTTAATGTGTCTCTGTCTCCCACCCTTACAGCGACAAATTAGCGTATTTAGGCTAACAGACCCTGTAGAAAGGGTGTTTTTTCGAAAGGACGTCCTTTCTCCCAATGCATATTTTTCCAATGTACCCAGTAAGTTTTATTTTTCAAGCAATGCCTTATGTTCTATCAGTGCTCAAGTATTTGGCACTACAGACCCTTCTAGCACACTGGAATAATGAAAAGGTCGTGAGTGTTCTGTTAGCGAATGCCCCCCACATGAAATGTTCTGAGAAAGAAGGGTGCAATAAAAGTCTTTCTACAACCAATATACCCTTCAGTGACGTATTTTCCCTGAGTGTGGGCTCGCCTACCTTCGAGCTGAAAGTGCATTAGGCACCCTTTCCGGAAGTTTCCTCTCCTTCACAAAGACATGTTTTTTTGCCGCAATTGAACACACATAAAAACAAGACACATAAAGACAACATGGCCGCCCGTGTTGTCCTTCATGACTTCCTTTTGTGTGTGTTCAATTGCGGCAAAAAACATCTCTTTTGGCAAGCACCAACTAGGTCAACAAGCAGTTCCGTCCCCCTCCTTGCAAGAGGACTGGCGGCAAGTTGTGTGACAATAAAAATATATGTGAGTATCGTAAAAGATTGCGAAGTTTTCAGTTTACTGCACCACCCTGCAGTTTACAGTTCAGTGCACTTCCACCTTTTATCTTTCCTTAAACGAGTATTTGATCTATTACTCTTTTCGCCCGGTGTATTTCCCATTTTCTGGTTACTTTATCGTGCGGTAACTGCGCTTTCTTTCCTACCTGTGTTCTCGGGATGCTTTCTGTCGTTATGGGATTGCCTCTTGTATCTCCCTGTTTCACCAGCTTTTCGTTTTTTTTTCCTATCAAGGAGCCTGTTGCTTTTTTTCTGTGTCGTTATTACACTTAGAAGCTCACTATATTCCCACTCCTTGCTTGCCGATTTCCCAAGTTCTTTCTCGACTCTTTTGGCTATATTTGTTATTTGTTCGGCATTCAAATTTGGATTGGCCATGTTTCGCTCGTTCCTATTTATTCCAAATACATATTCCATTGTCAAAAATTGGAGGACGCTTAAGCTTCGCCTTCAAGAGTGGGACGCGACAGCGTTCCCGTCGACCCGCCAAGGGGTATAAGACAATGCGCTACGGCACAGCGATCACTTACGATGCGCCCCGCATCGGACTTAGCGCCCACCTATCACGCGGTGAGCGTCGAGCAACGCAGCGTTCGGCGCGGCAACGAAACGTGCGCCTGAGCGAACGAAACGAACCAAAGAACTCGGTGTCTCGGAGGGGAAACGATCTACGCCAGCCAAAAGTCGTGATCGGCACGGGCAGAGAGATAGATAGTAATCTAAACCGGGAGCACCGCGAAGCGTCGTCAGGGGAGAGGGAGTCCCGCGACGCGCCTGGCAGCGGTCCCAATGCGCGCGCGGCGCGCCTCCTGTCCGGGCAGCGCCGTACATTGAGAGGAGGGGGTCTTCTGTGTTTGCCGCAAGATGGCTCTGCGTGTGCGGAAAGCGCAGAAGAAATGCAGCGGAAACGCACTTCGCAACTCGTGTAATTGTGACTTCTGTACGTTACATGTTCATAATTACCGATATACACCGCAGTATAACTTTCCACGGCTCGTTTCGAAGGCAACACCGCATTCACTAGAGGCGCGTTTGCACCGCTTGGAAGCATCGAACTCGTATTTGATACTGTGCGTAGTCTAATGGACTGTGATCGTTGCATTGTGTTAATGGGCGATTTCAATTGTGTATGTGATCCGTGCGATCGAAGCGGCATTAACACTCAGCGGGACAGGAGTGGTGAAGTTTTGTCTAACATAATAGAAAATGCAGGGCTCGTTGATATAGGAGTGTCGGGACAGGGAGCTCGCTCTTATACACGAATTCAAGGTCGCTCTTATGCCCGCCTTGATCGGATTTATGTTTCTTCATCACTCCTCTCCCGGGAACTGTCCTGCACTACTATCCCAGTTTCGTTCTCGGATCATTGCATGGTTATCGCAAAGATTGGTGAGAAATCTGCAACCAATTTCCGACCACAGTGGGCACTCTGGAAGCTTAACTCTGACCTCCTAAATGATCAGGATTTTATTAATCGCGTACGCATGACCCTAAAAAATTCTCTTTCTACTGACTTGCCGTTATTTGCAGCTTGGGAACTCTTTAAACAAGAGGTTCGTACAGTGGCTATAGAAATTGGATCGCTGAAAGCATTCTATAAAAAGAATGAAGAAACATTACTTCTTAAGAGCCTACACAACCTTTACCAGATGGAATGCGAAATGCCAGGCACTTACATTGTTGACATAGAAAATCTTAAATGTGAGTTGCAAAAGTATGATGCACTGCGTCACAGAGGTGCGCGAGTTCGATCTCGAAACATGCGCGCTCTGCAGTCTGAGCAACCAACACGTCAAGCTTTACTTGACGAGCGACGTCACGCTGTTTCCAAAGTAATTCCAGAAATATACTCCGAAGGTACTCTTTTAACAAATACGAATGACATAATTTCTAAGTTCGGAACTTACTACAATGTGTTGTTTAGTGCTCGGCCCGATTATCACGATGCAAAAGTTTTAGAGAGTTTTGTGTCTCTTGTAAAACCTTTACAGGATGATGACTGTGCATGCATTAGTGATACCCTTACGATACAAGAAATTGAGCTAGCTATTGATCAGCTGCCTCTGTCGAAAACACCCGGCCCTGATGGACTTTCCAGTGAATTTTACAAAGCTTTCAAATCAGTTATCAGTCCCATATTATTGGACATTTTTATTACAAGCTTAGAGGTAGACGCCCTTCCGCAATCTTTTTGCAAAACCCACACAGTTTTAATTCCAAAAAGTTCAGATAAGGAGAAACTGCGTTCTGTTGAAAGCTACAGGCCAATCACATTGTCAAACGTAGATTATAAAATTTTTGCAAAAATTTCATCGAATAGATTGCAATTTGCGATGTCAATTCTCATTGGTTCCCATCAGACGTGTGGAATTAGGGGCAGATCCATTCAAACCAACATACATATCGCCCGTACACTCCTTCAGTATTGTTACGGTTCCACTGAACAGCTTGCAATGCTCCAGGTAGACCTTGCTAAAGCTTTTGACCGTGTCAGTCACTCCTATCTATTTACACTTCTGGAGCATGCCAATGTTGGCTCCGTCGTGCTTAAAGGCGTTAGGCTATGCTATACGTCTTGTACCACTTGTTTAGTTATTAATGGCCAACTCTCTAAACCAGTTTCCATTTGCTCTTCGGTAAAACAAGGATGCCCTATGTCCCCATTACTATTCGCCCTTTATCTGGAACCGCTATGCTTAAGCGTAATTCAGTCTAGTGACATCCATGGCTTCAATATACTGGGTAATGAAGTAAAAGTCTTAGCTTATGCAGATGATTTAGCGTTCTTCTGCACGGATAAGTCCAGTGTTGAAAAGGTAGTATCAAAAATAGAGGAATTTGGCAGCGTATCAGGAGCACGAATGAACTCCGCAAAAAGCTTAGGCTTATGGTTTGGCGCATGGTGCTATACACCAGAACAGTTTGCAGGCATTAATTGGACCGGTGTCCCGCCAAAGTATCTCGGCGTGCCGCTACACGCATATAAATTAAGCGCGCACTATTGGAAAGAACAGGTTTCTGCCCTGCAAGGTTACGCCCAGACATTCATTCCACATCGACTTTCTATTTTTGGGAAAGCCGAGGCCTGCAATAAGTTCTTGGCAACAAAAATTTACTATGTATTGCAAGTTATACATTGTGCCAGGCTCTACATCCAACGCTTTCACCGAATCTTTGCGACCTTCGTATGGTCTTCCACTTTTGAGCCCATGAGGCGAGACAACATTTTCAGGCCCGTTAGTGAAGGTGGGCTGGGTTTAGTACATCTTTATGTGCGGCAAATAGTGTCTCGTTTCTTCTTTTTTCGTGATACATCACATCCTATAATTCGGTCATTCATGCAAGTCACACTTGTTAATGCTTTACCTGAATTAATCGTTTCTTCGAATTTTTCTTCGCGTTTATGCTTGTGGGGGTTCATGCAAGAAGTTTACTTGGCGGTTCGTTTCCTGACAGTTCGGTTTTCCACAGAATACTTGTACTCTGTGTCGCGTAAAACGTTATACAAAGATCTATTGTCCATGCTTTTTCCGCCTCCATTTTACCGATCACTATACATTCAATGGCCAGGTCACGATGTTCTAAAGCGAGTTCGTAAAATGTATATATCCCCTTGCTGCAAAACATTCTTTTATAAAGTTCATAGTGAAACCATACCGGTTAAAACATGGCTACAGAAAAAGGGTATCTTTGTCTCTTCTGTTAACTGTCGCCTTTGTGACGTGCCAGAGACGATTGAACAATGTTTTATTAGCTGCACCGACGCCATACTATTTTGGGATGTCCTCCAACGGACTTTGAAAAAAGACTTTGACATCAACGCTCATACTGTGCGATACCTGCTGCCGACCGCTGATAATAGTGCACCTTTTGATATGTTTTTTTCTCATCGGAATGCACAGTTTGTGGAAAACGCGAATGATGGACAGAAACGCCGAAACGGTTGTACCTACAAGGGTGAATTTCATCCAAATGACCCTACACCTAAAGCAGGTTTATGATGAACTTGATACCCAGCCAGTCTGGTACCCCATTTTGGTGAGGTGCCTAACCTTACCACCCTTCTAAAGTGAAACCACATTTCTACCCACAGTATGAACGATGCCGTTTCTCTGAGTGACTGTCAGTGTGCTCTCCATTCTCTGACTATGCACAACTGGTGAATATCGGGTTGTTACTACTGTAATAAATACCATGAAAGAAGAAAAAAAAAAAGAACTCGTGGATGAGTGGTAGCGTCTCCGTCTCACACTCCGGAGACCCGGGTTCGATTCCCACCGGGCCAATCTTGGAAGTTGCGTTTTATTTATCAAGCGCCTGCCGTGATTTATCGCTCACGGTCAACGCCGCCGACACCGACACCCGACGCCGACGACACCGGCTTTTCTGCGACACGAGCTCCTTAACGCTATCGCGTTAAAATCATGCTTTTTGTGACTTCCTATGCGGTTATACCCTTCCTCGTCTGTGACTGCTTTTCTCAGCTTATCATGAATTATGTCTAATCAATGTTTCATTGCTGGTTTCTCACTTGCCACGGGCTCTGTCCGTCCCTTAGTCCTTGTATTCTCGATAACGAGATTATGTTTCTCACAAATATCTAGAATTGGCTTCCCATTGTTGTCTGTATAGCAATGTAGATCTTGCACGTGGGCAGTCATGGCACATCATAGGATAATCTCGGCACCATTCCCGAAACCTTTAATTTCAACATTTAGGCACTTTACCAACTCTAGATTCGTTGCTCTACAATTATTTCCAGTCCACAAATTCGTAGGTTACGCCCAGCCAAGTTTTCTTTCCACTCATTGTGCATGATAACCAATCCTGCTCTTGACATTCTGAAGTTAGTCTTTTCCGTATAGTTCCCAGATGGATGTGCATTCCGAGTCCTCCTCCCTTTCTTTCCGATTTAATTCTCAATTCTCAATAATTCTCAATCACTAGCGGCTCTTCCGAGTCCCTAAGGTGCGTTTCTGCAATATTATTTATCCCTATTTGTTCTTTATTTAACTGATTCCTAATATATAACCACTTTTTCTTTCTTCTCCCGCCCTGCATGTTTATGTAGCTTATTGCACGCCGAGCTCCCTTTCTTGTTTTCTGTTTTTGAAGGCGATGCTATTATGAGGTTCCCCTAGGGTACCTTCTTCATCACTACCTATACTGGCGTCCTGAGCGCCCGTGGATACTCCAAAAAAACCACCGCGCAAGCAGCAAGGCTCCAGGCCACTTATCGTGCAAGCCCGTAATTGACGTGGATCTGTTAGTAGTAGGTTCAACGGGGCTGGTTGATTCATGGGGCTGGCTAGTCCTGTGTTGCGCTGTTCCTGTTTTTATTCTAAAGTGGATCCCGTTTCGTTGAAAACCACCGCAGTTGTGACCTTGGTTCGCTCCGTCGTCGTCCTCGCGCTGGAGTTGCTCATGTAGTGCGCATGAAACCATACTATGTGCGTACGTTAACGCTGACATGCACCTGAGGAGCTCCATTCCTTGTCGTCGCTGAAAGAACTTTTTGACGCGACCCAGACGGTAGCCTTTCGCATGGGGGGGGGGGGGCAATTTGCACATTGATGAGGGGCTTTCGCACCGCTGGACAGCGCGCTGTTAGATATGGAGCTGTTTCCTGCGATTACTTCGAGTTCCCCAAACCACTTCGAGTCGCAGCACAGCTAATTGAGGAATGCCGAAGCAGGAAAGCACATTCCAGAGGAGCGGCCGAGCAAACAAGTTTAAGGCAACAAGTTCGTGCGCCGCCGGGATTAGCAGGTGGGCATCCGACAATGGAGCATGAGCAGCCCTCCCCTTCTCCTCGTTAGAAGTGTATTGCCAGTCTGCGAGGCAACACCACAGAGAGCCGCCAGGTGTGACACCGCGACACGGGCGCCTACCATTGGCTGAAAGTGGCGTCATCGCAGCGGACTCTCCCATTGGTCAAACATGACGTGACTTACAGTGCTCGAAGGGTTTATAAGAAGCCTTCCAGAGAGACCTGAGGATTCTGGGATAGTCCCTGATTCACCTCTCTCGAACTTCTTGCCGCGGGCCGCAGCGTCCGAGTTGCTGCCGGCCCGTAATGACTGTACGAATGTTACTTGTCGCTCACCTCCCTATACATAATGTAGAATAAACCCTCCCAAGTTTTGGGTCTTCGTCCCGGAGTCCGTACTTCAACCCCTACAGCGCGCAAAGGTCGGCGTCATGAAAGACGATGAAGCGCGTAAGCTGCACACTCTACGTCTGGCCCGCCATTAAAGAGAAGCGTCTATTTTGCAAGACTCCGTCTTCAACCTACGCTGCAATATCATCAGCCTAAAATCTCAAGGTGCTCGTGCTTTCTGGCAGCCCCAGGGAGGCCTTATACGCTGCTCTGATGTTTCGCATTGGTTGTTCAGGTCTTGTCTAGTTTTTGAAATGGGAGGCTATGTCCCCCTGCTTATCAAAAATTTTTTGGGCGAGTCTGACCATCTCCACTTCTTTGAAGACGTTCGTCGTATTGCGACTCTGTGTATCTTAGGCACCACGTGCGTTGCGGTTTGTTTTAATTTGCCTAACGTGTGCAATGCGCTGTGGTTGCTTTGTTCCACATCCCTACTATTTTGCGATTGCGTGCCTCTGTTGCTGGCTCCCTGTATAACAATTGGATTAAGCCCGGGTGCTCAGTTCTCTTCGGGTATTTGGCTTTCTCTCGTATATATATTGAATTTGTTCGGTCAGCATCTCATGCCTGTCTCTCGAGAGTGTTCCACGTTCTCAGTCACCTTTTGCACTCTGTCCTGCTTTCCCCCGCATCAGCCTTTCTGTCTCCATAGAGTGATGTCATCAGCGAATACAACGAGTCCCAGGTCATGGCCCTCCCGAAAGCAGTGCCAATTTTTGCATTACCATATTGAAGAGGACGGCGGATAGGAGATCGCCTTGTGGAGTTCATTTGTCGTTTACTGTGAAGGGTGCAGATCTCGTTGACACTGTACCTATCGTTGATGTTCTGCTCAATAAGAAATGCCTCATGTAATTGTGTGTTCCCTTTCCAAATCAAATTTTCGCAAGTTCTTCTAGGATATGGTCGTGGGAGATGGTATCAAAACCTTTTGTGATGTCTCTAGCAATTTACTATCCTCGCCTCCGTTTGGTGGGTCGAGTGCCTCCTATTTGAAGATTAGGAAGACGTATTGCCTTCAAATAGGTGGTCGAAAGCCCAACGTGGAATGAAGAAAGAGTTCTTAATATTTATATGCCTACTAAGCCGTGTGTGGACTACCTTCTTGAAAAGCTTTCCCTGCACGACGTGAATGATATAGGGCGTCGATTTTCGATAATAAAGTGTTTTCTTGTTTTTCGTTTGGGGATTATGTTAGGTTCCTTCTATTCACGTGGCACTGTACCAGAGTTCCGTACATTGCCCTTAAAGAAGTCCGTTAGCTTAGCTAATGTGCAGTGCTTCAAGTTGCGAATCATAGCGTTCGTGATTTGATCAGTAGCTGGGGCACTGTTCTTTTCAATGACTGTGCCGCTAAATAGGCGTCTGTCGTGATTATGGCGGTGCCGAGTTTGTCGTTTTAGAGCGCAGCTCTTTGGCGTCCGTTCCTGGGTTTCGCGTCGTCGTTGTCGGCGTTGTCGTCGGCCTCGTAACCTGCTCCGCCGCCGCGCATGCGCGCTGTCGGCTCTCCGGGCGAGGGAGGATGATGGAAGGGAGGAGGAGAGACTGTGGAGGAGGGCTGGCTACACAAATGGCTCTTTGGCGTCCGTTCCTGGGTTTCGCGTCGTCGTCGGCGTTGTCGTCGGCCTCGTAACCTGCTCCGCCGCCGCGCATGCGCGCTGTCGGCTCTCCGGGCGAGGGAGGATGATGGAAGGGAGGAGGAGAGACTTTGGAGGAGGGCTGGCTACACAAATGGCTCTTTGGCGTCCGTTCCTGGGTTTCGCGTCATCGTCGGCGTTGTCGTCGGCCTCGTGACCAGCTCCGCCCCCCTTTCATCCCCCCGGCGCTAGCAGTGACCGACTGATACCGCTTTCGTGAGTCCGCTACCGCACTCACGAAAGACGTCGTGCACTTCCTGCAACTCGCATTAACCGTCCATCGATCCAAACCGATGTTAGTAGTGGGGGACTTTAATGTTGACATAAAGACAAACAGCAATTTCCTAACACTTATGCGGGAGAACATCCCGTTCCTCTCGCTCGTAACGCGTCCCACGGCTGTGACAACCTCGCGAGGCACTTGTATAGATCTCGTCTTTGAGAATCAAGCATTAGTGTACCAAGTCGAACATATATCAGTCTATTTCTCCGACCACAAAGCTTCCTTCATGACTGTCAAGAACTGTTAGTGGAGTCTTTGTTAAAGGAATACGTGTGAAAAATAAACAAAAAATTCTGTGATAGCGCATACATGTGTTGCTCGATTTCTTTGCCTCAATCTATCGAAAAGGTGAAACAGCTTATTTGCTGCGCTCAAATTTCGCATTAGGAAGTAACATAATCGTCGGTAATTTTTTTGATGCCCCTTTATATCCACGACGCGGCGACTTTATGCAATTCTGTTCTGTGTCAAGATAAGTATTTTTGAGGTGTTCTATGAGTACTGCTTATGTTCTGTCGAACTTACTGCTTATTTGCTGCATAGTCGTGTTCAGTACCATTTTGATGTTATGGGGTTCCATCTTGCTTCTCAAGATACCCAATGTATTTTGGTGCGGAGGGTGCCTTGAAGGGAGTAACAGAATGGAAAGCAGCTCTTATTATCGAATATATCTACCTGCTAATTTGCTTTTTGTGCTAGTTGCGCTATTCAAATTTTTAGCTTACTGTTATGCGCCTGTTTCTTCCATCCCCTGGTTAGGCTACGTCTCGCTTCTCATAAGTGTAGAAGATGTGGATCAACCACTAGTTTTGTGTTGTAGTGTATATTGTACGTGTAGTTTTCACGTGCATCTGCCTAATGGTTTGTGCCCATTCCATGGCGTCCTCAATTTGGTGCATGCGTTTTTGTTCTGTTTGATAGGCTATCCAATGCGTTAATGTGGGCGCCCAAGTCAGCCCTTTGGTTTGGTGAATCAATTAATACGTCTATGATACAGGGATCAATTCCCAGACTTCAAATTCCTGATGGGTTCGGGGTCATTTGTAAAGGTGAATTCTGGGGAGGTGTCTGTTCACACCCTATTACCTAACCCCGTTTCCTGGTGGGAGGGCTTGATCACTTCTAGGTGCTGGCTCCTTGCTGCTCTTAAAAAGTTTGGTCTTTTGGGGGAGTCTGAGAGGATCTGTGTGTACCAGCTGGCTCACGCAGTACCCACCCACCCTGGACCCCAAAAAACGGGCTTCCATACCGTACATCCATGGCATAAGCGGGACTCTTGCCAAATCCTGACAAATGCTGACAAGCTCGCCAACTGTCACGCATTTCAGCACTCCAGGAATGGACAAAGACACAATGCGAACATGTTAAAGATTTTTCGCAAGACACGATTATAACACAAAACAAATGAACAGCAAAGTAAGTGCGCACAAAATAAATCCTGTACACAAAAGAGATATTCACAAAACTCGGCATATGCATAATCAAAACAAATGAGATATTAGCTGTATAATGTTCCTGGTCTGACTGGCCAAGTGACACATAGTTCCCAAGAATTGAATGTTCTGTCAGAGTAGCAGTGAACGTCGGCACGGCGTGGCGCAAGATGTCAGCCTGTGTAGTTCCATCACGGCGTAGACACTGACCTTCATTGTGAGTGACGAGATTGTAGCCCCCTTACGAGACTTGCGTTGCACAGGACGCGGTCCGAACTAGTCGGGCATTGTGCTGCTGACGTGGTCAGCTGATTGTGGCACTAGACAAGGCTGGTTATGGCAGCGTGGCGTTGGGCCGGGGTCGTAGAGCATAGGCATGGTGATGTAGTCAGGGCTTGGAAGCTATTGCTGGCCAACTCTCGGATGTCCTCTCGTCTGCCCGTGGTTCCAAGCTACCACTGGTCTGGTCAATGGTCCCAAGCTACTAATTCACAGCTAGAGATGCGGCTGCCTTGCTTCTCATCCATGTCAGCAATACCTGCTCCTGGGCCTTCCTTCCCTTTTCCTTCAATTTTTCTCTGACACTTCACATGCTTCCTCGCCTCATGTATCCATTATCCATTTCACTGACTAATGTCTGCTCCACGTTATCGCACATGCTCTGCCGGTGACTCGTCACAGTGTGAAAAGGGAAAGCACGGCAGCAAACGTATCCACTTGTCAGACAGCACTGTGTTTGTCTTTTGTTTTATCTCATCTGTTGGTACTGTTCCTTGCCAAGGTGGTTTCTCTTCATATGAAAAGAGTTCAGTGCAAACCGGAAAAGAGATAGTACCCTGGGTTGAATGGAAGCATACTCCGTTGACTTCACTTGCACAAATGGCCAGGATGTACACCTCCAGACACTAGTTTATGGCATTGCGGGTCTTGGAGGCCGTGGAATTGGCTAACATGGCTAACACTTTTCTGCATACTTAACTTGATGATTCGCGTAAACCGCAAGACTTCTCAGCATTAGGTTCAAATCCCTGATGCCATTTTAATGTGATGTTTAACATGCCTCCCTTCTCTGCTACTAGTGCACATTTTATTTCGTTGCATGTATGTACCTTTTATTTACTTATTGTGTGTAATATCTGCAGTGTCATTGTTTTACAGCGCCACTGTTACGAGGAGTTTCACAATGGTTACAGTCTATGTTCTTTTTTATATTATGTGCAATATATGCAGTGCCATTGAGGCTTCCACCATCTTGCAGCGATACTGTTAAGGGGTGTTAGACTGTGGATGCGGCTACATTAAATGTAAATGCAACGCTGGTTCGGAGCCTTGAATTTCTTTTGAAACGTATTATCAACAACTATAAAATAAAAGTTGCCTGCATATACTTTGTTTGAATACATAGCTCATTTACACGGTTTCTTAATAAGTAATTCATAATTTTTGTTTCTCCCATTTTATTATTCTGGCTTTGTGTTAAAAGCCAGCAAGGACCTTGTATGGCTGCTGCCGTAAAAGCAGATGCCAAGATGCTACTAGCCGGCGTGCAGGCTGCAACTAAAACAACCAGCCTTGACAATGCTCGAGCGCAGCAGCACTTGCTGTGTGCAAGCAATGCTGTGAGCCACCAATTAGATCCCTTTTTCCTCTAAAGGGTGTGAGAAAACTCTTATAACATTATTGTCAGATTGGCACACTTCTCTGAAAGATCTTTTTTTTACTTTTTATTCTTCCCAAGATGTTATGAACGAAGCTTCCAAAAGTTACTAGACGATATGTTCTCTTATGATGCAGTCTTCAGCACTGCCTGTTATTTGCTTTTCTTAATCGTCAGAAGTCGGCCCAGACGGTGGTTCTAAGGCTCTGTAAGCCTTGCACCAGCAGCATTGTCCAGGTGGAATATCAGTAAGGAAGTTTGGGTAATGGCCATCAGAAGCTCACTTGTCATTATCCTGCAACATTGTTGCGTTTCTTCAGACAGTTTTTCCTTTCAATATTATTGGGTTAGGAAATTTAAGCATGATGTATGTTCGGAGCTAAGGGCTCGATCCCCTGGCTTCAAATTTCCTAGAGTCAGTCTGTGCAAGGGATTCTGATGGGGTGCTGCTAATAAGGGCATGCACTTTCACCCGCTCTTAAAATGGGGTGAAATACAATGGACCTTTTACCACCCCTTATGACTCTCTCTTAGCAACAATTTTTGCCTTTGGGTAATATGAGGAAAGAAAAGAAAGCTGCAATCTGCTTTATTTAGTCCACTCTGCCAGCTTGTCACAGTAAAGATGGCTCTGTTAGTGCCTACAAGAACTTTCATTTTTCTAATCATTTAATTTTGAAGTGGAATAAGAGTTTTTGGCAACTTCTCAACTTTCTGCTGCTTTAACTCTTGCACATGTCAATATCAATGAGAAATGATGTCTTCTTTACTCTTTGCTTTACCTTTTGTCGTACCACAGTCTAGATTTGTCAGAGAATGCACTGCTATAGCTATGTTATTTCTACAATGACTGTATTGCACCTTGCCTAGGCACTTGTGGCTGGTTCCCATGTATTTTTTGTTTACTTCATAAGGTCTTGGCTTAAACCTGCAGCTGGATGAGTTGCTTTGTATTCTTGCTGTCTGGTTTGTGCAGATAACACATACGTAAGAATGAAAAACCAGTTGACAGTTTGTGCTTGTGTCATCGTCCATTTCTTCCTTGCCTCTTTGCTCATGCTATAAATTTATTTTCTACAAAGCACTTTTTGCTTACTTTTGTTTGCATCTTCCTGCTTGCAAAGCAATATATTGTGTTTTTTTCAGTGTAGAAAATATATATTGAAAATTCCTAAATGGGCATACTAGCGAAGTTATGTGAACATACTCCCATGTGTTCCTGTAAAACCTCCATGATCAATATAAAGAAATACTATGGTACTTTGAAAAACCTCCTTCGAATGTCAAAAAGTATTCCCATAATTCCCTGCAAATGCCCCTCGATGGATATAAACATATACTCCCATGGTTCTCCGCAAAAGATCTTCAATGTATCTAAACATATACACCCATAGCTTTCTGCAAAAGCTGTGTGATGGATGTAAACACATGCTCCCATAGTTCCCTGCACAAGCTCTTTGATGGAGGTAAACATATACTCCCGTAATTCCCTACAAAAACTCCGTGATGGTAGTAAACATATGCTCCCATAAGTACATCCATAACCTCCGTTCAGCAGCGGAGTAAATCTTTTACTCCACCTACCCGGAGTATCTTAACCTCCCATCGGGGAACGCGCTAGAGAAGAAATCATTTACTGCCATCCCGGATAATTTTTCTAACAGTTCAGAAACAGCTTTTTTGAGTTAGCCTGTAGGAATTTAGTCTGCAAAAAAGCACATAACTGTCTCTGCGGGCCCTGTCAGCACCTGAAGGCGCCACACAGCCAAACACAGTGTCCTTGTCTCACCAATACTTTCAGCATCCGGCAGAGCCCAGGGAGCACCTGTCGCAAAGTCCGCTGTCTGTTAACGCAGTAGAACCTTCATAGCAGCTGGCGCAAATATTCATGTAGACCAGTTTCTAAGAATTGTACGTTCGTTGAGCGGGCGCTCTGTCCAGCTAATATAGTGTGGCTGTGAGAGCTGCTCTATGCGGGATGAAGCGAAGGCACTCGCAAAGACGGTGCGTGATAATTTCTGCACGTGCAGAAATCACCAAGTGGGCTCTTGGACGTTCTGATCACAAAACAGTACGCATTTGCATATGATAATTTAATAAAGGGAAAATGAGACATCCACCCAATAGTAGCAATTGCTACAGAGGAAACCCATACGGGTTCCTTCAAAGCAAAGCTTCGCAGATGAACAAAAATTCGTCCTCCTCCGGGACTCGAATCTGGGACCACGGCCTTTCCGGGGGAGCTGCACCACCATCTGAGCCTCTGAGCTAACCAGACAGCTAGGCGGATAATCGAACTTGCAGACGAGATGCCTGCAGAAGGGTGGCGCCATGTCTTCGGGGTTCAAATAGGAGTGGAAGCATTTAAATTAGGGCTCAGGTTAGGAAGGGGTGTGATTGTAAAGTCGGATGAATTCCATCGTCCCAATGTCTGGTTAGTAGCGAGCGTGCAAGTTTTTCGCTGTGCCAGCTTTAAAAAGAGGTATGGAGATGCAGATTGCGTCATCATGAGCGGATTAGGCAGCTGCTCCGCAAAGTAATTTCAGTGTACGCCACAGTCAGTGGCGTAGCCAGAAATTTTGTTCGGGGGGGGCTACGCCACTGGCCCCATATATATATATATATATATATATATATATATATATATATATATATATATATATATATATATATATATATATATATATATATATATATATATATATATATATATATATATATGTATATATATATATATATATATATATATATATATATGTAGCGTTCCTAACTAGAACGGCAACAGAAATGACATAATCTAAGTGAGACGGGTGTCGTCCGCCATTTTATTCCAACTTCTTCGTTCTCACTTCTCCCCTAGCACCTTCCTTCGTCTTCTTTCATGCGTCCAGCGCAGACCGCTTCACTCTTCCGGATTTCTTTTAATTACACCTCCTGGGGTAATACTTGAATACGTTTCCAATAGCGGCGCATTCCGTTTGGCCCGAGGCTCCGGCGTACCAGACATTCTTCAATATTCCATGCTGGCATGCAGTCCTAATAACTTGAAATGGTCCGCAATATTTTGAATTTGAGGGCACAGCTCCTTTCCTTACAAGGACATAGTCTCCAGGCTGTATGTCCGGTATCTCGCTACTGTGCCTTTTATCAAAGTTTCGCTTCATGCGGCGCTTGTAGATCTCCTGTTCTTTGACAGTTTTTCTTACTTCCGCAAGTTCGAGGTTCTCTAGGAGACCTAGCTCACGATCTGCAGGAAGTATGGGCGCTGTACCTGAAGTTACAAAATGAGGGCTGCAGCCTAAACTCGTGGTGTATGATCTGTTGTGATGCTTCACAGCGGCCTCGAGACAGCACTTCCAGCCACCGGCAAAGTCTGGATACATCTTCAGATACTGTTTGATGTCTCGTATGGCACGTTCCGCTAGGCCGTTTGCTGCCGGGTGGTATGGAGAAGAATACTTTATCATGATGCCGTGCTCCTGGGCCCACTTTGATAATTTGGCACTCCGAAAAGCCGGCCCGTTGTCGCAGACGAGCGTCTTTGTGTGTTTAAAACACTCAGCTTTGAGGAGGTCTATTACGCTGTTTGCGTCTTCTTTGCCAGCTTTAGCCGCAATCGTCCGTGTGCACTCATCTATGGAGAGCAAGAAAGCTTGCGTCCGCTTGACTCCTTCCCCCTTCTTTTTGAGCTCCGCGAAGTCCAAATGAATTACTTCGAACGGGATGCTTGAATATTCAGGGTTTGTCATAACGTCTGTCGATTGCTTGAATTTAACTTTGTTCACCTGGCAGAGGTGGCATGTGCGGATGTAATGGCTGATGTCGTTTTTCATGCCCGGCCATGTGAATCTCATGAGCAATTTCTTATAAGTGCGCCAGAAGCCATCATGTCCACCCGATTCAGGGGTGTCGTGGTATAGATGAAGAATCCTTGGAATCATAGTTGGTGGTACGTGATACCTTCCATTGATAAACTGGAGCTCTTCTGTACCTTCCCATAGCTTAATATGATTGATTGTATCTGGATTATTGCTTGATTCCTGTACAAGTAATCTTGATAGTGCGTCAGCGTCAGTGAGGAGTGGGCCAGGACGGTGCGAAATTACGAAATCAAATTGTTGCAGATAGTTCACCCATCTAGCAATGCGGCCTCTTGGCTGGGCCATGCTCAGAAGTTGAGTCAATGCTTGATGGTCCGTGAAAAGTATGAATTTGGCACCTTCCAGGTAAGTACGAAAGTACTGCACAGCTTTTAAGACGGCCAGAGCTTCCTTTTCTGTGGTACAGTAATTGATTTCGGCGGGTTTCAGGGTATAGCTGTAGTACCCCACGACGTAGTGTTTGGTTTGATCAGCTTGTTTGGATGGCTTCTGGTATAGAACTGCACCGGTAGCATAATGTGATGCGTCCGTGTTCAGCACGAAAGGCAAGGAAAAATCCGGTATTCGCAAGATGGGGTCCGACGATATTAGTTTTACAAGCTCACGATAGACAGCTTCGCACTTCTCGTCCCAATGAAAAGGCACGTCTTTCTGAGTTAAACGTGTGAGGCGCCTTGTTCTCAGTGCGTAGTCTTTGATAAACGCCCGGAAGTGTCCTGCAAGGCCAAGAAAAACGCGCAGGGAGTGCACATCATAAGGCTTTACCAGCTTGGAGATTCTCTCTACCGATTCTTGCTTGGTGCTTTTAGTCTGTCCATCAAACACCCTGCCAAGAAATACTACGGTATCTTGAAAGAACGCACTTTTCTTGAAGTTGACTTTGAGTTGGGCAAGACTGAGGGCATGAAGAACTTTTGAAAGATGACTACGGTGTTCGTCCTTTGTCTTTGAGTAGATGATGATGTCGTCAATGTACACATTGCAAAATGTGCCCAGGTAAGGTTTCAGAATGTCCGTCATAATCTTCTGAAACCACGCAGGGGAGTTTTTCCAACCAAATGGTAGGCGGTTGTACTCAAACAAGTCAAATGGGGTTATGAACGCGGTGTACTTCTTCGTTTCTTCACTTAGTGGAATCTGCCAAAAGCCCTTGCAGAGATCTATTCGTGAAAACCAATGGCAACCACCGGTTTCGTCAATGATGTCGTCGATTCTCGGCATTGGATAAGGTATCAATTCAGTTTGACGATTGAGAGCCCGGTAGTCTGTGCAGAGGCGGAATGTCCCGTCTTCTTTAGGTGCAATAGTGATAGGAGAAGCAAATGGGGATACGGAAGGCCGGATGATACCTGCGTCTAACATTTCTTGCAACTCCTTTTTCAGCCACACCTTTTTATCTCTGGACATATTATAGGGGGTTCTACGAACCACTGTTTTATCTGCGAGCTCGAAAGGAACGACATGGGATTTCATTGCTGGAGGGTAGCTTCCTATGCATATAAGCTCTGGGTACTTAGTCTTGATGTCTTCGTGGTGAAAAATTAGCCTTGATACACTAGGTTCTTCACCAGGGTCTTCTGTTCTTATCGTGTCTTCGGCCATTACCTTGTCATCCCAATAGAGGTTCATCTTAAGTTTTTTCATGTCTGGACGGGACAAAAGAAAATCGTAGGTGACATTGGGAATGGCCAATACGTCACTGGTAATAGCATTTCCTTGAAATTCAATAGCCAGGGTTACCCATTCGCTATGCATGGTCACCGACCCATCGTAGGCTTGGACACGCAATGTTCTACCAGCGTGCAGACGACTGGCATCCACTCGAGTCTTGTTGATAATAGATACCGAAGCTCCACTGTCAACGAGAGCCTTCACTTCAATGCCATCTACCTTAATGGGGGCATACAATAAGCTTGACGACACCAAATACACTGTCTCACTGAAGCTCTTTTTCTGGGGCTTGTGATGCACGGTAGACAGATTATGTGGAAGTAGGTTGCCGTGAACTGCGGTAATTGGTTCTTCACCATCCTCACAGTCATGATTTACGCTTCCCAGAGATTTGTTTATGAAGCTGTGTTCACATTCAGTTGACGGCAACGACTCTAGATTGGAATCAAGTTTCTCTGTTCTACCATCTGGCTGTCTTCTCGATGTAATTCTTGGCACTGAGGTCTGTAGAAAGTTCAGAAGGTCATCAAACGTTCTTGGACCTTTGAGCTGGACATGACTACGGATCTCGATACACAACCCTTGCGTTATCAAAGCTACAACAGCAGAAGACGACAGTTTCGGTTCTGCAGAATACAACAGGCGACGCTTTTCAAGACAGTACTCAAGCAGAGAGCCACCTGTATAACTGAACCGCAGTGCCGCATCCCATCTTTCTACTGCGTTGCCTTCGAAAGCCCCTAAAAAGTTGCTTTTCCACAGTTCCCAACATGTTGTTCCATAATCCATGAGTTGCACGTCATACCATTTTCTGGCTATACCGCCCAAATAGCGGCGCATATGCAAAATCTTTGTGTCGTCGGAGTGCCACAGATTCTTGTCACAGGCGTACTCGAAAAAACACAGCCAGTAGTGTGCATTTTGCGATTTTCCTTCAAAAACATCTGGTTCAACAATACTTCGTGCTGACTGCTCTCGACTAAGCGCTTGGACGAAAGTTCTCATTATTTCGATCTGTTGTATAATGTTCCTTTGCAGTTCCATAACACTCAAGTCTAGGCTCACCTTCCCGGCAGGCGTTTCCTCTTTGAGGGTGCCACGTCGTATGGGTTCCAGAACGAGTTCGCTCAGTGTCTGCAGTTGTAGATTCACTGTCACCGATCCTGTTTGCACGAGGGCTTGGCGGCTGATTGCAGCTTGTTGCAGCACCACGTTGATCAGCGCGGTAGAACTAACTTCAAGAGGAAGGTCCGTCGCTGGCTCACCGTGCACTTGGTATCGGGTGAACACAACAGACTCTGATGACGCCTGGTCGACGAAAAACGTCACCCGCATCGCTGGTCTTCGAAAACTGTCGGCTGCGCCAAAATGTAGCGTTCCTAACTAGAACGGCAACAGAAATGACATAATCTAAGTGAGACGGGTGTCGTCCGCCATTTTATTCCAACTTCTTCGTTCTCACTTCTCCCCTAGCACCTTCCTTCGTCTTCTTTCATGCGTCCAGCGCAGACCGCTTCATATATACTATATGGGGCCAGTGGCGTAGCCAGCAATTTTGTTCGAGGAAGCTTTAGCTCGGGTGCTCCTATTTAAATACATGTAGAAGGGGAATTCGTTTTTCCCTGCAACCACTTCACCAAATTTGAGGAGGTTTGTTGCATTTAAAAGAAAAAGTTTAATTCTAGTGACTACTGGTTTCGAATTTTTCATTTAGGTGGTCAATTATTTATTCAAAATTGGCCAAATCAAACATTTTCAGAAAACGAAACTATCAAGTTTAAAACTCCGTGACTCAACAATGAAAAATGATAACACAATTCTGTGAATAGTACATCTACAGCGGACAAAATGAATATGTTACACATGAATCTAAAAAAAATTAGTATTGTGGAATTACGGCTTGTGCAGAACCCTTGTACACAACGTAACCAATTCACGTAAGATACAAATTGACATAGCAAACTTGTCCGCTTTGACTGTTATAATAGATGCCGTTTACAGAACCACAATGTCTGTTCTTCATGCATAGCTATTAGTTTGTAAACGTCGTGCGTCTATTTTCTCAAACTTTCGAATTTTTCAAAATATTTTGAACAAAATTCACGCCCTAAATCGAAGTTGTGTTTCCAACAGAACTAGGATTTACCTTTCTCTCTCAAATGCAACGAATTTCAACAAAAGCGATTACCAGGATTATTTAAGAAAATAGTTTCTGCGTTTTACAAGTATTTGAATAGGCCGCGTCGGATTGGGCCCGAGCTAAAGCTTCCTCTTAACAATTTGTCAAGGGATCAAATCCGTGAATAATAACTGCATTGTCATTGCCAAAGATGCTGCAAACGAATTCTTGAACGCTACGCACAGTCAAAACAATAAAATATGTATTTTTTCATAAAAGAATATACTCGTATGTGCCAAAAATTTTGCCCAAAATAACTGGTATCAATGCTTCCATACTTTTGTCTATTTAATTAAATAAAATATCACACGAACTTTAGAACTATATCAGTTCGAAACCAGGAAAGCAGTGCATGCCACTGATATGAAAAATTAAAAGGCAATGAACTGAACAAGTTGAGGACAAATATGTTAACAAAACTTTGTCATTCAAGAACCGTGCTTACATTCTTGTATATATGCAATGACCAGTGAAAAATCTCAATGACGCTGTAATTTGTTTTAATGTATTACGCAGGAGCAGCTGTCACCGGTCGTGTATCGTGAGTAATTGCACCGAAATCATAGTCGCAACAGAGGGCACGCATAAAAAGCAGGAATTCTGCAAGATATACGAGGGAAAGTCAAATGAATGTGAGCCAACAACGGGGTACTTTCTTTAAAAGTAGTATTCATGAGAATTTAGACATTTGTCCCATTGACTAACGAGTCGCGTGGTTCCCGTCTTATAAAATTCCTTGGGTTGCTGCTTCAAAAAGTCTGTATCTGGTTCCCTCGAGCTGTTTTTTCGGCTGCCCCAAAATGTAGAAGTCGCAAGGTGACAGGTCTGAGCTGTATGGCGGATGCTGCAGCGTTTCCCACTTGAATTTTGCCAGCTTTGTATTAACCACATAAGCGACGTGGGGACAGGCATTGTCGTGGAACAAGATGACCCCATTCGTCAATTTTCCACGTTGTTCGTTCTTGATTGCGACACACTGCCGTTCTGGCGTTTCGCAATATCGGAAACAATTGATAGCCTCTCAAGATTTAGCAAATTTCATCAGTAATGGACCCTGACGACCGAAAAAAAAGTCAACAACACCTTTCCAGCGGAAATGGTGGCCTTTGCATTTCTTTGGGCGTGGTAAATTCGAATGTTTCCACTGTAAGTTTGCCTTCGTGTTTCAGGCTCGTAGTAGTGCCATAAAGGTTCGTCCCCAATCACAAATGCAAACAAGAAGTCGTCATCCTCATTGTGATACCCGATCAGATGAGTCAAGGCAGCGCGAAACTTCTCCGTCTTCTCGCGATGGATCAAAATCTTGAGGATCCATTGCGCACCAAAGATCCGATAACCGAGAAGCTCATGAATTATGGCGTGAACCGAACCGTGACTGATGTTCAGACGGTCTGCCAGTTCATCGATGCTTATGCTCGCTTCTTGTTTCATCAGCTCATGAACCTTTGAAATTGTGTGGGGGGTGATTGCACGATGGTTTTGGCCCAGTCTTGGAATGTCTTTACAACGTCCTTTAAACCATTTGTTCCAACGCTTCACAGTGCTCAATGAAATGCCGTGTTCAACGTAAACGGCAGCCATACGGCGATTAATTTCTGTTTTGGAAACACCTTTAGCTGTCAAAAACTTCGCGACACCGAGCTGTTCAACTTTTGAAGTATCCATCATGCGACGCAATCATATTCAACCCAGTGTATGAGAGCATTAAAGAACAGTTATCTTCACACCTGCGTGTCACTTTTGTAAATGAGACATGCCGTTCTCCTACGCGCATGCCTCGCAGATAATGAACCGAACCATTTTGCGCGGTTAGGTTAGGCGCACTTTCATTTGACTCGCCCTCCTACATTAGAAATGCAAAGATACAATGGGTATACAAATGCGAAAATACGGCTTGATAAAGAACAAAAAACTGTCACTGCAAACAAAGTTCACTGCATGTATACACAAAACCTAGCAACAAGATATTTAGGTATACGTATAAGTCTCCAATGAGTCTATGTATGTAAGAAAAAGTAACTGTATGTAATGCGTCAAACAAGGCAAATAAACATGTTGCACAATCATAGATTCACAGAATCCTAGATTCCGCCCCCATTCCATCCACTCCCCCCGATGTATTGCGCGCGATGGAAGGCGGTGCGCTTGCTCCCCGCTTTTCTCATTTGCGCATACAAGACTGAGCCACCATCTTCGGCTCACCCATCCCACCTCCCCTCCTACGCTTTCACTCGCACATACAGTATGCAGCGCGTGGTCACGATTTTATCACCCTTGGACTTTATAGGCGACGGCGATGGCAGGAATGCGCCTGGAGTGTCCATATAATTGCTTTCGCAATAATATAATAAACGTATCCGGAAACTGAAGCGTCCCATCGCCCATTACTTTCCGCAAAAGAAGTATCAAAATCGAACTTTCACCATGCGACAATTCGCTGCGCCGCAACAATGTATTTTTTTTCTGTGGGGCGGAGGCACCGAAATGAAAAAAAGAACGCATAGGAAAGTATGTTGGCCAGAATCTAATGCCTACATCGGGCAGCTAATGGGGCTACGGAATTAATACCGAAGAAAACATGAGACGATTGGCCCACTGAGAACAATACGCATACTGCTCAGTATCCTACACCGGCGAAACAAGACTTTCCGGAAAGGTTCCGCTCAATGAATGCGGTGCAATCTTCGAGTCCCCGCAGTGATGACGGCAAGCAACCATTTTTTTTTCTCGTCTGCTAGCCAGAAAGCTTCCAAAACTCTGTCAGGTGAAATTCCACTCGGCCAGAGCAAACCGAACGCCCACCGAAGTGTACCGCGCGGTGGTCGGGGCCATACGAGAAAAACATATGCGCTCTGGCTCGCTCTGGCAGCCCGCGGGTAGGGTAGCGAGAACAAAAAAAAAATTGAAGAGGCTCAATGTGTCCTCGGCGAATAAAAGTCAAAGTAGAAAAAATAAATAAGAACGTAGCTACTTTGCCTGGCTTTAGTGTCTTGACATGGATGTTCTGGCGTAGGTTAAAAAAAATGTTGATATTTTTTTATGTGCCATGACGGCACAAGTGAACCACCCCAACGCATCGTCTCATTGGACCTCGCTGCGTGCTTTGTCAACTCGTCTGCTAGTGTGTTGATTTGGCTTGTCTCGTTGTATGTTCCGATGTAAGACTTTAGAAAAGTCAATGGACCTTTGGCGTCAAATGTTTATAACAACATTAAACCCACAAAGTTCCGCAATTGAAAATTTAAAACACAATTTTTGGAAATGTCAATGGACGTTTCACATCAAGAGCTTATGCGATTTATATCCATAATGTTTCGCAATTGATATCCATGCACTCCATAGATTCCGTGGCCTCAGTGAGATGCCGCGGCGAGCCCGCTCACCATCAAAGCGCCCTTGAAACTTTGTGCTCGGATGGGACTGCTTGGCATTATATGACTGCCGGTGTATGGGCGTTGCCACGAAATCCAGCCCGAGTTCGCAATCTTCGCGGTTAAATGTCTTTTCGAGCGTCAAAAAGACATTCTAGACAAAATCCGGAGTGATTTCCGGCGCCGGGGGTCGCTTTGGTCGGCGGTGCATGGACAGCACGAAAACATTTCGGGGGGGGGCTGAAGCCCCATAAGCCCCCCCCCTGGCTACGCCCCTAGCCACAGTATCTAGGCAACCTTTGAAACGTTATATCGTGTCTACCATCAACTACTCGTAGGTGGACTTGCCTCAGCTCTGCTAGCAGCTGCTCATATAAACGATGATGTAGCATGAAGCGTAAAATTTGCACAACTGCCACGAAATGGCAGAATATTGACAATGAAAAAGATGGCTCCTCCCGAGTGAAGATAACGGGAGGAGCTTTCTGTCAAAATACGTCATCTGTCAAAAATTTCACATTACATGTGACATTTTCATCTTATTTGGATTGATCTTGCCGATATCACCACCTCGGCAACTGAACTTGTAGGCGTGAATGACCCATGCGCGTAAACGTGTAGGTAGCCAATGCACACGTCATGCAATGTTGAGTTGTGGCCTGTTTGACGGGAAACGAAGGCGTATAAGCCTTCTTCATGACCACTGCGATGGTGAGGTGCGGTTAAAGACTTGCAGGCACCCCAAATGTACGGTCAGTGGTACTGCAGGCATGGGGTTAAATGGCAACAAGGTGTGCTTCGCAATAGGACTCAAGATGGTGTGTGGCCTTTCTGAAGCTAAAGAAACCACAATGTGAGAAGGTAGCCATGAAACGTGCCGAATATGCGTCCTTAGAAAGTAGGTGACTATGCACGTTGATATTTGGTGGTTTCGCGCTGTGTGTCTGGGGGGGGGGGGAGTAATATTTGCCACTGTAACGCACACTTACGAAAACCGA
This sequence comes from Dermacentor albipictus, assembly GCF_038994185.2. Taxonomy (NCBI): domain Eukaryota; kingdom Metazoa; phylum Arthropoda; class Arachnida; order Ixodida; family Ixodidae; genus Dermacentor; species Dermacentor albipictus. Next base: position 82,803,704 of record NC_091830.1, on the reverse strand, counting down.
GACAACTCGATGGTGCTTGAGCTTGTAGTCATTCGAAGGCATGTAGCTATGTTTTGCAGATGTTTGCTGTTACGAGGTGCAATGTCTATTTTGAAACTTTCTGGTGGGTCGAAACTTCCAAAAGTTTGGTGCGCCCCCTGCACTTGCGGACGTCGGTAATGTGCGTGGCACTGTTGGCAGCAGCGGTGGCTCCCCATATTTCCGGCGCATAGAAATAAACGGGACGAAGAAATGTCCAACTTATTTATCTTTGCGCAGTGCGGTTACTCAGTACGCCTTACGTTAAAACGTCGTCTGTCTTAGAATAATTTACAAAACAATGCTAGACTTACTTCAAAATGCATATATTTTAACCGAATATCTTCGGTGCTATTCACTTCCTGCTCGTTAGTATTCATTCTATAGCACTGGCAAAGCTTAGGAGTGATGATCAGCGGCGAATATCTCAGTGAATTACTGTTAGCAGATGACCGAGTACTGTTTGGCAATTTTGGAGCTGACTCGTCCTTTTTGCAACTATACCTAGAAACGCCTAATGAAGGCATCCATTTTCTTTTCAGTACCTTTCTTTACAGCCAGGCAACGCCGACAATGACCGCATGTGGCATCACCCTATTAACCATTTGAATTTACCCCGCCGTGGGTGACAAGCCCAATTTTGACAAAGGTAGGTCCACCTATTCAAAGGTTGATGGGCCTTTCTGAGGAAATTTATCTTTCTGATCCTAACATCTGTACCACAGTGTGCTGCTTCATCTGCCGGCCCTCTTCTTGATTTCAGATAAAATGTAAGTGACGTGGGAATGAACTTTGATATTGTTAATTGATAGATGGTAATGCGGGGCACATAAAGAAAGAAAATAACGTCAAAACTCCATAAGTTAACTTTCTCTTTATTACTGCATTTCAACATTTTTACCTTTTTTCTTGATTATTAAATGTGAGATACAGGAACATAATATAGGATGAGCCTTCGAGGACGGAAGGTAACAGTGGTCGTTGATCCCTCTTCTTCCAGTTGTCATTCATTCAATACGCTTTTTACTGAAAGGTGTTATCCTCGTTGCCTTTACTCTTGCATTCCGAAGTGTACGGTTTATATGGAATTCCACGACATTTTTTATTGAAGTAAACGCGGCAACCATCTGTTGGCCCAGTCTGAACACGACTGTCTCTTATGTGCATTTCGCAGTTTTCAAAATCTGGCAAAGATGATCAGATATATTGTCAATAGGTAACCAGATTTTATTGCACGCATTTGTGCTTTAGCCACGAATGCTTTAAATTGGCGAAATTATTTACATAAATATGTTGTGGCGTAGTAGTGACGGTGAAGAAAGCGGCAAAACTGTGAATGACAAAACTAGCGCGCCCTGTGCCCACAGCTGTGCCCTCAAAAATAGGCTACACTGAAGACCAATAATAGCGGCGAACACAGGCAGAATTCGTCAAAAAGCTGATCTGCCAGTCAACTGCGTTGGCATAAAAGCCAACGCAGTTGACTGGCAGATCAGCTTTTGCTTTTTTATGCATGAGTCGTCGAAGTTCCCAAAGCAATTGCTGTTGCCCGCGTGCCTTCCAGAAAGTACTATACAATTCGCAATGCATATAGAACCATATTACACAAGCTTCAATAACAACAGACAACGCATAGAACCATAGATAACATTCTGATAAGTTCCAGTCACGCAGGTGCGTCATCGCTGAGTCATAACATGGAAAACGGAAAATGCAGTCCCTCAAGAAAGGATAAAAAATAAAATGTGTCAATGCCCCCCTCCTAAAAAAACTCAGTGCTCTTCCACTGTGTGAACAAGGCATGGTACTATCTTCGGGATCAGCCCACGTAAGGGAAATGATTAATGCCTGCATCACCTCCACCGCGCGTGTGCGCGGGACTGCAGTATCTCCGGAATTTTTGCTACACGCAGGCGCGATTGTGGGGAAAGTAGCCCCACCCACTTTTAAAAAGCATCGTCCCGATGCTATAAACACGAGCACAAGAAACTAAAGCACGTGCAGTGAAGAGAAATAAAAAAAACATTTAGAAACAAATTCTCAGAGTTGCCGTTGGTAGAAGGGCTTAAGCCGCCCAACACGCATTATTTCAGGCCGTGAGAAGCGCCGTTGGTACGGCGAAACGCCGTCTGGCACAATCCCGTAGTCCAGCTGGCAAATACTTTGCATGATGTTGTAAGGTCACAAAAGCATCTCGCTAAGCCCTCGTCGGCGTATTGGGGCCCAAACCCAAACACGGCCGCCGGGCTGGTAGACGACGTAGATTCATCAAAGATTGTATTGTTGGCTCTGGATTATCTGCTGGTTTTTGATCCGCACGCGCGGGAGCTGTCGGGCTTCTTCGGTGCGCTGGAAATATGCGGCAACGTCGAGACTCTCTTCGTTGGTGACGTGCCGCAGCATGACACCGTTAGTTGTGGTCAAGTTCCTGCCGTTAACCAGCTGGAACGGTGTGATCTGTGTTGTTTCTTGCATCGCCATGTTGTAAGCGAAGGCTACGTACGGCAGCACGTCATCCCACGTCTTGTGTTCAACGCTGACACACATCGCTGACATGCCGGTGAGTGCCGTGTTCAGATGTTCCGTCAGGCCATTCATCGGGCGGTAGGCATTTGTTCTCCATTGAATTGCTGTAAAACCATTCCTCTGTCAGTAATGATGACTTCCGGCCGACCATGTCGTAGGAGAATGTTCTCGACAAAAATTTTGGCTACTTCCGCTCCACTACCTCTGGGCAGGGATTGCGTTTCGGCGTAGCAGGTGGGTTAGTCGATGGCACGATGGTCCACTTGTTTCCAGATGCTGCGTCAGAAAGAGTCCTAACAAATCCATCACAATGTGCTGAAACAGTCGTCAAGGAGGCTCGATCACCTGTATGAGTCCCGCTGAATTTTTCAGTGGCGTCTTGTGTTTCTAGCAGTCACGGCATGTCTTGCCATAGCGGGCGACGTCGGGGCTCAGGCACGGCAAATAGTACTTCTCTTGTAGTCTTGTGAGCATACAAGAAAACCCAAGTTCCCCGGCTGTCTTATTGTCATGGAGGGTGTCCAGGACTTACTGTCGGATTTCAGCTAGCACAAAGAGATGGTGGTTTGCGCTTACTTAGAAAAGTTCTTGTTTATGAAGGCTTCGTTGGCCAACAAAACAAAGACAGTCCACGCCGAAATACCCTAGGGACAACATCGGTATTGCCTTCTACGAACTCCACAAGGCTTTGTAACTCGGGTCAGCTCATTGATGATAGGCGAAGTCTTCCACTGCTATTGCTCCTAGGAAGGCGTCGGCATCCAGTTCGCCTTGTGGTGGCAGGTGAATAGGCACACGACAGGCAGTTGGCGTGTCAGAATGCTTTCTCCCGGACTTATAAACTACGCTGATGTCGAATTGCTTTGTAACTCGGGTCAGCTCATTGATGATAGGCGAAGTCTTCCACTGCTATTGCTCCTAGGAAGGCGTCGGCATCCAGTTCGCCTTGTGGTGGCAGGTGAATAGGCGCACGACAGGCAGTTGGCGTGTCAGAATGCTTTCTCCCGGACTTATAAACTACGCTGATGTCGAATTCCTGGAATCTGATACTCCACGGGTCTAGGCGATCTGAAGTTGTTGAAGTTTGCCAGCCAACACAAAGCGCAGTCAGCATTAACCACTTTGAAGTGCCTGCCTTATATGGAAGGTGGAAGTTGTTCCGTAGCCGAAATGACCACAGGACATTCTTCCTCCATAGTGGAATAATTCGCTTCCGCTTTTGACTGTCACTGGCTAGCGTAAGCTATGACGCTATCAACTCCGTCCTTCCTTTGAAGTGGCACGGCACCGATGTCTACGCTACTTGCGTCGGTGTGGAATTTCCTCCCGGATTCTTTGTGAAAGTGTAAAAGCACCGGTGGCGACTGCAGCCGTCATTTCAGCTCTTCAAATACGTCATGCTGCCGTGTTTCCCACTTAAATTCCACTTCAGCTTCCTAGAGATGAGATAATGATCTTGCAATTTTTGAAAAGTATTTTTACAAAGCGCTTGTAATAGGTACACAGGCCAAGGAATCTGCGCAATGCCTTCTTGTCGACAGGTCGCGGGAACTTAGCTATTGCTTCTCGCTTCTGTGGGTCAGGACGAACTCCAGATTTAGTGATCATGTGGCCTAAGAAGAGAAGTTCTTCGTAAGCTAAACGGCACTTTCCCGGCATTAGGATGTGTGCAGATGACTTGATCGCCTCTAGTACTGTCTGAAGCCGCCTCAGGTGATCTTAATTCGTGACAAAGACTACAACATCATCCAAGTAGACGAGACAAGTCTGCGAGCTCATTCCTGCTAAGACGGTGTCCATCACCCGCTGGAACGTTGCAGGCACAGAGCAAAGTCCGGATGGCATCACCTCGGACTCGAACAGGCCGTTTGGCATCAATTATCAATTTGCCAGTAACCAGTCTTGAGGTCCACCGACGAAAATCACTTAGCATTGCACAGTAGGTCTAATATATTGTCTATTCGTGGGAGGGGATATACATCCTTCTTTGTGATTTTTGCTCAAGCGGTGATAATCGACGCAGAAGCGCTGAGTTCCTTCCTTCTTCTTCCCTAAGACCACAGGAGACGCCCACAGGCTTTTCGACGGCTGGATAATGTCGCTCAGCATATGGTCAATTTGTGTCCTCAAAGCTTCTCGTTCCCGCGTCAACACTCTGTAAAGGCTCTGGCGGAGTGGTCGATCGCTTTTTATGGGTATTATACGATGCTTTGCAACTGGTGTTTGCCAAATCTTTGATGACGTCGGAAAGCAGTCTTTGTATCGTTGGAGAAGACTTCCGAGCTGTTGCTGCTAGGAGGCCTGGTTTTATTTCGAAGGTTGGTTCGGGAACTATGGCCATCGAGGTACATGCTGCAGATGGAGAAGGAAACGACTTGTTCGTTTCTGCAATTCCCTAGTGGTATGCGATCATCGTGTCCTTGTAGACGTGCTTGAACTCCTGGCTAAAGTTGGTCAGAATTACATTTACTTCTTTCTATGTGGTCAAGTGATCCCTCTTGCGAAGCATCTTTCACTACCGAGCAGGAGACGTTCATCGCCCTCGATGAGGCCTTCTACGTCTGCGGGTGTTTCGGTGCCGTTACAAGCGACAATGCTGGAGCGAGGCGCGATGCTCACTTGATTTAGAGCACACATTAGCCTTTGTGACTACGCGAGTTCTCCGGCGCTATCGCGTGATTTTATGATAGCGTTGTTGACTTCGACTTGAGGTCGAGGATTGCGCCGTGTTTGTTCAGAAAGTCCATGCCGAGATTTACGTCTCGTGAACACTTTTTGAAGGATAACGAAGCTGGCAGGGTAGGTTTGGTCATGAACGGTAATTCTTACTGTGCAGATTCCGGTCTGTGTTACTGGTGCCCTCCAGCTGTCCGGGTTTGAGGGCCTTCCCATGCAATCTTAACTTTCTTCAACTGGGCGGCAATATGTCCACATATGACGGAGTTGTCGGCTCTTATGCCTAGCAAAGCCGGTGACTGCATGGCTGTCGAAAAGAACGTCGAGGTCGGTGGTTCTTTGTCTTGCATTGCACTTTGGCCTTGGTGCAGGAACACGGCTGTGGGGCGTTGACCTGTGGCTAGAACGTCGCATCGTCATGTCGTCTTTTGTAGGCGTATTTTTTGCTCCCAGGTTTCGTCGCTATGGCGGCGTATCGTTGATGATTCCTCAAGACCGGCGTTTTGGCATCTTCGCCCGTGGCGGAATATCTTCATTAGTGTCACGAAAAGAAACCGTACCACCGTCGGTTGCTGCTTTTAGTTTTTCGTATGTGGGCTTGCAGACGGGATTTCAGGCTGGGCCAGCGTATGGTCGGCTTTGAGGGGACAGGTAGCGGGTGGGTGTCGCCAAGGGCTCCCCTGAATGCCGCAGAGATCATTGGCGATATGACGAGGTGGTCACCTTACGGCGGGTGCGGCGCGTTGACGGTAAACCCTCAAAATCCCAACCCATGGTATGGACATTGGCGGTAGACATGACCCGCTTCTCCGCAGTGGTAGGAGAGCGGTCTGTGGTTAGGAGTGCGCCAGACGTCTCTCTTCCTTCTGTAGTTGCGCTGGACGACGGGTCAACGAACTAGCAGCGGCAATGCTGGATTGCGGTGGATTGCGGAAATGCAGCACTACAGGGCCCTGGCGTGAGTGCGCAGGGGTAATTTGACAGCGGGCGACGGCGGTGTAGGTCATCGCTTCAGGCTGAGGGTGTGGCGATTCCGACTGTACTTCGGGAACTCCCAATAACCCCTGGATTTCACCTCAGACTATGTCAGCAATCGAATTAACATGCGACTGCTATAGCTGCGAATATCTTCCGGAGTCTTCGATCACAACGTGTCTGGTTGTCTCTCGGAAGTCGCTGGATTGGAGGGCTTGAACTTCTGGAGAATCTGTTAGTGAGCACCGACTGAATTGTCTGGTGCGCAATTCTAACGACTTCTCCATCATTGTGATTTCTGACAGAAATCATGCAATGGTCTTGCTCAGGTTGCGCATCACTACGGCGAAGAGTTCTTGTTCTGCACTGCGCATGATACTTCATCTGATGACTTTCAATGATGACTTTCATCTGATACATTTGCGGGTCGGCGTGGCAGAAAAGACGAGTCGTCTCTTCCGTGAACACCGCAACATTCTCATTGGGAAGCTGAGCTCAGGTTTGTAGTAGAATTTCGGCCCTTTGTCCTCTGACGATACTTGTAAGTCTTGAGGAACTCGCTGTAGAACAGGCGCCATATCTTTAACGAGGATTCTCGATTTTCATCCTGGCGGAGTCTGACGGTGTCCTGACGGAGTCTTCCAACGAGAAAGAGACGCGATGTAACTTGTATTTAGGATTTACTTTGTATGCTGACACCCTCTCGAGTGTGTTGAGCCAGGTCATCGGGTCTTCAGATGAGGCTCCGTGGAAGGTAGGGAGCTCCATGGGTTGTTGAACCACTACCGCTTATTATGACGCTGTTGTTATCATCGTTGCTCCTGACTTGGTGTTGATCCTTCTGCTATGCTCGGGTGGAAGCGTGCGCACCGGGGGCAAGTTTTCCAGTTTGCGCTTTCCTCGTTATTACGGGGCCGCGTTGATTCGGTCTTCCGGGTTGGAGTTTGTATCACGGCTTTACGGTGCATGAACGAACCCAGCAGCTCCACCAAATGTCAAATAGTAGTGACCATGAAGTAAGCAGAAAAGATCACCGCCCAAACACTTCGTACAGGTTGTTATTCAGACAAGCTGAAACTTGCGGCCCCAGTGTTTATCATTGGGCAAACCCTGGCGGTTAATTTAACGACGGCTTGTTAGGCTGCCAGCTCCTCGATACGCAAAAAATTGCTGCTTGCGCTCGGCTGCACGAGCCTGTTCTTGTGCCCGTGCTGCAGCATCGGCTCGAGGTAGACGAGCACGTTCGCCGTTCTGCTCACCGCTTTGCTCAATGAAAGTTGCCTGCTACTTAGGAGTGCATATGACACGCGGCCTAACCATTTCGGTGCCGGAGAGAAACTGCTGCGCGTGCGCTCGGCTGCGACGGAGAGCAACAACGTCAGTACTGGTGTAGCCAGTTCAACTCCACCTAGATAGCGCAAGGCCTTTTTTCCTCTAATCCATAACATCATGATACGTGGCCCGACTACCATAGAATCTAATGCGGATTCTCCCGAGTAAGCAACAGTGATTTTGACGTCACCGCTTTTATCAGGCCAGCCTTGACAATGGAAGTTTGGAGCCAGGCAGCGTGACATGATGATTCGGTGTAAACAGGCCTTGCGCTATCCATGTGGTGTTGGCTAACTCCGCACCTCTGTTTCTCTTTCTTCGCGCGTGCGCATGGGGTTGCGCCGGAGGAGTTCCCGGCGTACAGGCGACCGACAGACGGACGGACGCACAGACGGGCGAATTGGCTAGTGTTATACAGCTTCACTGTAAAACTGTGAAGAACAAAATTAGCGTTTTATTGCGCCAACCTGTGCTATCGTAAACAGGCTACACTCAAAGAAGAACGACAGCGGCGAACACAGTCTACAATCGTCAATGTTTTCATGTGCCGGTCAAGGGCGTCGGCTTTATACATGGGACATCGAAGCTTCCAGAGTAATCGTTGGCTATTGCGTGTCTAACAGAAAGTTCTACACAATTCGTGCCGCACGTGCAATTAGATTACACAAGATTTGGTGCCAACAGACAAGAGATAGAACCATCGATAACATACGACGAACTTCGGATACATGGGGGTGCGAACCGAGCTGGGCGATAATATTTGTTAGATGGTGAAAAGTGGTCACCCGCAAAATATGAACACGTACGCGTGTGAATATGCTATTTAGGAGCAATAGAAAGCTTTTCCTGCTGCGAAAAGCCTGAATTCAAAGAAATACTGATGGGTCAGCGGGGCGCACAGGAAAACGCAAACGAACGCTTATTGAAATTGGCGTAGGTCTGTACTGCGTTTAAATTATTTATCCACTTTTACAGTCACAGCATTTATTCGGCAAAATTGTTAAACATTGCAAAATTATAATAAATTATAGGGTTGTAGGTGCCAAAAGTACGATTTCATGATGAGACACACCGTAGTGTGGTACTCCGTAATAATTTCGACCACCTGGGGTTCGTTAACATGAGCCTAGATCTAAGCAAACGGGTCTTTTTGCATTTTGCCCCCACCAAAATGCACGCGCCGTAGCGGGAATTCGATCCCCTGACCCCGGGATAAGCAGCCCAACACCAAAACCACTAAGCAACCGTGGCGGGCATCCGAAGAAAGGTAAACGTTATGAAGCGCTTGGTAAACCCAAAAGAACATCATGTTTTAGCGCTGTGGCCATGTTCCTGAGTCAAAATGGAATTATTATTAGCGTTAGTTGATGTTATTATCCACATGTACTGATCGAGAGTGTAGTGTGAGAAATATTGTTCATAGCGTTTTTTGGTTTCTGCTAAAACACTGACCCGCAGCACGGGCTCATGGGCTATCGCCTTCTGCTACCGAGCCAAAAAGTGAGGTCACGGTCAATGCAGCCGATTCCAGTCATCGCGAACTGAGATTTATGTGTAAGTAAGTAGGTTATGTGCAAAGAAATCAATTAAAAAGTTCTGTAGCATGTTACCCTCCTGTAACACGGCAAGGCGAAAGACCGCAGCACACTTGGTTATCTATAAGTGATACGATCGACGGGGCCAGACGTCTTGTAAGACATGAGAAGCCGCAGTGTGAAGTACACGCGTGGGAAGCCGTTGTCTGCGAGATGTTGTCTGCTATTTATTTTGCCGACTCGCATCGTCGCGTTGCCGCTTTCTCTGTTCGAGTTCTTCGGCTCGTTTTTGACACTTAGCTGCGGCTTCGAGCGCTCGAGTAGCGTGGTCACACTCGAGCCAATGACGCAGGGGAAAGCAGCACTTGCGGTCAAACGCCTTGCCCCCCGCTGCTTCGCACCTTGCACCTCAATTCTCGCTTGGCGAGCATCCTCGGTCGTAGCGTATTACTGAGCGGCTATCCAATGCTGTATTGATGGCTCGGATGCTTGTTTAGAGCTTGTTCTTTATTGAAAGGTATGCTCTTCTGCACGTTGTATGGTGGATCTGAACTATTGTACACTCTAAAAACTAAGAGAGTGCCGGGCACTCCCTTTGAGGGAGTACTCGCTTGTCCCATATTTCACTCTCTTTTCGAGAGTAAAACACCTCCCTCTCAGACAGAGTGCAGCAACTCTCCCGGACAGTGTATTAGTACTCCTCCTAAACAGAGTGATGGAACTCCTGTTAAACAGAGCCCTGGTGCTCCCCCAAAGAGAGTAGCAGTACTCTTATCAAAAAGACTATTAGTACTCCCCCGAAGGAGGTAGCAGTACTCCATGCAGGGTATCAGTACTCCACCAAGAAGAATACTAGTACTCTACCAAAGAGAGTCTGGGTACTCCTCCAGAGTAGTAGCACTCCATCAAAAAGAGTACCGGTACTCTTCCCAGGCAGGGTTTTATTATTCCTCCGAGAGTACTTGTATTCCCCCAAACAGAGTGGTGTTACTCCTCCTAACAGAGTTCTGTTAGTCCTCCTAACAGAGTGCTGTTACTCCTCCTAACAGAGTGGTGTCACTCCTCTTAACAGAGTGCTGTTACTCCTCCCAGAATGCCAGTATCTTGTCGCAGCAGTGCACACATTGATTACATTAAAGAGCCCCACTATTTGCATAACCGGCCTAGTTAAACCTTTACAAATGAGTTCCAAGCACACTTGCTTCGGTGGGGTACTTCGCACTACAGTGGTAGAATCGCTACATAAAATAATTTTTTAAAAAGGCAAAATTTTTACTGAGGGCCAAAATTACATGCATGGTGCTAGAAGAGATACGAGATTAAGCAAGATTTTGACACATTTCAACTTTATCTAATAAGTTTCCCTTGAACATTTAAACAAATCAAACACAAGTGATACCAAACAACTGTGTGACTAAAATAACATCATATTTATTTCTACAAATATTTCTTTTATTGCAGAACACAGAACAAAAATAAATAAATAAATATTTCTGTCACTCCCTGACAAAAAGTTTGTCACTCCCTGACAATGAGAACCATACTGAGCCATACGGCACTTAGCTAGCGTCCCGCATGACTGAGGTTGCTACCTGCACGATGCTAGGTGCAACAGCGGTGGGTTCAAGGCCCATCAGGGCCTCCAACAGAAGACAAGTTCGCCTTCCCTTTGGCGTGTACTGGACATTAAAAGCCCAGAACACTGCCAAAAGCAAGGCGAACCCATCTACCACGTCCACAGCTGTGAGCTGCAATGTCTCAAATGAAACAAGAAGAGCTGAGGACGTCGCCGGGTGCTCTGCAGAGTGTAAAATCTTCGGGTACATGTGGCTTTCCCCAGGCACCTGGGCATAAAAGGTGAGAACAGAGGCCAAGATTAAAAGGACAACAATAATTATGTCAAACAACCTGGAAGAGGGCTCATTTCATGAAACATCCTGTTTGGCCACAAGATTTTGCAGTGAAATTATTAAAACTAGTTTGTATAAAATTTCTACTAAGGGCATGTGCGTTAGCAGAAAGCAACTTCAATTATTTCAATGCAACATGTGTTCTAAAATCATTATTTAAGGATTTCAACATGATGCAAATGTCAGGCGTGCAACACACTGGAGCTGTTATAGCTTTAATGTCCTCTTTAAGACAGCTGCCATTTAAAATATGTACTGAAAAGAAAATAAACTACCTTAGAATGCTTTTGTGAATGTAGGTTTTGCTTTCTACATTAGTTGGCTCAAATACCATTTAAAAGCATGTTGTAAAAAGCAGTTTTGTTTCTGGCCAAGGTAAAGATAGTACTTTCAAAATAAAAGTTCAAAAAAGAATGACGTGTAAGGATAGTGACTTCATGGAAATGTGCTTTGTAGAAATAGATCTAGTCAGAACAATGAATGCTGGAGAATACCTACAAGCATATTAAGTTAGACGTGAATGAAGAAATAGTTGAAGTGAGGCTAGACATCTACGAAAATGTGTGCCTACCAGCTGTGCAATTATGGCACTGGGGTCTTCCTTGGCCAAACGAGGCAGGGACATGAGCACAGATACAGTATAGTAATCTGAAAAAAAGAGGGAACATAAAGGCAAGGAAACAAAGCTACAGAAGGCTGGTAAAATTCGTCAAACGAAATGTTATTTTATGGTACAAAGGTATCCGGCATTCAAGACTTGTTTAATTGAGTTCAGCAACTGTTAGGACTGCTCGAATATCACTGGCTTCACCATGCAAATATCTGTGGCCAATTAATGCTGGAGGCATGGTAACAAAGAAGCTCAAGTCCACGGCTGACATTTAATGAGCACTTTAAAGTAGGAAAGTATGAACACCTTGTCAACTTGTTTTTTTTTATTACCACAGCCACTTACCAACCAACACAGAGGCCAATTGCAATGAAATTTCACTTTCACTTTGGAATGACTAGTAGTATGCACAAACAAAGCACTATGTGGTCTGGGTAGTTAAGATATATGATGCAAATTCACTGTGCAGAAACAAAGACGACAAGAATGTAAATGATAACAAGTGCTGCCCTTGTTAATTTATAATTTTCCTGTACTTGTCTTGTTTCCGCACTATGAATTTGCATCAATGCATCTGGGCTAGTAGTTCTCATTAAGCAAAGCTTCTTTGCCTACTTTCCCAGGTTTGGCATAGCTGCCTGGCTGTTGGGTCGGTTGCTATATCGGCGGGTATATTTGTGGATACAAATACAAAGGTTGTATGAAAGTGCCTGCAAATGGCTTATGTAATGCTTGCATGGTGAAAAAGTATGCTGTTTTATACAACAAGAAACTCGATTCCTACATAAAGCCTGAACATATAATGTCAGCCCACATGTATCCTAAAGAACACCTATCTGTCACGGGAACAGTGAATTATTTGTAACAAATTCTTTAATTTGCATTATTTTCCTTGATTTAGTCAATCTGTATATGCCCATTCTTGGCCAATCCTCCACAATGGGCTCATCCCACTGCAATTCCTACATAAAACTCGCCAAACCAAACCACTCTTCATTAGTTACCGAAGCTTCACTTCACATAGATTCCAACATGTGCATTGAATCTGCATAATTTATTTTTTAATGACAAACTGAATAGTCCATAGATAACAGACACTTGGTAGTTGATAGAGACAAGATAGATGCTGGAACATCATTTCGAACATTTTCATGCACTGTCATACCCAAGTGCCTTGCTGGTTCTCAACATTTCAGGGTTTGGATCCTTTCTGGCAAATGGTAATAGCAGCGTACATTTTTTTAAAACTTTTGGTATTAGAAATGTACATTTTTCTGAACTTGTCCTTACATTTCAAAGAAAATTTTTTCACAGATGCTGCTCTATGTGTAGATATCTTTTCTTATGCACTCCACAATTTTATTGCCACTGGCCTTTAATGGCTTCAAAAATGAAGCTTCTGGGGGTCCTACAATGCTTGTATGAGTTAACATTTTCCAAATCATTGACTATCAATAACAGAAGCATAGTTCTGTCCACTTTCTTCAAATACAGGTAAAAAATTATATTCTGGGGTTTTATGTGGCATAACTACGTTACAATTATTAGGCATGCTGCAGTGGGTTGGGGGACTCGATTAATTTTGACCATATTTAACATGCACACCAATACAAACATGTAAACGTTTTCACATTTCACCCCTATCAAAATGTAGCTGCTGTGACTGTGTTCAAATGCAGGAAACCTGATGTGATGTTTTTTGCTACATCATCATCGAATTATATGCAAACTAAAACTGTTTTGAATTCCACCCACCATCATTGCCTTCCTGAACTTTACTGCACATATCTAAAATGAAGCCCCTGTTCTGTAGAAAATACAGCTGGAGAAAAACAACTACCATATTTAAGTAATTTCATGATCTGGGTTGCATGTGGCATGAACACTTGGCAGTGTTAAAAAGGCTACAAGTGCTGGTAAACACTACTACTGTTGAATCCGTGATTATGTCTAGCATTACACAAGAGTTCTTAGAAGTAGCAGAGCAAAACTGCAAGACTGAAGACTCGCTTATTGCATGCAACACTTTTCCAACAGGTCTGTCAGTACATTAACTGCAGGGTAACACATAGCATAGAATGAAAAGGTGAGAGTGGCTGTGAACTTGTTTGCGTTTCAGCCACTCAACATCAAGGTTATGTGTACAACTTACAAGCGTCGTCCGGGTCTTCTTCCAGTGGGCGTTTTTTCTTGGGTGCCAGTGCCAAGATTCTCTGGCCATACTTTTCCACAAACGCATTTATTCTTTCCTTTGCATTTAAACCTGTCAGCCGATGGAACTCGTTCAGAAGCTGCAAAAATTTTTAAAAATATGAACAGCTGCAACACCAGATATACTTAGGACTACAACCATGAATGAACTACACTGTTGCAATTTCTTTTTCAATTTTTTCATAATTACATTGCGCAGCTTCTTGACAGGTATAGAAAGAGTGACAACAGTATTAGCTCAAGAAAATTGATTTAATCTGGAAGATATTAGAGAAAATCAAGGATGGCCCTTTCTTTAAAATTTTTTTAAGGTAATACTAATTTACTACCCAGACTCGAGTGCTTCCAGTAGATTTTTCGTGCCAACAAGAGAAAAATTTACATCATATTTGAGTAATTTTCATGGCAACAGACTGAGAAATTTATAAAAGTGCTCTTTGTAGATGAAAAAAATATAGCACTTAGGCTGATATTGTGCAATGTTGCATTCTTGCAATTCTTTTTCGCTGTCATAGCGATGATACGTGGTAATTGGTTAGAATCAATGCCATTGACTTGCTGTCTATCACTAAATATTTTAGAGCAGTAGCCACCACACATCTTTGAAAGCTAACTAAAATGCAGATTTGGCAAAATCTGCAGAATGCTTTTTTAACTGACTGTGTGCTTCTATATTATTTTTATGAAGATACATTTTCTTTTCTGACCAAGATTGCCTTCGTTGTCCTTGGTTACCAAAATATAATTTTTTTGTCTAAATTAAGAACCAGACATGCCCAACCAAACTTATGTTGATGCATGCTCCAGTGGATGCATACAAACTTAGGCTTGTTTTCCAACTTCCTTCACCAACCTCTAAAGTTTCAGCCCTCTCAGAGAATGGGCAGAAATTATATCTTCCTTTCCAGGATAGGTTAGGTGCTGTTCATTACTTGCAACTGTGTCGAGCCTTTATCTATAATCTTTTTGAAAATTTTCCACAAGCAGTCGGAGAAGCCTCCATATTTGCCCAGATGAATAGTGACTCAATCAGGAACTCCCACCTATCACTAGGCTGCATCACATAAGCTACAATCAATTTTAAAGCTTAGCCCTAAGCCCTATGCAAGTACCCTTCAGCACTAACAAGACACCTGAAGTATAGACTGCTTATGTTTCACCCATTACTATAATACATCAATCCATAGTCTTCACATTAAAAGGTCTTGCTACATACATCATCATCATCATCATCAGCCTGGTTATGCCCACTATAGGGCAAAGGCCTCTCCCATACTTCAACAACTCCGGTCAGGTACTAATCTAGAAGCGTACGGTGAGGGGCTAGTTGGTATGACATTATGAGAACAAAGAGAAAAATGTACTAATTGTGGCCATGTTGTCCCTGCAAACTCTTTAATCTCATCCGCCCACCTAACTTTCTGCCGCCCTCTGCTACGCTTCCCTTCCCTTAGAATCCAGTCCGTAACCCTTAATGACCATCGGTTATCTTCCCTCCTCATTACATCCTGCCCATGCCCATTTCTTTTTCTTGATTTCAACTAAGATGTCATTAACTCGCATTTGTTCCCTCACCCAATCTGCTCTTTTCTTATCCCTTAATGTTGCACCCATCATTCTTCTTTCCATAGCTCGCTGCGTTGTCCTCAATTTAAGCAGAACTCTTTTCGTAAGCCTCCAGGTTTCTGTCCCGTAGGTAAGTACTGCTAAGACACAGCTGTTACACACTTTACTCTTGAGAGATAATGGCAATCTGCTGTTCATGATCAGAGAATGCCTGCCAAACGCACCCCAGCCCATTCTTATTGTTTTGATTATTTCAGTCTCATGATCCGGATCCACGTACACTACCTAACCTAAGTAGATGTATTAACTTACCACTTCCAGTGCCTCACTACCTATCGTAAACTGCTGTTCTCTTCAGAGACTGTTAAACATTACTTTAGTTTTTGCAGATTAATTTTTAGACCCACCTTTCTGCTTTGCCTCTCCAGGTCAGTCAGCATGCATAGCAATTGGTCCCCTGAGTTACTAAGCAAGGCAATGTCATCAGCGAGTCGCAAGTTACTAAGGTATTCTCCATTAACTTTTATCCCCAATTCTTCCCAATCCAGGTCTCTGAATACCTCCTGTAAACACGCTGTGAATAGCATTGGAGAGATCGTATCTCCCTGCCTGACGCCTTTCTTAATAGGCATTTTGTTGCTTTATTTATGGAGGACTACGGTGGCTGTGGGGCCGCTATAGATATCTTTAAGTATTTTTAAGTATTGCTACATACACTGAACAACAAATATATTGTCTTCCTATCTAGCATTGGTATTTTACCTTCCTAATGAACACAGCAGTAGCACACTGATGGGAGACCAATAACAATGAAGAACTAGGGCCATTCCACAATGACAGCTTTAGAAGGTATGGTAAATGCTTAATCACCTCTCTTTCAAGACTCAATGCTGGGTATATCTGGAGCAAATCTGTGACGGCTGGCTTTTCCATTTCTATGAAAGTCCTACGCTTGCGGAAAGTCTTATGCATAGACTCTCGGATTTTGTCTGCATTCCCACCGGCCACGCGCATCTCCTTCTTCATTATCTCAATATGTGCTTCAGTGCTCCTCTCGTCTTCCCCTTCATTGAAAGCACCGTTCCAGAAAGAAGACTGCAAAGTCAGAAGTAGGTAATAGCACTTGAAGAATCATTCATGTCAAAGTAAGCCAAGTCCTATGCTGCAAAGTAGCAGCAATGTTGTTTTCATAACATCAGTCATTAGCAAATATCATGATATGCAAAACTGCTGGAAATGGCAGCCTAACTTTTTATACGTTAAAATTATGAGCTATAGAAATTGGCATGCTTTTTATATGTGTACTGTATAGTAGCATATATGAATGTTTTCTCTAGCTACTTCAACATTAAATGAAATTAAACTTCAAATCCCTCCAATAAACAATGCCTCTAATTATGAAAAAGACTGACAGTATGGTTCTAGAGAAACTGCAGTCCCTCCACAACTGAAATACACTGTAGCAAAATCATTCCTTCAGAGGCCCATAAGGTGGAAGGTTCATGAAAGGGAAAATGTCATCCACCCAGCTGTAGCCCAGCTGTGGCAAATGGCTGGGTGGAAGAGAGTTTTTTGTGAAATATGCAATAGTGAACAAAAATATGACATAGTGGTTTTATGTAAAAAGTTATTTACCCAAGTTTCTAAGCTATCAGTTGTTTTTTTCAGAACTTGAGGATGTGGACTGCTACTGAAAGGGGGTCAGTAATGGCAAACATATTTAGTCCCAGTGCAACATAGCTCCACTACACCTTGTTCATTTTGTGTTGCTCACTGTTGCCTACATTTATGAATGTGTGCAAGTGCATTTTTGAGTGTTTTACATCTGTCTTCTTTCTTTCATTTCTTATCATATATTAAACGTGCCGTAGCATGTCAAGCCTTTCACTCAGCTAACCTCTCCAGTTATCATTGAAGCTTCTCTCACCAGCACATGGATATTTCCATACATAATGGTTGACCTATATTGGTTTACCTGCGATACATTCACTGAAAGTCATGTACAATGGGCAGGCTACGTGGTGCAAATGAAATAGGACTATTGTTCGAGGCTAGTATACTAGCTTAACCCAGTGCTAACGTTTTAGGCAGCTTAGCTCAGAAGATACAAAATGCATAATACAGTAAACTTTTTTTAAATTTGACCCTAACAAGATGAAATGGGTTGAATTATCTGGCAAGTTGAACTAAATAGGAGGCAGAAGAAAAATCAAAATACACAGCTAATTTCTTTGGCAGTATTTGCCTTGACTCAAACACGTCCCTGAATCAAACTTGCACCCACTTTTTGAGTTCAAAGCAGAAAACTAAGTTAAATATGGCATTGAGCTCCTAAGCAAAGCAGAAATCAACTGTGCACCTAACAGTTCTATTTTCAGCAAGAAAAATGTAGCATGCCTCTGATTCTGACAAGAAAATAAAGGTGAAACCAGCAAGCTTCACCTTCATGGAATGGAAAATTATTTACTTAATGCCCATTGTTATCAATCTCAAGACAGCACTTTATCCCTGCCTATGAATAACTACAACATGTCTGCCATACGGTCTATAGAGTGGTGAAAAGGTAGACAAAACCCAGGGCCAAAGTAAAATTTAAAAGCAAAGATATTTCGGCTCCCACACGAAAGCCTTGTTCACAAGTTAAACAAAGGTGTTCGAGCAGCTCATTTAAATAGTCTTGAACATGTGACACAGGCAGTGCGCATACACTGACAGCAGATTGCCATCGCTCCTGTTCGGAGTGTGTGGCTTAGTCTGAATCATGAGCAACTCAAGATAAATGCGTCGAGATAGCCCTCTTTTCCTGGCAAGAACACGTGCCTTCCCTCAGTTGATTACATGGCCACTTGAAGCACCATGCTCAGCCAAAGCACGGGATTTCACATTTTCTTTTGCTTGCTTGCTTTCTCAACACTTGCTTTCTCTGAAATGCTAAGAGCACATCAAGCGAATTGTTGCCACTAGCTTAAAATGTGAAATAATGTATCGCTTTATAGTGCTTTTGTAGTAACACTGAAAGCAGTGTGTCCTTGTCGTCATGGTATGCAAAAACTCACAGCTCTGTCACTATCCCTGTTTCCCATTTTCTGATGCCAATGGTGATGACACAAGCTAGGCTAGCTCTAACATATGTTGCTCTGAACATGGTTTGGATTTGTATTGGACTGCACTGCCCAAGCAATTTTCGAGCAAATCTTTTTGTGTGCGTGTGTGGAAAAAAAGAAAAGAGGCATACAATAGAACCAAGTAATACTGTAATAATTTACTGTGAGCTACCTTTCTCACTTTAAAATCTTTCTGGGACAGGCTGAAAATAGGTGTTTCCGACAGGAGATCACATAATAGACGCATTCGCTGTACCCTAAACACCACCAAGATAGAAGCTTCCACTGTTGGAATTATTACTGTGGTGTCCATTGGGGTCAGACACGTGGAAGATGACCAGCCAAGTTATAATTATCTAGTAAAGGCTAATTTCAGCATTGGAACACTGAAACATTTGTCCCATAGAAATATATTGTTACACGAACGAAGGATTAGGAACTGGTGGCTGTATATAAAGTACATTTACAGAGGATAACTGCAGCGCTCGCCAGTTCAGCCGACAGCTCGAGAGCCAGCGAGCGCTCGTCTTCGTCGGGGAAAATCTCTGTGTTGGCAATCGTACTAACGCCGTTGCTTCTCTTGGGAGGTCAGGAGGTGAGCGCAGGCCATTTCGCGTGCCTGGACTGCCCTGGTGATGGCATCAAGTGCATACTCACTGGTCTCTGCTGTGGCGGATGGAAGGAATACGTTCAGTGGCAATGTGGGTTTTCAGCCGAACAACAGAAAGAACGGGGAATAACCGGCAGTGTCGTGACGCAAAGAATTATATGCAAAAGTGACATAGGGTAGGGCAAGGTCCCAATCAGTATGGTCGGACGAGACATACTTTGCAAGCATGTCTGTTAGGGTGCAATTCAGATGCTCCGTGAGACCATTAGTCTGTGGATGGTAAGACATAGTCAGCTTGTGCTTGGTTGAGCAGGACTGCAGGACGTCGGCGATGACTTTAGAAAGAAATGTCCGACCACGGTCAGAGAGCAGTTGGTGTCGAACACCACACTGCAGAATCACGTCGCGTAAAAGAAAATTAGTGACATCTGTGGCGCAGCTTGTTGGAAGTGCTCTGGTGATGGCGTAGCTCGCGGTGTAATCTGTCGCCACAGTGACCCACTTGTTGGTAACAATAAAAATTCAAACAGCGCATAAACGACGGGACCAGAATGAGGAGGAGACAAACACGGCGCTGAACTTACAACTGATTTATTTGAAGTAGGAAATCGAACATTTATACGTACAAAACTGGGCACGCATGCGCCCGGTCAATACATCAATGATCACATACAAACTCCGCACAGCAAACATTCGCACGCGTTGTGTTTGTCTCCAGCGCCGTGTTTGTCTCCTCCTCATTCTGGTCCCGTCGTTTATGCGCTGTTTGAATTTTTATTGTTACCATGCAACACCAACTCGCCCAATCCGCTGCCCTTCTGCACCCACTTGTTGCCAGATGTGATAGAGGGAAAGGGCCTAGTAAGTCCAAGCCAACGCGAAAGAGTGGCTCTGAAGGGATGTTGAGCGGCTGAAGACACCCAGCAGGGAGGGCCGATGGTGTTTTTTGGCGCTGGCATTTCTCACACGCCGCAGCTTATTTCCGGACGGAGCGGGCAAGGCTTGGCCAAAAGAAGCATCAGTGAATCCGGTCATAGGTGCGGGAGACGCCACGGTGACCTGTCGTTGGTAAATCGTGAAGTTCTTGGAGAACAGCTGACCGGAGGTGCTTAGGAATGACGAGTAGGGCAGGACCGTCGGGGGCGTACATTGTGGCGGTATAATACACCATCCCGAAGAGCAAACAGGTGAAGGGACGAATCAGAAGGTGAAGATTCCAAGCCATCGATGGCGCGCAAGGTGGCATCACGACATTGCTCATCGGCTATGTGTAGAAGCTCAGAGACGGAGAAAACACAAGTGTTGGCATCGTGGTCAGGGTCGGCGGGTGGTTTGTCCACTAGATAGCGTGATAAACAGTCTGCGTATTGATGTAATCAGCCCGACTTGTACCTTCCTGCATAAAAATATTCTTTCAGTCACAGAGCCCAGCGACCAAGCCGGCCGGTAAGATCCTTGAGTGAGGAAAGCCGACAGAGTGCATGCACTTATCTGTGATTACAGAGAAGTGCATGCCGTACAAGTACGGGCGAAATTTGGAAACCACCCAGATGAGAGCCAGGCATTCATGATCTGTAATCGAATAGTTGAGCTCTGCTGCTGTGAAAAAGTTGCTAGCATAGGCGATAACACGATCTTGACTTTGTTAGCGCTGGGCTAAGACAGCTCCGATACCGTGACCATTGGCATCGGTACGCACCTCTGTAGGAGAAGGCAGGTCAAAGTGGGCCAGTATAGGTGGTGTGGTGAGAATGTTGGCGAGGTGGGCAAATGCGGCAGTTTGAGCGAGGCCCTATGTAAACGGCACGTCCTTCTTTAGAAGATCAGTAAGTGGTCGGGCAATCGCTGCGAAGTCTTTAACGAAGCGTCGGAAGTAGGAGCAGAGTCCTACAAAAGTTCGGACGTCTTTGACAGACTGAGGTACAGGAAAAGACTACAGCACAAATTTTCTCCGGGTTTGGTTGAATACTGGAACCGTCGACAAAGTGGCCCAGCACTCTAATCTGCCAATGACCAAAGTGACCCTTCGATGAATTTAGTTGGAGCCCAGCATTTTGGAAAACTTGAAGAACAGTGGATAAGCGCTCAAGATGTGTCTCAAATGTAGCCGAAAATACGAGAATGTCGTCTAGGTAGCAGAGGCATGTTGGCCATTTGAAGCCTTGAAGCAAAGAGTCCATCAACATTCGAACATTGCTGGGGCATTGCATAGACCGAACGGCATAACCTTGAATTGATAGGGACCATCAGGGGTGACAAATGCAGTCTTCTCTTGGTCTTTTTATCCACAGAAATTTGCCAATAACCAGACCAAAGGTCTGTAAATGAAAAGTAGTTGGCACTGTGGAGACAATCGAGGGCGTCGTCAATGCGACGCAAGGGGTGGACGTCTTTCTCGGTAATGCCGTTTAGATGACGATAATCTACAGACACACCATGTGCCATTTTTCTTTTTAAGAAGCACCACGGGCTAGGACCGAGTGCTTGACGAAGGTTCAACAATGCCTTTGGCATGCATCTGGTTCACTTCATCTTGGATAACCTTACGCTCTGAAGCAGAAACTCGATATGGCCGGCGATGAATAGGACTGGCATCACCAGTATTTATGTGATGCTTAACAATTGAAGTCCAGCCCAATTGGCGATTGTTGAGGTCGAAGATGTCATGGTAGGAAATCAAAAGCTGACACAGAGCTGCTGCTTGTTCAGGCAATAGGTCCGCAGCAATCATGGGACAAAATGTTGCGTCAGGGCATATAGCATTCTGTGGACATGGTGAAGAATCTGAGCAGAAGTCTACTGAAAATGTTGTGACGTGGTCATCTGCTACAGCACGCAGTGCTGCAACCGATATGCCTTGGAGTAGAACTTCCTTTGTCAGGCCGGAATTGACGACGGGGAGGTATCTCCGGCTATCGGCATCGGTGACGACGGAGTGGGGCACAGTGATATTGCGCATAAAAAGGACATCAGGAACAGGCGTGGTGACATAATCACCATCAGGCACAGGAAAGGATGATAGCGAATAGATGAAAGTCAAGGCAGCAGGCGGATGAAGGCAATTGTACTAAAGTTGTTCGGCAGCTCGGCACAAATATGTGCGAGTAGAGGAAGTTCAAGGCAAAGGGTACCGGCAGAACAGTCGATTAAAGCTGAATGCGCCGTAAGAAAGTCGAGTCCGAGGATTAGGTCATGGGGACAATTAGTCAACACTGTAAAAATAACCGGAACGTGGCGGTCGGCGATACTTATACAGGAAGTACACATACCAGTGACGTCAATAGTGCTGCCATCAGCCACATGTACGGCTCGTGTAGTAGCAAGTGTGAGAAGCTTTCTCAGTCAATGACGGAGATTACAACTCATTATGGACACCTGGGCTCCAGTATCTATTAACGCTGTCAAAGGGACACCGTCGAGGTGAACATCAAGTCCTGGTTCATTGGGTGCATCAATGGAGGATTTTAGCACGATGAAGATAATGCAGCACTACCCTCAGGAGCTTTCCAGTTTCTGTCTGGGAGGGCCCATAATTGTTC
This sequence comes from Dermacentor albipictus, assembly GCF_038994185.2. Lineage (NCBI taxonomy): Eukaryota > Metazoa > Arthropoda > Arachnida > Ixodida > Ixodidae > Dermacentor > Dermacentor albipictus. The sequence goes on along the minus strand of NC_091830.1, from coordinate 82,781,092 downwards.
AGCGACGAACAGCGGCGTGGTTTGGGCGATGCGGGTCGATGGCACTGAGGAGACGGCGAGCAAACAGGATGACTGTCATCGGTGGATACGTCCGAGGTACGAGGCATACAGCTAGGCGAGTAACGGCGCAGGTTGGCATATGGGCAAGGAGACGGGGAAAAGGAGCTCGAATGTGGTGATGTCCAGGAGATGCGGCAGTGGCGAGCGACGGAGCCAATGCGGAGGCAACGGAAGCAAATGGGCTTGCCGTCCGGAGTTCTCCACTCGGCAGGGTTGCGGTATCTGGGAGGCGAAAACAGATCGCTGTGAGGCGTAGCTGTCAGCACAGGTCGGCCGTCAGTTCGGGAGACAGAGCAGGCAGCAGGAAAACTGAGGTTTGCAAATTCTTGCACTGCCTGAATGAGAGAGATTGCTGGGGCTGGTAGGTCAATGGTGGGGTCAAGTGGCCGTGGATGGAATGGTGCAGGACTTGTAGCCTCGAGCTCCCGGCAAAGAATATGTGTGACTTGCTCATTTAAGGGTGGTGAAGCAGTAAAGTCGACAGAAGACTACATCACAGCCGTGTTAGGGAGCAGGAAGAACTGTGGAATAATGTGGTGGCTTTTGGCGAGCTCAAAGCAATGGCATTCCTTGACAATGACTTTGACGGTGGACACATTGTTGAAGACCAACAAGTTAAATGTGTCGTCCGCGATCCCTTTGAGTACATGGCTGACTTTGTCAACCTTGGCCATTTTCTCGTCCACTTTCCTGCAAAGAGCGAGTACGTCTTGTATGTACGACAGATACGATTCGGTAGAACACTGAACTCGGTTAGCAAGCTCTATTCTGGCAGCCAGCTGCCAACCGGTGGGATTTCCAAAGAGGTCGCTGAGCCTCTCCTTGAAGGCATCCCAGCTAGAAATCTCGTCCTCGTGTGCCTGGAACCAGACATGAGGAGTTCCGCACAAGTAGAAGAGGACATTCGCTAGCATAATGGTAGGGTCCCAGCGGTTGTTTTGGCTAACACGCTCATACAGGCTGAGCCGGTCCTCAACGTCGAAATTATCTTGACTGGATGCCAGGATCGCCAGGATCGCCAGCATCGCAGGAATTCGTACCGTAACATACATTGTTGTCGGGGTCACAGGAGTAGAAGCAGACAAGGTCTCGTCACCAGGAGCCATGGCAGAAAATAGGACGGTGCAGCCGCTGCGGAGCTCCGTGGCGAGGACAGGGAACGGCGCCCTTTACCAAGATGTTAAGCGAACAAAGGATTAGGAATTGGAGACAAAGTATATTTACAGAGGATAACTGCAGCACTTTCCAGTTCAGCCAACAGCGCAAGAGCCAGCGAGCATTTGTCGTCTTCGTCGGGGTGCCCGCGTGCATCATCCACAAAAACGCAATATGCATGTATCAATATGGGCACCGGTCGGGACTTTCAGTCGGGATCGAATTAACCAAAAAGTCAAATTACTTGGAGTCAAAATAACAGAAGTCTATTGTATATAACAAAGAAGAAAATTAACAGCAACAAAAAGGCCACTCACACAGGAAGAAAAGACAAAGACAAGTGCTACTCTATCTTTTCCTCCCGTGTGAGTTCTCTCTTTGTGTTAATTTTCCTCATCATCATCAGCAATGAAAGACCAACGAGCCCAACAATTCATTCTTCTAGAGTATATCTTTTTGTCTGCAATAGTATATTTGCAGCTTTGTTGCAGCACAACTGATATCTTACATGCATTTCTTGCAAGGAACTGTACGAAATGTGTAGCAATGCTGCTTACAGTACAGAAATGTTAGGAGCCTAATGAATTGCAATCTAATGAATGGCAGAGTGATAATGGTTCACAAAAAGAAATACATAACAGGTACAACACAATGAAATATGGATTGCACTGCCTAACTGTCAGCCAAAGCTACACAAGCCACGTTTATACTAATGTGACAGAAGCGTATCATATTAATGTTTATAAGCATACTGCATCTCGTGTAAATGTAGTAATTCTCTCAAAAGGCACATCACAACAAATGTGCCAAGCCGGTCTAGCTTGAGATGGACAATGCAAATTTCAGTTGCCCATGTAAACAGAAACAGCATCACATCAAGAACTATGGGAACGCATTTGCTGTGGGATAACAACCGGCCAACCAACTGGCAGCTGCCTCTGCCATACTGTGGGACCACAAAACAATAATAGCTGCTTACAGAGCAGGCCGCACGCGATTTCATTTTACTCATGAGTACATCACAGGCATTGAAACGGTATCTGCTTCGTCAATAATAAATTAGATTAATATTGGTGAGTTTGATTGTGGCATTAACATAGTCAAGTGAATTTTGAAGAGATAAAAACTGTGACGGCCACTGGACACCGTGATAGCCACTGGACATGGGAACAGTTGCGGGCAGGCTGGGAAATATTGATACAATACGGTACCTCTCCGCAAAATAAATGTCATACGAAATTATCTATGTCGACAAGTGAAGGAGAACCTGACGGAATGTAGGTGACATCCTGCAGCTACTTTTGGCGCATTTTGCAACAAGATAGCAAAAGCATGCTTTATTTACTTTATAGCAAACATAAACTTCTAGTATTCACATTTCTTTGCTTACAGAAACCATTAAATCTTAAAATTGCTTTGTGGTTACATGATACCTAAGCAAGAAAAGAAATGCTGCCACCAGTAAACTGCCACAATGAATGTAGCTGCTTCATGTTGTTATTTGTTGAAATCACAATATGGTTCTAACAAATTGCTGCTGAAGTAACATTAGAAAAATTCCATGGACAAAGTGCACAGCTTACGCATGACACATCACATAAAGGTATTAATGGCATACACACTTAGCATACATTTAATAAACTTTCTGAAAAATCATCGGTCTATATGCAATCATGAGGAAATTGGGAATATGCAGAATGTCCCTGCTTTCGTGTGCTAAGGTTTCAAAGAGATGGATCAATGTCTGTGCAACAATGCAAGTACATATTGTTGACAGACTAGTTGAGCAGCCGACCCAAATATTTACCTGACGACATTGAATTCTTTATTTATGATAAATTATCTAACATGTGAATTACTGTCCTGAAGGAAATACACAAAATACTGAAAGTATGATTTTCCACACTCTTAGGTTGACAAGAACCATATGACTGACTTCTTGCTTACGGTACCATTGAGCCAAAGATAGGTTTGCAAATAGCAAGGATGTAGCAAAGAGATGGCAGATAAGATAGTAGCAACAGCTTGTGCGCTCCTGCTTTAATCCCACATCTAGGGCAACAACTTCCATAATGTGTGGGTCAAATGAGATACATGTGAAGGTGTACTTGCAAAATTTCACATATCCCCTGTTATGAAGGTGTCAGGAAGTTGTAGACAATTAAAAAAAATTGATTGGGATGTGTAAAGCAGGTATGCTGTTTTATTGCTTGTTTCTTTTGGCTAGAAAAGAAATCCTGGGGAACACGAATACCATGTGGCTGCACAACCACCAGCACCAACAAAGTAGCACCTTCAGACAAGCCTACAGGGAGGTTATTGAGCAAATGGTATCACAACACCAAAAGATGACTGCGCACACGCTTTCCATGGCATGCCAACAAAAAGGCCATGCAGTTTATGCAGTGTGCAACAAAGTGGTAGCTCTTACAGAAATTTCTCCGTCTTATTTTTGTGAGCCCTTCCATGTGAGCATGTTTGAGGACAATGCTTTTTGGCGTGGATAGCTGTGCAGTCACATGGCATTTTTCAAGTGTAGCAGGTCCTTGCTTAGCAGAAAAAATAAGCAAGCGAATAGTTCTATGGTACTTCTAATTGCCAACAGCTTCTTAATTGACACATTCATAATTGGGTTAATTCTGAATTAATAATTTATGTTTACCTACATTAATATAATATTTTTTACACCATGCAGACACAATGCACATGTTACAATTATACGAAGCAACGCGTTCGGAAAGCAGTTAAGTGCAATAAAACGGAATACGATTTATAGAACTTCCGTTATTGTCATAGTATGCAATATGCCATCTCATGAAACATTTGTTTTTGCACCACACAAGTCACAACTTAAATGTCACACAATGCATGTGTTGTACAGTACTGTTCACTGTTGCACGAGTACACAAGTGGCCTGTTCTGACATGATGAAGGTGGTGATCAAGTGTCGCCGCTCTTGAAAAGCAACATTTGCAGTCTCACACATGTGTGTCTTACACGCAAGCCCCTAGGCAGGGTAAGCATTGGCTATGTAGAGCTCTGTAGCCGCTCCCAGTTGACCATGTAACTGAAGCTATCTGCTCATGCACTCCATACAGCAGTGAATGGGACCGTACATCATGCATAAGCTATGCGAAAATTCAAACAGCCAATCCTGTAAGTGAATGCTGTGAAAAGGCAACAGCAATTCCACAAAGATGAAGGCAATACTTGTTGAGGGGAGAACAGTGAGGAGAGGTGTCTTTAGAGAAGTAGGATGCAAAATACAGAGGTAATGTTGACTATTAACTATTAAAACTGGTAAATTGCACATATGTGCTCTCACACATGCTATGCAACATGATACATGCAGCTATTCAGCAAGACAGTAGCAGTAGCCATGGTCAGCAAAGGCCTGGAGGGTTTGCAAAGAAAGCTTTGTTGTGTAATTACTGGCGCCTGCTCAACTTGGCTGTGAACACTACGTATTTGGTTTTAATAGCATAATATAACACATATTTCTTTTTTCAGCTCAGTACGTGATAATAGCGACATACTGTATACATGTAATGGTACATTATACATTGTGATTTAACTTAAAGACAGCACCAAACTTCTCTGTGGCGACGTGTAATGGGGGAAAGAATAATAGATCGCAGTCCACAGTAAAGGTTTAGCACATCTTGTTTTATCCTGATGCTGACCTTTGTCTCTTTTTCATCACAACCTACAGTGCTCATGCCACTTGCATGATAGGCATGCACTGTCAAATGCTAGATGACACTGAGTGTCTGCACAAAGTCAAGGAACAAAAATTATGCCAAGAGTCTTACAAGATTAACATACAGCAACAAACTTAAATATTGTTACCTTTCTTACGTGGACCTTGGCCGTTTTAGTATTGCTGTCTTCCTCGCACGTGCTTGAAGCTTTGCGCCTTTTTGCTTTTTCCCGCAGCTCGTCCACTTCTTTAATGCCTGCAGGCAATTTCTTGCGCGTGTTTTTTCCCTTGTACCTTAATGCTGTCTGCCATGACATCTGCAGCAATCGCAGTAAGCAACTTGTCAATGCATATCATTATCATCACTGAAAAGCATTCCTGTTATTTGTGATATTCAGTAATAGTGCAAGTGATTTTAGGCCAACAAACTTGACACATCGATGGACAGCAATTGCTCGCAAGTGTTGATGCTTGAGCAGGTTGCTAACGGTTCATTTTAATAGTGTTAAGAAGGAACATGCAGATAGTATGAGTGCGACCCATCTTACTTCTTTAGTATGTTTGTACTGCCAATACCACTGATTTGATTGCTAGCCAGCTTAAATTACTCCTGGTCAGGGCATGCCTATGCCAAAAATCTTCAATTAATTCATTAATTCAAATCTGGTAGCATTGTTCTAACAATAAAATCAACATATACGATAGTAGGATTTGAGAAGAATGACCTTTGCACATCAAATCAAATATATGTTTTTTTTTTTTTAAGAAAGTGAAATATAAAGTTATTGAGTTTGTCCGATAAAAATAGTGAGACTTATTTACATTATTCTATACATGCATGTAATGCTGTTTGCAACTGGAACTACGATTAACCTAGGAGCCTGTAAATAAAAAATGAGTGCTTTTAGTTATCTGGAGCACCATGACAATGAAACAAGGGAACAACGCATCGCCAGATGCATGTGAAGTGTTGTCTTCATTGAAAATGTGATACAGCAGTATTGCACATTGATTTAAAGTAATTCAAATATGATAAGATCAGTTAACAAGTAAATTTCTTTAAGTCAAAACAAATTCATATGTAGCCTGTACATCATGGAATGACTGGAATTTATTGAGAACTTATCTGCTCTCGTCCATGTGCTTAGGAACTGGTGCCTTTGCCCTAGAACCACAGTTCCCTTGTGGCAACATTATTCGCAACAGTCCTCACTTGCACCAACCTCTCTCACTCAAGACTAACAGTAATTGCCTGTGCTCAAACAAACAAATATTGAATAGCTTTAAATAGTGGATACTAGAACTGAATGCAAATTTAATACAGATAACTATTACTTGTATTCATAAAGTTGAGCATTTGTGCACCTTTAATTATTAGTACTTGATTCCTGATGCCTACAAGAAAAACAAATTATCTCTAGCACTACTGAAGAGGTTTTGAGAACCTTGCACATTGTTGTTTAAACACCCAATATACTATAAACCTCCCTTTTCTATAAAATCTACAACATACTACAGAGAACAATGTTTAGTTTACGCAAGGCAACTAGTTGCTACCTTATATAGTAGACTGCACTCTTTCTGCTTTTCTGTATGCCATCGACTTTTTATGCACAAAGTGTGTACTAAAACACCAATTCATCTTCCTAGCGATGCTTTATGGTAGTTTCATCATTTATATCCTTCTTAAGCACATCTGTTCATTTAAGGTTATTTACGAGCAAATATCATAGACAAAGAATCAATACGAACATGTCCATCACCAAAGCCATCTCTTAGCTGAGGATAGCGCTGAACAAGCTCCCTCGCAGCTGTATCATACAGATGGCCAGGGTACCTGAAAATCCGTAAAATACCGTAAATTAAATTTTGTGGTTTCACATGCCAAAATGACGATATGATTACTAGGCACACCGTACTGGAGGACTCCAAATTAATTTTGACCAACTGGGGATCTCTAGCGTTTGGCTCCTTTAGAGAAGAATGTATTCCACGTTTACTGATAAATTAGCTAGACCCTAGCTAACAGTGTCAAAATTTACGATGTTATGGCAAGCTGGTGCGCAAACTTCAAGGCAACGTCACCACCTATTTTTTCTTTGTGCACATTTTTTGGTGCAGAAACTCTTCTTGGAGCAAGAGTGGCATTTTCGGCATTGTAGAATGAAATTTTGTCAATAAATACATGTAAAATCTTTTTTCTCTTTAGTGTCTTTCTAAATGAATAATGCAGTGCTTGCCAGCTTTAGGCATTCATCCCGGTGCTGTGATGCTTCACATGAACAAGCACAACAAAAGTGTTGAAACAGCCACACTAATTAACCACGTGTTCAATACTAGTACTTAAAATGCCTGTAGTGGCTTGCTTGTGAGCAACCAAAGGAAAGGACCATCCAGTGGTAAAGATTGGCACAGGTGACATTGTATCATCGTGCACATAGGATTGTAACAGACGTTGTATATCATTACAATCATTACACTTTCCAAATAGTTCGTTTCGCTGTAGTAGCTTGAAATTCACTGCAAGACAAGAGAGCATTACTGCTTTACATCGGTGTAGGCTGCTAAGTTGTTGTCGATTTCAGGAAAGGCTTCTTCCTTAGAATCTACGTCTCATCCTGCTGCATGCAAAAAGCTCTTTTTTTACCACAACCAGACCCAGCCGCTTCCTTGTGTTTTTTAAATGTTGCGCCATGCCCACTGTTGCTGGTAGTTTCAGCAGCCAAAATTGTTCTCCGTTTACTGCCTCCATGGTGCTGCCACCGCGTAGCTCAGTAACAGCGAAATGAGATGATATAGTCAGCTTGTTATGTGGTATGCAGACCTCAGCAAATCTTTCGGCACAGCGGCTAGATCATTTGCAGTTTTGAGTTTTTATAGTCGTTACATTGCCAGATGACAATAGGTTCCTACTGCTTTGCACCACCTTTCAAAATCAAAACTATAACAGGGAAAAACATGAAAAGTTCTGGTATCAGTATATAATATACTACTGATATTATGCATTTTAAAATATAAAAAAAGGTCACTGCAACTCAGCCTAGTTGGAATTGATTCTAGAAACCTTGCGCTAAACAAACGGTAACAGAGAAAGAAGACACAAGGACGAGCGCTTTCCTTCTGTCTTCTTTCTGTGTCGTTTGTTTAGCACACAGTTTCAATAGGAAAAAAGAAACTTGAAATATATGCCGGATTTCCTGGTAGTCTCAAACTAAGCTGTTAGCTCTGCTTGCCTGTCGCAAGTCATACTGGGTGTGGTAGTAGATGAAAAGCCGCTATAAATGCTAGCCAAGTATAGCATATGCTAACTACTACTTGGACCCAGTTTTAACAGTGTAACTATGATATGGGTCAAATGTTCTGTACAAAGTGGCAGCTCCATAGCCAAAATTCTTGATTACTGGGTATGGGGCTATTTTTGCAAATATCACAACTTGTTTTGAAAAGTGCAGTCTGCTAAACATAAAGCAATTCTTTGTCCTCTGGTCAATGTAGTCTTTAAGGCATCTGAAAGCTACAACAAATATCAGAAATGTGCTATTAATGACAGCGACCACCTGACTATAAATGGGATCTGCAAACAATGTTCAGATGAGCAACTACACCTTAAACATCCTTAAAGAGCACCGACACAAACATTTGTCTCCCTTTCCTTCCTTATTCGACAACCGCGGACTCTATAATAACTGCATGAGGCTTCAACTCCACGAATATGCAACCAATCATGAAATATGGCATCACTTGATGTCAAAAGTTGAGAAAGCAACCAAATTTCTTGGCATAAGGTTCGCTTGCAAAGGCTTTTCCGTCTGTCAAAAAAAATGGGGGCTGTGGTGTGGAGGTGGGGAGTACATGGTGTCACTGATGCTTAGGTTGGCATAGTAGATGAAGCCACATCGTGATTATCTTGCCAAAAGTATAACATAGGAGGAAAGCTTAAAGAGGACAAAGGTCACTACCGTGTGACAGATTCAACAGTGATAAACCAAGCTAATTATCTCATGTTGAATGTAGAAAAGAACAAAGCAAAAGAGGAGAGGATGGTTTATGCAGCATGCATCCAGCTTTAAGCGACATGGGCATTCTTAGACTAAGCTGAACTAGGACTACTGGTTGGCTACTACTGCACTATTGGGCGAGGCTGACTGGCATGTGCACCAGTGGTCTGTGATACCGTGTGACCACTACCTCTAATTTTTGTGGCATGAAGAGCTACCCCTGCAAACTAACCCTACACCAAGAAGCCACGCTACATCTGGTGTGCGTTTTGAACTAGCCACACTTAAAGAGGGTATACGTTCAAAGAATTCTGGCATGACATTGTAATTACAGTGAGCAGCTATCTAATAATAAAACAAAGTAATGCAAAATCTGTCAGTACTCAAGTGTTTTATCACACATCAGTTCCTCCTGAAAAAAGTCGCCACTCCTTTTGAAAGCTGCACAATCAATAACTACACAATGGCTTCATACAAAATTTTCTGCAGGGGACGTATTCTGCGACAATCCACTTCAATGATACTATCACCTTGGCCATCAGGTGCACACCGATTGGTTGGTTGAGCACTACATAATTCGATTTTGCTCAATCAGCTAATCAGCATATGCCTGATGGCCAAGGCGATAGTATCGCTGAAGTGGATTGTTGTAGAATGTGTTCCAAAGTCTCCTTGCCATTTTTAGCACTTACAAAAACGAGGAGCCGCGGGCTGTTGATACCACTTACATAGACAAAATATGTAAAGTGAATTCTAGAACACTAGCGAAATCACTAAATAGGAGGCTTCCTTTTGTTTTATTTCTATTTGTGGCACTCCAGTGTGACAGTCTGCATACATCAGGCAAGCATGTGACAGTTTATTAAGTAGCTGTGCTGTTGCATCGAAATCAACATGACATGGTGATTGTTTGCAATGCATTTGTTGAAATTTCAGCAAGCGCTGTCTGACGAGTAGGATAACGCTCACATGCTTGGCTCAGTGAATGCCTGTATACTCGTTCATATTTATTTCCTGAATCATGGTATGAACACGTTTACCTGAACAGAACCTAACTTCAACAATTCACATCTCTGAGAAGCAGACTGCAAGAAAAGTATGAGTAGGTCAAACTAGGCGCGCAAATAAATGAAACTCTAGATGAAGTAAAAGACTTACAATGTGTACTGAGAGAGTTCAAACCATAACCAATCAACTATTCTTCGTCGGAGATTCTCTGGGACCTCTGTCTGTCTGCAGCAGAACAGACGAGCATCTATATCAACGGGTGTCTTTGGAAAGGAAAACTGCAGCCTTCCTTTTGCACTGTTGCATTGTGAGCTGGAGATCACAGTGGTCACCTCATTGCATGAGATAGCATCACTACTGAGCGAGGAATTCCTAAAGTGAGCGCAACACAAAAGAAAGGCATTAAGTCCAATTATTACATGCCTGTCACACAGCATTACTCAATACACATAATACAACAGCAATGCTGTAGCACCCTCGTATTTGTGTAGTCAATCAGCAGTTCAGTAGCAGCCAAAATGGACAGTCCACTAGGTGGAAACTAACAGAAAATCCACCCCTGATTATGGAGCAATAGATGTCACATGTATAAACCACTTAGACATTCAACAGATATATCAAGTAAGGACTTGTAACTGGACAATGCCCAACGACAATCAAGCCTGCGTGACACCGCACTCCCTATGGGAGCACACGAAGTTGGGATCAACCATTATTTGTGATCTTCCCCTTTTACTCCTATTCACCCCACTTCGCATGTGGGCCTTCAAGCCAGTCCTTTCTATGTAAATATTTATCACTCATCTGCAGTAAACTGAAGTGCATAACATGCCCATTTGCAAAGGTGTTCAAACATCAGTGGGTGCAACACCCATTAGCAGGCATCGTTTGGCAAAGGTAACAAAGCAATGATAATAGCAGTATTTTCTTTTTCTGGTGTAAGTAATGCACAGCCAATGTTAGCATGCTTCATTTTTTATGTTATAGAACACACTGTGCACTCAGCTAGATGTGAACATGGCAAAAAAAGGTATGTGCAAAGGACACATGCATTAATGAGAAAGCAATGAAAGACAACATGCATTCCCTAAATTTGTGTAGTAGATATTAAAATGTGGAGATTTTTAAGTTACTCAAATGCTAAGCAAATAAAGCACTAGTTGACTGAATCATAGGATGAAAATCATGCATGCTGACTTACAGGCTTACGGCTTCCTCTGATGATCCGTCAGCAATTATGCATACATCAAGAACCCTAATGATGCAGTTGTCTTCTAGTGTGGTGTTCTCATCCACATTTACAAATGTGTTGAAAGTTTTGTGATGCACCTGAAATGCCGCAAAAGGAACTTAACATTCCTACACCACAGCCTAAATTATGCTGCAACCGAAAACCACATGCGAATATGGGTACATATATACCAGTTGCTGCGCAGAAGCAATCTATGAAGAGCATCTTGAATTTCAGACATTCTCACATACACTTGCAACTGCAGCTCATAAAGGCTTTTTATTTTCTTATGCTGTAAGAATTTTGTCAAAATTTTCTTGATTCGATAATATTCATTTGTGACCACTTAAACGTGGTCCACAGCCTGGCAATGTGAGCCAGGCGGTACAGAATACGTAGAAGTACTGTTACAAAAACTGGACCCTCCACTCTGTAGACGAAGCGTGTTATGCTAAAATAAGTGTGACAGTAGTACAGCTAGAACACAACATGCGTGCAAGCTTGCTTCAGTTTTAACACACTAGTTTCTGCGAGCAGAAAAGGTCTAGAAATTAATGACCACAAACCCCTTCACTTGGAGTACAAGCATGGGTATGCCAGGAAGATTGCAGTAACGATATGCGTTTAAAGGTAACTGAAACAGGACTGTGACAAAACATTTGCAGTTGGCTAGTAGCTACATATAAATTACGCATACACAGACGCTTTTGCGTGCGAGTCCCAGTAAAAAAAAAAAAAATTGAGTCCAGTTGGATTTTTCAACGGGACCCAACTTGTTCCAAATGATAGGAGGCCCAAGTTCCAATTGGGCATCATGAGGAATACAGTTGGTTCCAACTGGACATCACTGAAGCTTGGTATGCCAGCTGGTCCCAATTCAAAGTGACTATATGAATAATCTTGTGAAACAATACATATAGTTGATAATAACGATAGCGCAATTACAATCCAAGTTCTCAAGTAAAAGATTTGTGTTTTGCGATAAATGGAGAAAACCGTCATATATCTGCCAAGTTACAAATCTTTCTTGAAATTCTACCATTTTCCCATAAACCACTGGCAACACTTGGTCAACCAAATTTTGCTTATATATAGCGCCTGACATGTGCCTCTCAGTGAATTGGTGAATGGTGGGTATGTCAATGAAGTGAATTGCCGTAGTTTTCATGCATGAGTACACTTCTTGACAGGAGTTTAGAACCGAGGTTGAACAGCGCGAATAAAACAAGGACACGAAAAACTAATGCCGCAGATAACCACCACAAATTGTGTTCAATATATTGGACTTGTTTAATTTTTCTAATGGGCGTCCCAAAACAAAATTGGAAATATTCAATTCGTTCCAATTGGACATTTCCAACTGGTCTAATTAATTTTTTTACTGGGGTATGACGCTTTAGAAAAAAAAAAAGAACTATACGAGTAAAATTTCCCCGGACAGTCTTCATTCAATATCGCATCGCAACGAAGAAATCCCACACTTCATCTGCTTTATACGACAGCATGTACGGACATCGGTAAAAGTACGCGAAAAAAAGCATGTATTAGCCGAAACACGTCTGCCCGTGTGATAAAGAAACTTACCTGCAGGATAGCGTCGTGTTCAACAAACTGCAACGATGAGTGTGCTGCCATTGCATCCTTTAGGTCTTCCAGTTTGTGGTCGCCAGACACGGTGAGCACGTAGCTCGACGGCCCACGATTAATTAGGCACGTTATGTCCATTGCACCAAAATTAAGCGGGAACTCGGCAACCGCGACAGTTCAAACCGGCGCGTCAAGTTGGCGGGAGAAACTGAACCCACAGAGCCCAAAACCTAAAACGCCGCGGGCCATGCCGCGGATCGCTCTCTCGCTGAACAATTTGTAACAAAATACGCTTAATTCACAAATATTTAGCGCATTGTAAACCACCAACGAGAGGTTTCCTATATGTTTGAATTTCATTTAATACATCCACTGCCTTATACTCGACAGCAGCTCATCGTGCGGGCTTGCCACCCCAAAGGGTGAAGCCCCGCGAAGTACAAGTAAGTAGCAGAAGAGTAACACAAATAAATAGCCTCTTTATTGAAAAGGGTGGCTCTTTGGCCTACGTTGGGCAAGTGGGTGGAGGTGGTTAATTATGTATGGAAATTGGTGGTAACGAAGGGTCGGTCAGTCAGCTGTTTATTCATTTATAACCCGTAGCCCAGAAACCGAAACCGAAATCGCTCGATATAATAATGCTATTAATAAATTATTTATCGGGTATATAGGAATCCCGCAGTGTGTATCGTGCTTCCTGAATCATTACGCAACGCTTGAATCGAAGAACGCGTGAACGAAAATTTTCATGTTTCCACCCCTTTAAGCAGTGGCACCTGCTTATACATAGGCTTCAAAGCCATCCTTGTGATTCAATCCATTACAACTCATTCGCTCTTTTCTGACAATTTGCTGTGCGGCACAATGTCTAGCCGTCCGCCGCTGCTTCATCGTTGTTCAAAGTGTGCTTTTTTTTCTAGCAAGTACCTACTTCTTTTGACTCATATTCGTGATGCGCACAGCTGGGAACCCAACTTTCGCATAGCGTGCGGAATTTACGGGTGCCCGAAAAGGTACAGCCTTGTTGACTCTCTAAGAAAGCACGTGTACCGCTGTCACAGAAGCTACGTCGATGTCAGTGGCGCGCAGCACGACTCGCGCAGTGCCGACTGTCCGCACGGAAACGTTGTCATTGGTGACACTACCGCAGTGCAGCTTCCCAAGGTTTCGGATGATGCCCATGGCCGCAATGTTTCTGATATATTGCATGACATGTCATCGACGGACGTAGAATGTACGAACGCGGGTACACTTGACACATTTGAGAGTCCGCCTCAACAAAGCGCAGAAGCGTCGGCTTCAGAATTTGTTGCAAACATGCAAAAGAAGGTGTGCTTATTCTTTTTTAAGTTAACCGAAGAACACAAAATCACGCATTCGGCTGCAGAAGACGTTTTTAGCGACTTCGAAGGTCTGTTGCAAGAAACTCTTCAAGGGTTTCTTAGCATGGTGCGAAACCATGCTCCACTGAGTTCTGCTTTGAACGAGAAGCTAGAGCGCGTTCTAAACTCCGTCTCTGAAATATTTTCGCTCTCACGATCCAGATTCTCCCGTGAAGTGTTTGCTAGGCAGCACTTGCCATACACAGCGCCACAAGAGCACAAGTTCAGTCCACAAAGCCCAGAGACGTTTCAGTATGTACCCATACCAGCAGTGCTTAAGAATGTGCTTGAAGTCCCACATATTACTGACATGGTTTTCAGCCCTACACCTGCTCACCAAGGCCACCTGCCAAATGCAACAATCTTGACAGACTTCAGGGATGGAACCATTTACAAGAACTTGATGAATATTATTGGGCCATCAGAGATCAACACAATCTTCTTGCTTTTGTATGCCGACGAAGTTGAAATATGCAATCCACTTGGTGCAAAGAGAGGCACACACAAGCTTTTTCTTGTTTATTTTTCTATTTTAAACATCCATGCTGCTCATCGCTCTCAACTCAAAGCCATCCACCTTGCACTTGTTGCACGACACGAACATGTAACCAGGCACGGGCATCAGAAAGTTTTCATGCCTATTGTGGAAGACTTGCTTCAGCTCAAGAATGAAGGCCTCACATTGCAGACAGAAAGAGGTATCATCCAAGCTAAAGCTCTTGTGTTGGCATTTTGTGGAGACAATTTGTCCATGCACAGTATCGGTGGATTTAACACCTCATTTGCCAAAGGCAGAATATGCCGTTTCTGCATGGCACATTCTGACAACATCAAAAGTCTGACCAATGAATCTAAGTGTGTTCTTCGGAAGGACCACACTCATGCAGACCAACTTGCTTCCATTGCTATTAATGAAGACCTGAGGCGTGTTTACGGTGTCAGCAAGCCTTCGCCACTGTTGTCTTTAGAGTACTTTTCTGTGTGCACACAGCTGCCACCTGACGTGATGCACGATATCTTTGAAGGAACAGTTTCACATGTCCTGCGCAATGTTCTCAATGGACTTGTGAGTGATTCTGTGCTATCTGTAGCAGACCTTGATAGGATCAGCACATTTTGCTATGGCTATAATGACAGAAAGAACCGCCCTGAACAGGTCACACAGTCTTTTGTGTGTCAAAAAGGAGGCTTGAAAGGTTCAGCTTCACAGAAATGGTGTCTGTTAAGGCTACTGCCCCTCATATTTTCCTCCAATATACCCGAAGGAAACCATCACTGGGAAATATATCTTGAATTTAGAGAGATAGCTGATATGGTGCTAGCTGAAGAGGTTCCTCTTGCATGGGTTCCTTACCTTCAGCACAAGATAGAACAGTTCCTGCAGAACTACATGAGCAGATACCCTGCCTCAGGCATAACACCAAAGATGCATTATCTGGTACACTACCCCAGAATAATGAGTCAGCTTGGGCCGCTTACACAGTATTGGTGCATGCGCTTTGAAGCCAAGCATCAGTACTTCAAGAGATTGTCTTCTCGCACTATGAACTTTCGCAATATTTGCAAGACAATGGCCAGCCGGCACCAATTGCTTCAGGGCTATCAACTCCATGGCCTGGGCACTAGCAACGTGTCATGCAATGGAGCACAGAAGGCCAACCACAATGACCTCCCTGCTGTGCTACAAAACAGCATGACGGACATGGAAAACATCTGGAAAGTGAAGTCCATCACTTGGTGCCATTCAGTGTACAGGACGAACGATGTTCTGATTATGGAAAAAGGAGAACATCCTAAGTTTGCCCTTGTGGACTCTATATACATGAGAGAACAAACTGTTTTTTTGGTGATGGTGCCACTTGAAGTCGAGCATTTCAGACGACACCGCTTCTCTTATCTAGTCTCGAAATCTGGGGAGCTGTACATATGTCATCCTGGAGAGGAAGTTTCGCCACAGAGATTGGACCTTTACTTTGGGGCAGAGATAGTGCCACGATGTGAAATTTTCGGTTAGTGGTTCTATATTGACATTTTTGTGTTAATGCGAGCAGAAATCAAAAGGTTTTGCAGGTTGAGTGTAATGGAAAGTCAGACACTAGTTTCTCTATAGCCATTGGCTATTCAAACTAGCATGGTTGTAATATCAAAACTACCAGTTTGACTGTTGTTCCACATCAGCCAGTTTAACATGGTGTGATCCCACGATTTCAAGCTTGAGTGCCAGATTGTGATACAGTTGGGGTGCAAAGAAGAGAGTTCAGCCAAGGAAATAAACTGTGCAACGATGAATGTATGCAATGAATGTCCTTCACATGGTACGATAACTTGATTCATGAAATTTAGACGTTGCAGTATTAATGTGCAAGACGACACATGGTTGCGACAAACCACCACTTCAGCTGATTTAAATCGTTCAGCCTAAGTTGAGAGCCTTATAATGAACAGTTGTTGAATTAAGGTGCCCAAAATTGCCATGGAACTTGAGATTTGACATGGCACTACATGCGTGATGTTTTGGGCATGGTGGGTACCATAAAACCTCTGTGTAAGATCAACACCACCTCTTGCATTTTTCAAGGGTGCTTTTAGCCCATAAGGAGGGGAGACTTAAGAGCATTGTCTGCCTCGTGAATGTGGATGAAACATGGCATTAGTGGCGAGATCCAGAAACAAAGCAACATGTTATGTACATAAGTGAAGGCTTATGGGGTCTGTCCGTCCCCCACCTCCCAAAAAACTTCTTATACGAACACTTGGGGAGAAAAGTGATGATGACTATTTTCTAGAATATAAAGGGGCTACAGCTGGGCATTTATGTGGAAAATTGTAAGAGGATAACAGTAGAGCACTGTGTCAATGTTAGATGTTTTAAAACTGCTTGTGGCCGTTGTGAAAAAACTACGAGGATTAGTGACATTTATGTAGTGGTGTTCTCCCCATAGATCAATAATTCCATTGTCCACAGATCTCATGTTATCCAACCTATCATTATAGAAGGTGCATTTGAAGAGCTTGACCGTCAATCTTAGAGGCCTGTTATGGCTTCCAGTTACGTTATTTTTAATCTCAAGCCTGAAAAAACACCTTCATCAAGGGGACTAGGTATGATCACTAGAACACACTGTAACCTGGTACAGAGCAGTGATCTGACAAGTAAGATGAGAAAGCTTTTTTTTTTGTATGATATTGCAAGCATTTATGCAAATGGAAGAAATGTGGAGGGAGATAAGTTTAAAAAACATTTTTTCAAACCCCAGGTAAATTTTTTTATACACAAGTTGCAAAACTTTCCGATTTCCCATCATATCCTTCTGTTCAAATTTGCTGAATGGACAAAACAATGTGTATTTTTCAACTTACTGTAAATTAGTTCTGCTTCAACTTGTGTTGTATTTTATGTTTTTCCTTTTCTGCCTTATTCCAGTTGTGTTTTTCTACCAAAATAAAGACTGTTAAGACGAGCATCTAAGGGAGCATCAGTTTTGAAGGTACTAAGATGGTTGTTCGAGTTCGTCTTTTTTTCTCTTACAAGAATGCATTACCATCACTGTTTTAGGAGCATTTCTCTTAAACTCAAATTTATGTCGCCTAATGTGTGCAGCAGAGGCTCTATGTAGGGAACAAGTGAGGAGCTGCTATCAATACTTGAGTTGCCTTTTGCTGCACTTGTGTGATTTAATATATCTGATTGGGTTTGTACTAGGGCTCTTCAAATAATTTAAGTTTTGGATATGAATCAAATAGTTTCTGCTATTCAGTTTGTGCGGATTCAAAAATTCATCATTCGAAGTTGTCAAATATTAATTCCTTTGAATACATGAAAGACAGCAACAGGTATTGGAGTCTCGAGTGAGACAATACAATGAATGTGAGGACTGTTCCAAATTATTCTTCTGCAGGATAGCTGCGATTGTTGTGCAGAGGATTGAGCAACCAGTCTATAAAGATGGCTCGCTTTTAGACAGCCTACATGCTAATTCCTTCTGATTTGTTAATTTACTAGTCAATGTTTGCAACCCTTTAAGAGAACATTAATAAAGGGAAAATCAGACATCCACCCATTCGTAGCAATTGCTACAAAGGAAACCCATACGGGTTCCTCGAAAGAAAAGCCTCGCAGTTGGAGAAAAATTCGTCCTGGTCCGGGACTCGAACCTGGGACCACTGCCTTTCCGGGGCAGCCGCTCTACCATCTGAGCTAACCAGGCGGCTAGCAGATGGTAGGGTGAAGTCGAATTTGTCAACAACATGAAGCAAAGGCAAGAGTTTGACATAATAGTTCTGTGGAAACCCGCAAGGTGGAGAGAAGTAATTAATAAAGGGAAAATCAGACATCCACCCGTTCCTAGCAACAATACTGCAGCAACATGTGTTGCTGAAGTATCGCACCTCTCTTCGTGAGTGAGCTGCTGCAAAAACATGTAAAGATGTGTGTCTGGTAACATGCTGTTCCCTTGTCTCATTACTGTCATTGCTGTGACGTCCCAGGTAAGTGAAAGCAGTTGTCTATTCTTTACCAGCTCCTCAGTTGTCTCGACATCTATTTGTTAATGGTAATGCCTGTATGAATGCAAATGAGCCTTTGTGCAAACTTCATATTTCTTGTTACCCTAAAAATGAGAAAATAATTGTAATTTTACCATTTGTATAGCCCTAGATTATACTAATCATATATAGAAAATTTGTCCTTTGTGCACACCCTGCTTTTCATCGTGTATTAAAGCTTCCAGCTTA